>NC_085841.1:103820578-104125221 GCF_035594765.1 Anolis carolinensis
GTGACTGAAGAACTGTAATTTAAAAGGTTATGAAAAGGTGTTTTAATTATGCCTAAGATATCATGGGGCCTCCCTTCTGTGCAATTTGATTCATCCTTATTCAGTTGTAGGCTCCATTCAGTCCTTCTGTTGCTAAATAAGTGTATCTAATGATAGCACCTTTACAGTTTATAACAGCATCTTTAAAAATATAAAGCATTATGATAATTCTAAAAGGAGGTTAAATGCAGTAGAGAACCTGAGTATACTGGAACATGCATTTTAAAAAAAGTTTAATGAATTCAAAACCAGGTTTTTAATGGCATAATGGCCTATTGTAAAATGCATATGTGGTGAACAGTCCTCTGTTGAAAAGCCAAGCTGGAGCATTGTCTTGTGTTGCTATCATGGCATTGAACTAATTAGCACTTCATGGAGTCACAGCCCTCTTTCCCTGTGTTTACAGATAATCCACAAGTATGCAGCCCAAATGTCTTTCTGAAAAATAATCCACTTCCCGCACCACGCGCTCTGGCCCCGCCTCCCGTGCTGCTCGCCCTGACCCTGCCTCTCGCACAGCGTGGGAGGCGGGGCCAAGGCGTGTGGCACGGGAGACGGTGCCCTGCCTCCTGCCCTGCGTGCCCTGGCCTGGCTGGCATTGCCCAGCTGGCCAGGCTGCAGTGGGAGAGCTCGCTTGCTGAACAGGCCTTCCTGTTCGGCGGCAAGCGAGCCCATGGTCCCCGCTGGGTAGGGGGAAACCTCGACAGCGCCCCTGGGGACCGTGCACCCGAAGCAGCCGGCTCAGTGGCCTCCATGTTGGGCTGGCCCTGGGTTCTGTTAACTCTCCCTCCACCATTAGTGTTTGGCAAGAGAAAACTACCCTTGGTTTTTTTTCAGACTTACCAAAGGCAGGCATAATGCATGGCAGCATGATCTTTTCCTATTTACATTTCATAGAATCATAGAATCATAGAGTTGGAAGTGACCTCACGGGCCATCCAGTCCAACTCCCTGTCAAGAAGCAGGAAAATTACATTCAAAGCACCCTTGAGAGATGGCCATCCAGCCTTTGTTTAAAAGCATCCAAAGAAGGAGCCTCCACCACAGTCCGGGGCAGAGAGTTCCAGTGCTGAACAGCTCTCACAGTGAGGAAGTTCTTCCTAATCTTCTTTCATGTAGTTTGAAGTCATTGTTCTGCATCCTAGTCTCCAGGGCATTAGAAAACAAGCTTGCTCCCTTCTCCCTATGACTTTCCTTCACATATTTATACGTGGCTATCATGTCTCCTCTCAGGCTTCTCTTCTGCAGGCTAAACATGCCCAGCTCTTTCAGCCACTCCTCATAGGGCTTGTTCTCCAGACCCTTGATCATTTTAGTCGCCCTCCTCTGGACACATTCCAGCTTGTCAACATCTCCCTTCAATGGTGGTGCCCAGAATTGGACACAATATTCCAGGTATGGTCTGACCAAGGCAGAATAGAGGGGGAGCATGACTTCCCTGGATCTAGACACAGAATTGGACACAGTATTCCAGGTTTCTTGAGGATTTCTCAAATCCAAAAGGTTCAGATTTTTGTAGGGTGAATGCTTTGTTTCTAAATAAATGCTTGCTTAGCATTTAGTGTAAGTAGCTTTAGTGTTTAATACTGCAGTATAGTATTAAATAAGCTGTAGTGGTATATTTGTACCAGTTTTACCTCTGACAAGAGGGGTGATGATAAAATAAAATAATGTGTTTTAACATGTATTCGTTAGCTTCACAGGCAATGTGGTAGGTAAAGGTTATTAAAACCTGTATCAGTTTTATTGAATGCGTCTACTCATCCTTTCTAAGGTGTATGGGAACATTATTATGTCTAGTTGTAGAAATATATCTTCATATTGGCAGTATTTGAAATGCATCTATGGAATTCACAAGCACTATTGTACAGTGTCTAGAAATGAATAACAGGTATTACCTTTGATCTACTGCTTTGGCCACCTTCCTTTGGAAGACAATTATAGAAAACACAGCCATTGACAAAAAAGGCCCAAAGCCACAATAAATTGCAGAGTGGAAGAGGCATGAAGTATAATAAAGCTTGCTTCCATGATTAAGATTCAATAGCTGTAGCATCAGGATTGTTAGAGTTGTTATTTTGAGAAAACATCCTATTTGTCATTAGTAAGTCACTATGTGTGAAACCATGAATTCTATCCTCAAGAGATAACATGTCTACTGTTTTAGTTACAGCAGCAAAGAGAGACGAATCTAGAATCTTTGGTCTTTCCAATGTTTTCTGACACGAACTCCATTATATACGGTAGGATTAGTATTGCCTGCATTGGTAAAATAAAGTTAATTGTGGTAGCCTAAAATTTGTGTTATCATCAACTGCTCAAACAAATTGCAGTAATTTCTGCCTGGAACACTACTAGAAGTTACTTTCATTGTTAAACGTCATTCAAATACAATTGAAAAAGTATTTTACAGAAACACTCCTTCCACCCAAAGAACATCTTAGACAAATAAGTTTTGGTAAGTCCACTTCATCAGGTGCACATCAACTGCTGGCCAAATTAATGGATTATCATTCACATGCTGGGCTGGTTGGATGAATGCCATGAGTGAGAAGAGAGAACTGAAATATAAATGTCCAGACAGTAATCAGGTAATCATTGTCTTAACATGAATTAACAAGCGATTGTTAGCAAACAGTAGAGTTATCATGGTTAATGGTTTGAGCATGGAAACCCATTGGGTGAGTCAGAACTCTCAGCCCCAGAAAACCCTGTGTTGGGTTCACAATAAGGTTACCATTAGTTGGACACGTCTTGAAGGCACATAAGACAAACAACAATAAAGTGTAGTGTGGTGGTAAGCTGTGGGACTGTGATCCTGGGTGAGTCACACTCTTGAGGAATACTCAGAGAAAGGTAAAGGAAAGCTCCCTCTGAAAAAATTGACAATTACTTTAAAGCATATCATAACAACAACCAGATAATGTTTTAGCTATTTTTCTAAAGTTACATTGCAATGCACTTTGAATCCCATATTGGCAGAAAGGTGGATATTAAGGAATTAACAATAGTTAATTCATTCCATTTTGAACATTTCTGGTTCAAAAAAATTGGAGTGGGAAAGAGGGAAAATATGCACAGCAGGGTTCCAGATATGGATTTTACATTAGTATAGTGTGCATCAAGATGTGAAAAAAATGGGATGTGAAAAAAAAATCAGATCAGTATAGCTGGATTGGTACTCAGGAATAATCTGCTTCACAACAAATGCAGAAGGGCAAACAAATAGAATGACCTGTTGTCACCTACTATTTCAAGTTAAACTCACTCAAACATATTACACTACCAAACTCACATTTTGGTGTCTCAAATGTTAGACCTCTTTCTGACCTGCTAATTTTTTTTAAAAAAGGTACCAGTTTTCCCACATCAGCTCTAGTTTTTGAGATACATAACATATACCATATTCTCTTCATCTGTTTGCCCAAAAAAATCA
Organism: Anolis carolinensis; assembly: GCF_035594765.1. Lineage (NCBI taxonomy): Eukaryota > Metazoa > Chordata > Lepidosauria > Squamata > Anolidae > Anolis > Anolis carolinensis. The sequence continues at coordinate 103,824,054 of NC_085841.1, forward strand.
TAATAACAATATCCAAGAAACTAGAGCTGATGTGGTCTATCCAATGCAATTTTCTGAATCAGCAATCTAAATATCCCCAAGAATAGGCCTAAAAATCAAGACACCAAGAATTTTTTTGTTGGGCTGTGTTATCAATGATCTATAGCTCATCCTGTACAATAGATGCTTTGTCACACAAGCATGGAGCATTAGCTTTAGTTACTTACTAGTACATAGATTTCAATACCAAACACGGACAGAGGAAATAGACAGAATGACACCTATGTTATCAGGTCTAATCTGGCAACCTGATTGCAGGACATAATATTCATAGACCTGCTCATTTTTTAGTGTAATATATGCTATTGTCCTACTGAATGTTATCAAGGTCACACAAACCAGCCTCTATGCCAATGAATGAACGGTCACATAGCTGAAACTGCAAATAGAAAGATCAGATCAACTAGGAAAGAGAATGCACTTCAGTTTGCCAGGATACTCTGTCTCTGACCTCACAGTGTCCACAAAAGAATTTCAAAGACATATAAATAATTAATTAATGCATTCAGTATAAATCCCCATCTTTCTCTTGATATGGAATCAAAATCGGCTCACAGCAGAGCTTAAAAAATTCAACTAAAATGAAATGAGATGCAAAACCCTTTAAATATCTAGTCTAATCTTTTTTTTAAAACACACTAATTTTGAACACTTTAGAAACATTTTAACCAAAGTTTTTTCTACCCTAAAATGACAATCTTTTAGAGCATTTCATGCTTTGCACTACTGCTGCTTAAAGCAGTGGTCTCTGGATCAGTGTTGGTCCACAAGGAATCAGCTGTTGGTCTGTGGAGAGTTTCTAAGAAAGAGAGAAACAGTTGTGGTGATATGAAGAAATATAGTAAGCCTATGGGACATTATTTATTCATTTATTTATGATATTTCTATCGCACCTTTCTTTACCCCGAAGGGGACTCAAGGTGGCTTTACAAATTGACAGCTATTTGATGCCTTAACAACAATATAAAATTAAAATGGACATTTAAATAAAATAGTAAAATACAATTAAAACAATAAAAGCATTTAAAAACCATATAATCACAATTGATCACATAATCCAATAGCATAAACCGGGCCGTTCCTATGGCCATAACATGTCATTCCATATCTGATTATTGCACAGGTTCTTCAAAGGCCTGGCCACAAAGCCACGTTTTTACTCTCTTACAGAAAACCAGAAGGGAGGGGCTGATCTATTGTCCCTAGGGAGGGAGTTCCATAGTCGAGGGGCCACCACTGAGAAGTCCCTGTCTCTCATCCCCACCAACTGTGCCTGTGAAGAAGGCGGGACTGAGAGCAGGCCCTCCACAGATGATCTTAAGCTCTGTGATGGTTTATAGAGGGAAATACGTTCAGACAGATAAGCTGGGCCAGAACCATTTAGGGCGTTATAGGCTAAAGCCAGAACTTTGAATTGTGCTTGGTAGCAGACTGGTAGCCAGTGGAGCTGATGTAGCGGGAGGTTGTATGCTCCCTGTACACCACTCCAGTGAGAAATTTGGCTACCACCTGTTGGACCGCTTGGAGCTTCCGAGCAGTCTTCAAAGGAAACCCCAGGTAGAGCGCGTTGCAGTAATCTATTTGGGATGTAACCAGAGTGTGGACTACCGTGGCCAAGCTATGGGCACAACTTTACAGAGAAATAATGGCCAGTGTTCCAGATCAGAAGGCCTGAGAGGCACAGCTTTATACAGTATGAAATAATCTAATTGCTAATAGGCCTTATAGTCAAACATTTGCAGTAACCATTATTGCTCTCCCCACCTTATAATTTTTAAAATAATTTTAAAAATCTGCGCTCATTTAAGGTCTCTTCATACTTGTGTTATTCATATGTCAATTTCCAATGCAAAAGGTGATGAATGAAAATGTGGAACTGAAATACTAATACGAATGTTAAGAGTAATAGCTAATGAGAATTGCAACTCCAACATAGTGGAAATGCAGAGATAGCAAGTCTGAAAAAAAGGAATGTGTCGTTCCTTCTTATGAGTAAAGCTAGCAACTCAAAACAAACATGTGAGAGAGTAATTAAATGTTGCCATAATAATAAGAAGAAAAAGAAGGAAAAAGGAAATGAGATTCTCAAATGTGAAAGGTATAATCAGCTTATTCATATGGACACAATATTATGAAAATTAAACATTTAGATTCATTGACATGGTTACTGCCTTGCCCGTCGATAAAAAAGTGATTATCCTGGCAAATAACATGTAACATACTATGAAAACAAGGATGGCATCTAACTATATCTTGATTTACAAAGCTCCTTTGATGGATAATCAAAAGGCATTTTTAAGAATTGTGAAGAGTACCTGATACTCTGTGTGATGATCTGAAGATATTCACTGTTACTTTGATACTATCAAATCTACTTGGAAAAACAATTTTATCTTCTTTATAAAAACTGAATAAATCATTCATATCTAGGACATACCCACCTACAGATTTTCTTTGAATTGGCCAGTAAGCACGCATAGTCGTAGTTGTTTATAGTATCTAGGCATGGGAATAGCTCTTTGAAAAGGACTTATTCAAGAAGCATGCTGATCAAACAAAAGTTACCTGACAACCTCTACCTTTTCAAGTTCAGACATCAAATGCAGTCACTTTTGTCCCCCTTATAATTAGCAGCAGCAACTTTTAATAAATTGTTTTCTTTCCCCTTTCTCTCAATATCTCATTAAATTGAAAGCTTAAGTTTAATAGCTCTAAAGTTACATCTTTCACTTTACTTGGGCACATTTTCATTTCCCCCAGTGCCGTGTTTTGCCAGCATAAAGCTGGCATTTTGAAAACAATATATTTTAATAATTGTGTTATAGTAATATTACATGCTTTGAAAATGGTTGAAGATTAGGAAAGGACACACAAATTCAGCTCCAACAGTCCTAATTTTCTGTCATGTATGGATAGGAATATGAGTGAACTGTATTGAATGCATTTCTTCCTGATGGCTATTCTGAAGGTTTTTCTTATCTCAGCTTATATATTTTCTAAAGTTCAGATGTTGCTTTCATTAACACAGAATAGAAGGTGTATCTAAGGATTTTATTGTTGTTGACTTCTATCAAGTTGACTTCAACTTATGAAAGAGAGACCTCCAAGTTACCCAATTATCAACAGCCCTGCTCAGGTCTTGCAGATTCAGGGACATGATCTCCTCAGTTGAGTCTATCCATTGGGAATTAGGTCTTCCTCTTTTCTTCCAACTCCTCTTTACCAAGCATTTTTGTCTATTCTAGTTAGTCATATCTTCCTGTGAGATTGCTAAAGTATGACATCCTAGACTAAATCATTTACCACATACCTGCTAAAAACCAGATTTGTATTAAATATATACAGGACTTGCTGTGGGAGCCGAGGTCAACATCCAAAGCCTACTTGCAATTTTGAAGGTCCTATCATACTCCTATCATTATTTGGATTACAGTATTAAGATGCATTGTCAGCTCAGCTGTCAAAAGAAAAGATGTTGGCTTGCCTCCTAATAGCCACTCTGGAATCAGTAGTAAATGTTGAAAGAGGCTGATTTTGTCATTCATAGCCCTTTGGGTCAGGTACACAAAAAGAGGTGGCTTCAGATCAAAAATCAAGTATGACTCTAATGGTCTATACAGTCTGGAAATGTACTTTGAAAAATAATTAATCATAAACATAGTATGAAGGCACAGCCCTAAAAGGTTAAAAAACACTTAGTTACCATTAAATTTTAAAATGACAATTTAGTCTAATCTTCCTCAAAAGTAACTACATCATCTTAAATATCTTAGAAAACAGTGCTACAAACTGTGAACATATAATGCATCCCAATAAGCCAAGACAACATTTAACAAGGAAACAAATAAATGCACATCATATTAGGAAGGAGCATGATGTACAACATTAGGTATCATTTCAAGTACATGAAATATATACAGTATAGGGGAGAAGGTTCACTTTGGTAGCTACAGAAGCATTAATAGAATCATAGAGTTGGAAGAGATCTCGTAGGCCATCCAGTCCAATTCTCTTCCAAAAGGCAGGAAAATCGCATTTAAAGCAATGAAAGACATTGTTCTATTGCAAAAGAATATAGTTAGCTCTCAGTTAGTTATTATCATAGTTAAACTTGTTGGTGTGTGCCTCCACGTTGTTTTCTATCTATGGTAGCCCTAAAGTGATTTGTTCAGATTTGTTCAGAGGAGATTTGCCATTGCCTCCTGAAGTTGTGACACTGTGACTTATCAAGGTCACCCAATTGGTTTCCATGAATGAGCAGGGTTCAAGCCCGAGGCTCCAGATTCATAGACCAAAGCACAAACCACTGCACCAGACTAGAAGTCATACATTAACTCAAAATCCAGAAAAGAGTGATATCATTATTGGCTAATGAAATGCACACAAGACTTCATGCAAGTCCAGGATATCTCTGTCTTTGTTTTATTTTGCTGTGTGGTCAACATAGCTAGGCAGGCCTGTAGTGTGTGTGTGTGTGTGTGTGTGGGGGGGGGGTTTAGGGGTTCAACCCCCCCCCCAAAATTCAGGTTAAAAAAAAAAACGGTTTACTTATGAATTTTAACTGGTTAACCAAATCCCCATGCTAAGTCTATGAGACACAAAACATTAAGAGTCCCCCCAGACACTATCTCAAGCAGATATTGACAGGTCTGTAGCCGGGGGAGGGGGTGCTAGGGGGTTCAACCCCCCCCCCAAATTTTCAAAACCCCTCCCGAAATTTTTTTCTGGCTATGGCCCTGTAGCTAGGTATATCTTAATTTCTGCTAAAGCTATTAATTACAAATAACTCAGTGCATGGACAATATTCCTACAATATTTTGCCTACCATTGTGCTTTTTGGGTAGATGGAAATGTGATGATATTGCTCAATGGCTATAATGTTGACCTTGGATATAAAATCAGCATATCTTTATTTAGCTACTGCTTAGGCACACTTTATAAAACTGAGTCAATTTTCTCTTGGATATAGAATACCTATTTCTGTACCTGCTTATATGGCTATATATAAAACATCTCTTGTGTCTATGGGAAGCACATTCTTCGGAGCACAGCTGTGTGCCTCGAACTGGAAGTAAGCCCAGCAGAGTTAAGTGTGCAAAGTCAGTCTGAGTGTATGCTGTAATGGATTTGACCTCGAAGAGCACTACAAAGAGAAATTGCAGATAACCATCTGAACTGACTTCAGAGGCTTCTAGCCTTGACTCCCTCAACACCAAGAGAAAAAAGACTGACTAAATACATGGGAGTGAACAAATCAGAACCACAAGAAAGAACATGTTCTTAATGCTTAATCTGACTGTAATGGGAAAAACAAACAAGAGCACAACCATTTAACACCTCTGATTCTGATTGTAAGTTAAAATAAAGAAATAACACCATTACTGATTATATAGAAAGTGAACAATGATGTGGAACATCCCAGTACTGGGCTGGTTGAAACAGTAATTCAGAGACCAATTAAAAGGGTTGGCTAATACAAATTGCACAGCTTGGAGGGTTAGGTTTCAAAATTAATTCCATGATGTTAAACATTAGATAGGGGAAATGCATTCATTACCACCAGCACTAATAATTGAAATTGCTTTAGCAGTTGTATTATAGTCAATTAACACATTATTTAAATAATTATTATCAGGGACTTAGAGAAAACGGCATGGAGGCTGTTACCATGAATCTTAAGGACATATCCCCTTTATTTTGTTTACAAAAATATTCTGTCATTTTTGAGATGCTTTCCCCCAAGCTGGATGTTTTCCTCAGTGGACTTCAAAGTTCATAATCCAGTTGTTTCTGAGAATGGTGGGAATCCAACATGTCTGGAAACAGTTATATTGGGAAAGATTATCTTAGAGTATGTGGTCTCATTTTAAATACTATCCAATTAAGTTTTGTCACTAATCTCTATTTTTCCTCTTTTCCTTACTCTCTACCAATATTAAGATTATTGATTTTCCTTATTACCCCCTGCTGTGCTGCTGCACCTACATTTTATACAGCTACTTGTTTACATAAACTTAACTCTGTAAGATCTCCTGGTTGGAATTTCCCATTCCAGTCCACCTTAAGAGCCAAGGAAGAGGATGTTTCCCATCCCTCCTGCCAATGAGCAAGACAAGGACTCCTTAAAGAGGTTCTGGTTCTGATTGTCACAACCTTACTCATGGATGAAATAGAAATGTCATTCTTCTTGTGCTTTGATTGAAAGTTGAACTGAGGTCTTTTGCTAGTTCGGCTGCTGCTGGGGTGGCATTTATGTAGCCTTATGGTTAGATTATATAGTCTTGCTGAATACAGATCAGACACAAATCTGTAACTCCAGATTACAAATCTGTAAGTGCAATACTGGATGGCAGTTGTGATATAATAACAAGTTATGCCAAAAGTTAGTAAACAACTATTTCAGCTAGAGACACTGATGCTTATAAGTACAACAACACGTAGCTGCCTACACAGATCATTAAGTGAATCAAGGGTGGAGAATTCTTAATCAAAAATATTTTGAATGCATCTGAGCATTCATTGACACTTTCCTTGCATAATTGAATCACTGCATTGTCTGTGCTTCCCCATTTCCATTTAGAAGCATTACTCACACACCCCAAAAACATGATCTACAAAGACTGGTGTCAGAGGACTTCACTTGCTTATTTCAATAGAACTCACATCTGAGTAGATTTCCTGAAAGAAAATCATAGACAAGAATGACTAAGCATGAATTTAGCTATCTCTGTTATCACATTGATTGCCCTGAAATTACTTATAGATTACCTGAGTTACTATGGTCAGATGGTGTTCATCTTTCTGAGCTAGGATTAGAGCTGTTTCTTGGTGATTTGTAACGCCATTCAATTCACAATTTGTGTTCCGATGGGCAATAGGGAGCTCAGTAAACACTGGCTCCCTATTTGTGGCAGGTACTGGGGGGAGCTATGATTTGGAATTCACCTACTGTCATTATTTGGTGTTGGATGGGAATTTTGAACCCCCCTTGTGGGTCAAGTGATCTTGGGGGGGGGGAGGATTAACATCTCTCCTTAGGGCTGGTCTCTGGAATCTTAGCTCTAGTGAGAAGTCAAAAGCAACTTTGGAGACTTACACCCCTCGATTAGCCTTCTAGGATAAGAACTGGTTTTCGGGCAACCATGTAACTTATGGATTGCTCTTAGGGGCGTTGGTGGGAGGTTGGAGGCTCAAGTCAGGGATGACAGATTGCCTCAACTGCTCCCATATCAGATTGCTCCCCCAAATAGTCTGATAATCCTCAAGAAACAGCATCAGTAAGTAACTCTTCAATAAAAGTTGTCCTTAATTCAGTCCATTACTTCTGTCTGATCTCTTTATTTTTCTGGTTTGTCAGTATGTGTATATATATATATATATATATATATATATATATATATATATATTAATTATCCAAGTGCCCAAGTTTGAGTGAGTAATAATAAGCACACTTACATTAGTGTTCAGGAGGATTTGCCTCTAAGTAGACATAAAAAGGATATAGAATTACCCCAAGGATGGGAATTGTCATGTCTGACAGATGTCTGACAATTCTTCACCGTTGGTGGCTGGAAACTGCAGTTCAACAACATTTGTAAAGCTGCACAATTCCCTTCCCTGATTTAGCTGCATTAAACTTTTGGCTCCATACTAGTAGCTCCAACTACATAAAAAGTCTCAAAGTATGTCACTTATTAAATCAGAGGCTGGGAGGAAAGGAAAATTGAGTTAGGAGGAAGCTGGGGAGAAGCCCAAAGAGGAAGAAATTGATGGAGGACTGCAGAAGCTTTTCATTTAACTACGCAACTGCCTAGCATGGTGTCATCATCATCATCATAGGCTATCACTTGTTGCTGTGTATGATTGTCTTCCAAGTTTAGGGTCATGGTGGTGGGTCTGTAGGTGACTGTAGGGACCTATTCTTGAGCTGCATGTTATTTCACAATGAGGACATTGATTTCCAGGTAGAAGGTAGTCCCGACAAGGGTTGGTTTGATGCACCCTCCTATTTACACGTTTCTTCCTTTAGTCCTCCATCCATGCCTCGCCAAATTCCACAACTTTGGTGGTAACAGCTGATCTCCACTTAGAGTGCTTGAGGGCCAGGGCTTCCCAGTTCTTGGTGTCTATGCCACAGTTTTGAAGGTTAGCTTTAAACCCATATTTAAATCTCTAGCATGTTGTGAGCAAGAATAAACACACCAAAGGAGTTTATTGCACGTAACTCCAAGTAACAATTTACAATATATATTGTACAATAATATATTCTAACATTCAAAATGATATCAATTGAGGAGGAGATTTGAAATGAGTCTCGAGATACACCCCATTTCCTAGGAAGATGCAGAGGGCAATCAATGGTGAAGAGAGAAACACCAGTCTTTCAGACCTAAAGGGCCTAACACACTACAACGGCTATAGCTGCTTGAGGAATAAGCTAACATATTAGCCTTCTTCTTGAAAAACCTTGCTTTTTTAATGAATCTGCCAGAGTAAGAGCCAACTATTCTAATGGTTTTGTAACATTCTAAACTTGATTAACTTGATAAAGCATAGGATTAACATCAATGTTAATTAGGAAATCTATTCAAGCCATTCCAGTAGAAAAATAAAATATTTTAACAAGTTAACAGGTAAATCACATAGTTCTTTCTGATGATGATGATGATGATAGTCATCATCATCATCATCATTTATTTGTTTTCTGCCTTTCCTCATAGCTCATATCTTTCAGTATCTTTTATCCTGTCTGCCTGCATGTCAACCATTAATAATATATTAATTTTTGTGTAGTTGTGGAGCCCTAATGAAAAACAAAAGAGTTGTTGTCTCCTAAATTCTCATCATTGCCTTTCCTTTAATTTTTGGGAATGCATAATTTTTGACTGTGCTGATCCATGCAGGGAAAGGACAATGGTGACTGTCTGCCTGGGCAGTGGATTATACCAAATTGGGCCTAGTCCTACTGTCCAGATTGCCCTAAAGCGCCAGGATCTAGCAAACTCTGGAGTATCCACCAGGTTTGCTTAAAGCAGACCAAAGCTGAAATACAGAGAAAAAAAATGTGATACCCACTGTATCCACAGTGCATTGTAAAGACTGCCTACAGTCCATTTACAGTAAATTTGGGGTTTGGGGTCAGAGCAAACAAGCCATAAGGGAATATAAGATGTTCTGCCTGTTGCATGTGATGTGGTTAAAGCATTCATTTCTTTTAAATGGGAATGAACGTTTGTCCTTAGGTATTTCAGTCCTGCTTGTTTGGTCTGCAATAGTGGTTTATCAGAAAGTGTGCTGCCTACTGTGGCTCTTCCTCATGGGTTTAGTAAATATAAATAAATGATTCCCAAAATTCTCACATATCTGTATTTTAGTGACAATAAGGGAATGCTGCCATCTTTTTTGCATAAGGAATACTGAAATATTATTCCCAATATGAACAAATCCAGAGTGAAAATAAAAATTTAACACAGCACTTCCATACAGATACTGAAGTGTGGTGTTAAGTTTTTATTTATATAGTTATTTTATTTATATATTAAGATTTCATTTTTTAAAATAGTGGTCACATTGTATTCATTTATGTCTTAAGGGAGCACATTTAAAGCTAATGGGAGCATTGAATGTTCATAGAATATTCATGGGTCTATGGCCATTTTTCCTTTATTTACAGTAATATACTGAAAATATTTTCATGTATGATATTACTGCATATGTTACAAAGACAATGCTGAAAATAGGTTTATGAATACCGATGGTGAACTACAGAAGAAGAGTATCTTTTTAGCCTAGGAATGGGATTATGCTTTAAAAAACAAAAAAATATATTTGACTGTCTGCTCCTCATTCATACTACACAAATATAGTGCTACATTCCCCTTTAGCTGCTATGGAAAGCTGGGATAGAGAGGCCTTTAAAATTCTCAAAGAATTTCAGAGTGTCCCCAAACTCCAAAACCCAGGATTATAAGGATTGCTAACATGGCAGTTGAAGTGGAATGTTTTGTAAGAGACGGAAGTTTCTCTTGAATGCTTATGGTAATTTGGTTTCTTTACCTTTAAGCAGATACATGTTATTGATTCAGCACCTTGGACAGTGTTTAGTTCAGCACCATAGAGAGCACTGAGCACTCAAGTTAATTTCACTCTGGCCGAGCAGCACAGAGTTCACTTTAGGACTGCGTCTCAGGGGATATAGCTTAGAAATATCTTTTCATTGTCAAAACCAAGTGCCTTTATGTTGAGCTAGTAACTCTCCATAAGTTTCCTCTCCCTTGTTGGATAATTTGAAGTGAAAGGAATACACTGAAGTCTTTGTCAATGTGCCAATAGCATAAGAACAGTTCTCTCACAGCCTGCTATTTATGCAATGTAACTGCAGGGTAAAAGGTAAAGGTAAAGGTTTTGCCCTGACATTAAGTCCAGTCGTGACCGACTCTGGGGATTGATGCTCATCTCCATTTCTAAGCTGAAGAGCCAGCATTGTCTGTAGACACCTCCAAGGTCATGTGGCCGGCATGACTGCATGGAATGCAGTTACCTTCCCACTGGAGAGGTACCTATTGATCTACTCACATTTGCATGTTTTCAAACTGCTAGGTTGGCAGGAGCTGGGGCTAACAGTGGGCGCTCATTCCGCTCCCGGGATTTGAACCTGCCACCTTTTGGTCTGCAAGTTCAGCAGCTCAGCGCTTTAACACACTGTGCCACCAGGGATAAGATTGAAATATCAGCCAAGGTGGATCATGAACTTAGTGTGAGCTCTAAAATTGAACAGGAAGACAAAAGGACAACTTTGGCCAAAAGAACTACCAAGCCCTGTATGTGCTTTCAGTAAAACCTACATAGCCAGTTAGGGACAGAATAGAATCTCCTTTGATTAAACAAGAAGCAGCAGCATCTTGGAAACAAGAGCAGCAGCATCTTCCCAGGGCACAGACCCTTTCTCCCCCACCTCCCTCACTGCCCAGACTCTTTTTCTTGCTGTCCAGATATGACATGTGTCTCTTGATTTATACACGAGGGCTGCTGGGAGATCTAAAGTAGCGAGAAAAAAAAATTGTGGCCCTTTCCTACCTTTGATGAAAGGGTTTATTTCCACATGAAGCAGAAGTCAGTCCAAATCACTTTAATCAGGAGTCAAGAGGTAGGATTTCTTGATTGGTTTTCCTGGTTGCTCCAGTTTCACTCCAGTGACAAATGATTGCTATCTAAAGCTATAACAGGAAGAAATCTGTTTGGCAAAATACATTTGTTTTTATTACAAGCCTATTTAAGGCATATTTTATGTATAAGGATCTAACTGAGACGGTATCCCACAGTATCCATCAGGCTTTCCCTCTCTGGATTATCCCTTTGCTCTGCTTGACTCTTCCAGAGAAGACACAGTGAAAACACCCACAAGTCAGAGGGGAAAACAAAAACTGTCATCTCACTAGCCTAGGGTACGGAGCATGAAGGCTTTCAGGAAAACACTGGGCAATTATTCTTAGTTGGAATAATTACCTTGTACTAAAGAAGAATGTCAGGTATTATCACCAAAACACTTACTCAGGTGCATAAAATTTAGAAAAATAAAGTCACAGAAAATGAACAAGAGCTTATTAGCATGCAAGGGAGATAAATTACAAGTGTAGGAGTTTGAAAATGTGAATTGCTTTTTCTGTTTTGTTTCTTTTTAAAAAACTCCTTGCCCTCCTCCTCCTTGCTACAAATGCCACATGATTTTGCTTTATAGTTTTACATTTGGTTCTCTTTCACAAAATCTCCTAACCTCTGCCCCCCCTCTCTCTTATAAAAGTATGAGAAAAGAATTAGAGCAAAAGATACTTTCTTATTGGAGAACCAGAATTTGGTTAGGCTCATACCTTTTCTTGGGGTTTCGCATTACTGACCTTCTTGGCCTGCAGCTTTCAAGAACAGACTAGATAGGCTTGATCCTGAAAAGCTAAAGTTAAACTCTGAAACTGACAGTCCGCCATTAACCCTTTCTCTGAGCTACTTATTTATGAGTAAAGTATGGGGTTTAAGATAGCTGTGGGGAACTTATGAGTGAGGTGAGGATGAGGAAGACCTTCATTTTTTGGAGGGAAAGGCAGGATATAGATGGCACTAAGTAATAATATTTATTTACCTTTGCCTCAAGGAAGAATAGCAATGAAAAGATTGCAAAGGAAATATTAAATACATAAAATATAGTACATTTCATTATTTCCAATTCCTTATTCAGATGCATTTCCATATTATAGAATCAGCCAGGCCTTCCACCAGGCAGGAATCAGTCAGGCCTTGAAGCTGCAAGGCCATTCAATGTTAATCAAGATGATTAATTACAAATTCATACTTGCCTCCAATAGACAAGAGTTCTTTCTCCCACCCAGACCTTCCACAGATATATAAACCTCCCTTGCTTAGTTTCCAATATACTTCACAAACTCTGCCATAGACGTGGACAAAATGTCAGGAGAGAACATGGCCATACAGCCCAGAAAACTGAAAGCAACCCAGTGATTCCAGTCATGAAAGCCTTCGACAACACAAAAAGCCAACTGCCACAATTTTTGTCTTTTCAGGCGGAAATTCTATGATGCCCCCCCCACACAAAGAACACTGTTTTTGTAGAAAGTCTTATGCACAAAATACAACTGTAGTTGCACAAAATATCTATTTTTACCAGCTCCCTGACCTTCAGGTACAAACTAGTGACTTGGGAAAGTGGATGTAGAATTGAAGAATTAAGTACGCCACTCTCCCGTGAGTCTCTTGAGGAGAAAAGGGTGGGAAAGCGAGTGCTGGGGGTTGCAAGGCCTCTGAGGGGCAGCTAGGCCTCAAACTGGGGAAGGAAGAGCAATGCCTCTCTCCCTCCCTCTCTCCCTTCCTCTCTCTGAGCCCCTGAGGGGAACCTTCCAGCCTGGCCTGCCTCAGCCTCGCTTCGCCCAAGCCTCGCTCTTGGTTTCCTCTTTTGTTCCGGCTTTGGGGACTCGTTGTTTGCCCCCCCCCGCTCTCTCTTTCTCTCTCTGGGCACTGAACCGGGTGCCTCGACAGCGCCCCCTAGAGGATTGCGCCTTCAGAAACAGTGTCGTTCATGTAGCGCTTGAACCGCCCCTGACTGCATGGATGTACAGGATTCAGTACATAAAATCATTTGAGTCACCCCAGAATAAACAACCTCCAAGGATTTTAGACAAAACTATTCTATTCCATATGGACATCAAATTGTTGTATTTAATTACATAATATTGTTTCCCCCTTTTTCAAAAAAAATATAAAAGCCATTTATTTTCATTATTTAAAGAATATTATTTTGATATATTTTTCTACTTGATGTTACTAGGCATTTACTAGAGTTTATTTATTTATTATTTATTTACAGTATTTATATTCCGCCCTTCTCACCCCGAAGGGGACTTAGGGCGGATCACATTATGTACATATAGGGCAAACATTCAATACCCATAAACACATCGAACCGACACAGAGACAACAGACAGACAGATGCAGAGGCAATTTAACCTTCTCCTGAGGGGATGTTCGATTCTGGCCACAGGGGGGAGCAGCTGCTTCATCATCCACTCTGATGGCACTTCCTCACTTCCTCATTCCAAAGTTGTAAATTAGTTAAACTTGCCTCCCCACTTTTATAAGTGGTACCTTTATTTCCTACTTGATAGATGCAACTATCTTTCGGGTTGCTAGGTCAGCAATGAGCAGGGGCTATATTTTTATTTTTAATTGACGGGTGCTCACCCCGCCACGGGCTGGCCTCGAACTCATGACCTCATGGTCAGAGTGATTTATTGCAGCAGCTGTTTATCAGCCTGCGCCACAGCCCGGCTTTGCTTGGGCAAAGCGAGGCTGAGACAGAGTTGTGCAATTCGAATTCAAAATGAAATACCTCCCCACTTTCCCCCAGCCCAGCCCTCTTGGCTGGGCCCACAATGCAGCCCCAAGGCAAAAAAGTTTGTCCATGCCTGGTCTAACTGGACCAGGTCATTTTAACAGAACTAATTAGATTAGCAACATGGGAAAAAGTAAACTGGAATACTATTAGTTAATTCCAGCTACAACAACCTATTCAATGAATTGTTAAATAGTAAATCAGCACCTTGGTAAATCCCATTGATTGAATGAGGCTACTTTAAGTAGGACTAGCAACAGAGTTCAGGCTCTCTTTTCATTTTTTTAAGAAGTGGGAGAAACAACTGACCCATTTTTCCTTCCAATGTTATCAAAATGGTCAACATAATAAATAATTATGTTTTGAAGACTAGAGATGAATACAGAAATGGAATATTAAACTCCATGGAATAGCATAGAGCTGGAGCAGGAGGAACTTTTCAAAAACATTGAAAGAGAATTCTTAATTAATTTCCATCATAATTTATGATATGAAGGGAATGTATTTAATAGTTACCCCACACTTTAAAAGAACTGCTCATAAAATCTTATCTCTTAAAGTTGTGTCTTATAATGAATATATTTGGCCCAAAGAAGTCTTGTGCCCAAGTTTTAGACCCAATAAAATCTCAAAGAGGAAAAGTTTCATTACTAATTAATCTGATCTATTATCATAAAGTTATGGACAGGCTGAACTAAACCTAAAACATCTCTGTACTGGAAAACTGTTTCATCTTATTCCATCTGAAGTGATTGTAGAAAATATTACCCAGCAGGCCGCAAAAGCCTACTATTGACCAAGGGAATTCTATCACCCTCCTCTCTGAGTTATGATGAAATTCATTCTGGTGAGTCCCATTTCCATTTTGTTAGGGGTTTTAGATTTAAAAAGTCAGTTTATAATTATATATAGGTTAAATAAACTGTCTATGGCACCTTTATGATAAAAATGACTACTGTGAAATTGTAGTTTTTCACTGTTTTGAGATACAGCATATTTGCATTTTGAACTGTGTGCAATTGCTTTCACTCAGTTTTACATAGCTCTTATTTTAGATTGCCATTCACATGATGCTGTTGCATGTCTTCAAGTTGCCTTCTATAGAAGGCATACCACTGTAGATTTAGACACAGGTTGCCAAAGGGGATCACATTGGTTGAGATCCTGGATACTTGTATCATAATTACATTGTTGTAGTTATGTCTCCTGATGTGCAACACCTCCCAATCTACCAGGTTTTTTTTAACCTGATACATTTGGAGGGGGGTTGAACTTTTAACCCCCCCTGGCTACAGCCCTACTAGGAGCACATTGGGTGTAGACCCAAAATTAATAAGAACATCAGCCCATCTTTTCTTACTCATCTGCTGAGTATGCCTGCCCCATCTGGCATAAATCTGTCCACGTGAAACAGGTGAATATACACTGAACAAAACACATAGCATAATCACAGGATGTCTCAAACTTACACCTATTGATAGACTCTATGAACTAGCTGGCATCGCCCCCCTGATGAGCGATGGGAAGTTGCTGCCAACTGTGAAAGAAATAAGGTTAAACACTGTGAAAGACATCCACTGCATGGCTATCAGCCTCCTCCCAGTAGACTCCAATCAAGGAAAAGTTTCATAAGAACCAGCACTCTTCTTAATGTTCCCCCAACAACAGCAAGAGTATCCCTTGCCAGGAAATCCCAATTTGATGCCTCCCCCCCCCCCCACGAGGGTCTGCCTCCAGGGGCAAACCAAGAATGGCCAACTTGGAAGTCCCTGAACAGACTCAGAAGTGGAGGCAGATCAAAAGACAACCTGGGAAAATGGCACTACCTAGAAGAATCCTCTACCTTGTGCAACTGTGGAGAAGGACAAGCAACTCAGCATCTGTATGCTTGCCCACAATGCCCCATCTCATGCACAGAGGAATAACTGTTTAAAGCTACAGACAATGCAGTCACTATTGCTCGTTTCTGGTCTAAAATTATTTAGCTGCTTGTGTTCCCTCTATTTTATCAGTTTTTTTACTTGTTTATTTATGCAATGCTTTTGACACAAAATAATAATCCCAGTCTTTGACAACATTGTGGGGAGCTACACTACTTAAAAGGTAAGTTGGGAGGTGGGGGGAGTTTGCTCTTGTATGGTCAGAACAAAATTTCAACCTCTGCAAGAATTTTTTAAAAAAAGGAGTTTTGATGGTACAAGTCCAATTTGCCAATTATCATCAATTTGACTTCAAATTATGAAGACTCCATGGATGAAAGACCTCCAAGTCACCTCAGGTCTTGCAGAGTCACACTGAGTCCATTCCATTTTCAATACAGTCTTCTTTTTCTACTGTCTTTTATTTTATCAAGCAATATTATGTTTTCTAGTGAGTGAGAGTCCAGGCTTGATTTGCTTTAGGATCCACTTACTCTATCATGCTTGACACATGGCCATGCAGTCTCTCTTTAAAAACTTTCAAACTTTAAAAACTCCACCACACTACAAAACAGCATATTCCACTATCGAATAGCTCTTAC
The DNA here is from genome assembly GCF_035594765.1 of Anolis carolinensis. Lineage (NCBI taxonomy): Eukaryota > Metazoa > Chordata > Lepidosauria > Squamata > Anolidae > Anolis > Anolis carolinensis. Next base: position 103,840,511 of record NC_085841.1, read on the forward strand.
CACCAGGAAATTCTTCCTAATATCCAGGTGGACTCTCTTTTGCTGCAGTCTGAACCCATTGCTCTTAGTATCTAGTGCAGCAAAAAACAAGCCTGCTCAATCTTCAATATTACACCCTTGAAAACATAGCTATTATAGAACTTCTTAATCTTCTTTTAATCAGGCTACACATACCCAGCTCCCTAAACTGCTCCTTCTAGAGCTTGGCTTCCAAACTTTTGATAATGGGTTGCCCTTCCAGCTTGTCAAACTGAGATACCCAGAACTGGAAATCGTACTCTAGGTGAGGACTGACCAAAGCATAACAGAGTGGTACTATTGTTTTTCGTGATGTATACACTGTGCTCCTATTGATGAAGCTTAAATAGCATTGGCATTTAGCTGCCACATCGTGCTGTTGACTCATGTTCGGGTTGTGGTCTACTTCTAAATCCCTTTCACATGCATTGCTATTAAGTCAGATGTCATTCATACTATATGTCTGCATTTCATTTTTTTTGTCTAAGTGTAGAACTTTACATTTCTCCCTGTTTAATTTATTTTGTTAGTTTTGGCCCAGTTCTCTAATCTATTAAGGTCATTTTGGATTCTGATCTAGTCCTTCAGGATATCAGCTATCCCTCTCAATTTGGTGTCATCTGCAAATTTGATAAGCATGTCCTTTATTCCATCATCCAAGTAATTGATAAAGATGTTGAATAGCACTGGACCCAGAACAGAACCCTCCTGTGACAATAAGTGGGCAATTGAAGCGATATCCCACAAATCACCCAACTGGTCAAATATTTTAAAATTCTGAAAATATTTATGCTATATTCTGATGTGAAATGTTCAGGGCCACAGTCCACCAGCTGGCAAGACTGCAAGTACCAACAAAAAGTGTTTCTATGTGAACTCTCCCAACACCACTTTCTGCAAATGGTTTTTTTTCCATTGCTGATGGGACTGTGCAAGAGCAGAATGCTGGCATAAATGTGGCTGGCTTATTGAAAAGCCATATACAGGATAGACCTGCCCTTCACGCATTATTGTTGTTCAGAGGCAAGTGTCGCTTTATCCTGGGTATGCCTCTTTTCTTATTCCCTAGTTGTACATTTGTATTCCAAGCTTGTTGTAAGCTGAAGACGCTGCGAAGCTGTTCCATCAGACCAAGGGTAAATGAGCCTTAAAAGAAATCTCTCCCTCTCAGCCGCTCTCTCTCTCTCTCATATCACAGTCAGAAGTTTATTATCAAGATGGGTTTCATGCAAATAAGACTACTGTTTTTGCTAAAGGTGCATTTAATATTATTGCTGTGTCAATAATAACATTCCATGACTTGAACTGAATGCCTTATGTAGGTTTCTTTGGGGGAGGAGAGAGGTGAACCTTTACTGTCATTTGCAAGATGTGGTGCTGAATAAATAGAAGTGAACAGGGTTTTGTTTTGCTTTGCTTCAGTATCATAAAATATGGAAACAATGGAGCAGTGAAGACTGTTTCTTAACTTAAGGAATGAGTATGTTTTTTGCTGTAGGATCCTTTTGATCATCTTGCTGCCTTTGGGTCCTGCATTTGCTTCTAGTTACTATTCTCATCATTATTAACCATTTGATTATAGTACTGTCCCCAGGAGTTTTTTTCCTGGCAAGGCAGAACAACAAACGGTTTCTCTCTCTTCAAATATGCAATCGGAATAATTAAAAATGAATTCATTTCTCCCACCAGGCAGAAACTTCAGGTACAAAAGGAGTGTGCTGTTCTGCTGACAGCTTCACTACACACATATTACCTGTGAAGACCTCTGGCTGGAACATTAACCCCTTTTTGGGTCATTTCAGGAAAGGTTGCTTTGTGAAGATTGTGTGGAGTGATAAAATAGGAGATAGGAAAAGGCTGAAACTGCTTTGCCTATTTCCATTTCACCTGTTGTTTCTCTATTCCCAGTTCTCCCCTCCTAAAGCAAGTTTTGTTTCTGGAAATAAAGTAATATTGGAAAATAAACTATAGCATATCCTTGAATTGAGACTCAGAGGGGCATAAAAACTGGTGTGTGTAGACCTGGAGTAACAGCAACAAAAGGTGCATAGGAGCTGAAAGGTGGGTAGTGTAGCCATCTTGACTCTGGATCATGTCCACTCCAGTTTCGGGAGTGGAGAACAAATCTGTGAGTACAATAGAGATGCTAGCAAATTCTTCCATTGACAGTACTCACCACAAGGTAACTTTATCCTCAAACATTCCAATAGGCATCCACAGATCAGTACTTCACATAGCATACTGTCTTATACATCTTATATTTTACACTCCAGGAATGGATGCTTTGTTCCAACAACAATTTAAAAATAAACATTCTTTATTATAAAACAATATGATCATGGCTACCATTTTAACACAAATCACTTTTGCCAGCCTATCTTGCTCTCCTAGGCGGATAATGGGAGAAGAAGAAAAGAGGGAAGCAATGTATAAAATGATTTTCTACCCCACATTTCCTTTCAGACTAAGTGGTACTTTATTAGATCCCATTTGAGTTCTATTTTGTTTCCCTCCACTGACTTTTAATAAAACCTGTGTTTAATTTTTCATTATTTTCCTGTTAATGTAATATGAAATAAACAAAAATATGATAATGATATTGTTATTTTTCACTATTTTCAATTATTTTTATTACTTTGTAGGTTGTCTATGAAAGGTCCCTAAATTGATATTATATTAATGAAAATTAATCTATCATTTAATTTTATTTGGAAATCAAATTATTTGTAAATAAGACCACATTGTTAATTGGTTGGCTATACAAGTCTTTAGTCTATTTCTTTCATTTGCTATTATACTAATTAATAGCAAGCAAGGTAGAATACCACAGAGTATTAACAGAAACAATATGAAATTGTAAATAAACTTGTTTGTAGCAAACTAGATGAGCTAAATGATAAAAATATGGTTATAAAATCCAATTAACATTTTAACTTGTTTAAAAACCTTGCTGCTTTGATACCACCAGAAAATAATGTCAGACAGTAGATAAAATTAAATATTCCCAAGCGGTTTTACAAGAAACAGTGCTATCAATATTTAATGGATTATGGCAGATTTTAATACCATTTGGAAGAATGCAAATAAAGGTTATAATAGGAATCACCTTGGCATAATCTTTGAGAAAGTATAGGACATGTTCTCTTTTGATTGTCCTGGTGCACAACTTGTACTCTTAATAAGATACTACTTTCAGGAGAGAACATGGAATGGTTTCTAATTGGCATGGGGGTCAGGTAAGGCCGTCTTTCATCACTCTGTGTGTCTTATATGATAAATACCATATAACAACAACTTTTTATTGATTAGTCCATTTTGACCATATCAAAACATGTGAAACATACAAAACGTACATACTTACCCACACATACAGTAAAACCATGTAAAACCATGTATAGATACATAAATACCATATGTAAAGCAAGATTTAACTCAGAAGGAGGAGTTGTCAAATCTGAAGGAAGGAACACCAGCAATTTAAGGCATGCAGATGACACAGTACCACTGGTAGAAAATAGCTGATTAAAGTCAAGGAAGAAAGTCTGAAGTATGACCAGTTGAACATGATTAAAACAAAAATAATTACCACATTTGTTTTATATATCTTTAGACAATGATGGCATTAAGCTAGCAAAAGATTTCCTAAATCTTGACTCAGTTGTTAATCAAATGGAGACTGCTATCAATCAATCAATCAATCAATCAATCGGAAGACTAGGAGTGCATCTACACTGTAGAATTAATGTAGGGCCAATAGTTTTACAAGGTCTTTAGCATTGTTGAAAGCTTTCACAGCCAGATTCATGGGGGTGTTGCATGGTTTCTGGGCTGTATGGCCGTGTTCTAGCAGCATTTTCTCCTGATGTTTCACCTGCATCTGTGGCTGGCATCTTCAGAGTCCTCTGCATCTGTGGCTGGCATCCTCTGAAGATGGCAGGCACAGATGCAGGCAAAATGTCAGGAGTAAATGCTGCTAAAACATGGCCACATAGCCCAGAAACCACACAACACTCCTGGCTTTATCATTCCCTACAAAAGAGTGTCAGTGCCTCATCAAATTACAAATCCTAGGATTGCACAGTGTAACGGATTAGCCCACTGTTGGTGTACAGGTAGCTTCAGGCCTTGCTTGCAAAAACTAAGCAGAGCAAGAGGGAGGGGTGATCAGGCAGCCATTACTGGAAGTGCAGTCTGATTGGCTTGGAGATGGGCAGAGCCAAAGTGACAGTTGGAGCTATGCAGCAGAGAATTATTCATTCAGTTAGGAGGTTGGTTGGTGTTTGGAGTGTGAAGATAGAGATAGTCTTGGGACCTGTGTTATTAGAGAGATACCTCTTTAAGGAATATAGTTAAAAGCCTTCAGGAAAGAAAGGCTGTGAACTATATTGAGACTCTATAGTTTAGAGTGCTGGTGGTTAAATCCCAGGATAAGTGGATTTAAAGGTTTCAATTGTCCTGTTACTATTTCCTGTGTGAAGGAACATATTTCCATAGAATTCAAGTTATAAAACCATCCTTTGTAAGAGAAAAGCCTAACTTGTTTATTTATTTATTTAATTTATATACCGCTCTTCTCGCCCAGGGGGACCCAGAGCAGTCTAACATAATGGCAAGATTAATGCCACATATAATACAAAATATAGTAAAAACAAACAATCATAAAAACACACTTAAAAACCAATATCATACCCCATTAAAACAGTAAAACTGTCAAAGATAGAACGCCACCAAAATAGGATTCAACACAGTTTATTAAAGTTACAGAACCAAAAACGCCCGTAAAAGACAAAGGGCTAGGCAAACACTTGCCTTCAGAGGAAAAGAAACTAAAAAACGTTTCAAAAGATAAACCGGATTAAACTGGAGTTTAATCCGGGTTAAACCAAAAATGCTTAATTCAGCCTGGCACTTTAAACAAACAAAAGCTGGTAAACAAGATTCAAAGAAACACAACTGGCAGCAGATTCCTCTCTGCTACCCAAAAGCTGTGATTGAGTAACTAAGATGTTACTCCTCCGAGCAGCGAGCGAACTCCGGGTTCAAACACATCAATCAGGGCAGCAGCGGTCAGCGGGGTCTCAATCCGGTCCGAGGTCGAAAGCCAGGTACAGATGTCTTCAGTTCACCAGTTCCACCGATAGCCACAGAAGGGATAGTCCGAGGTCGTAGTCAGTCAGTCAGTCAGTCCAGAGTAGGCAATTAGTGTCCGTCAAAAAGACGACGGAGGTCCAAGCTATTAAGATTAAACACAAGTTGCACAGGAAAAGCCCACACAGTTCCTCCCGCCGTCTATGCCCAGTGTCCTTGGTAACTTACGTATTCAGCAAACGAATCACACCCGTCTTCAGGAAGTTCCCAACAAGAGCCCAAGCGTTCGTCCAGATTACCTTGCCCAACGCAATTAGCCCTGGATTCTAAACCCCATTTTATGCCAGTTACAACTCCTCATCGCTGTCAGCTGTTACCCTAATTCCAGGTGCCTCATCATCATCATCCTCATCAGAGCTAAAACACCTTTGACTACGCCCCACAGCATCCCCAGCTGTGGATCCCGTTCCATCCCTCCAGCTTGTCCATGGGTCTAATCCTGCAACCTGCCAGTCGCCTCCCACACTATCATTGCCAGTGACACCCAGATCCTCTCTCACACGAGTCCATTCCATATCATCCTCCTCAGAGCTAACCATCTCTTCCTCCATTCCTTCGGTAAAACCCTCAAAGGAGTCTTCGTCAGTTGGTTCTGCAAATAAGTCCCGCAGCCGTTTCCTTTCTCGCTCCTCAAGAGAGTCTGACTCCCGAGGAGTCTTACGACCACGTCTCCCAGTATCGGAGCCATAAGGCTCAACCATAACACTATCCCCTCTCACAAAGGCCTCCTCCTCCAAAGGTGGAGACACAGCAGTGATTTCTTCAGCTACAGTGTTACGGCGCCCAGAAGTATCTAACTTCAACAAAGAACGATGAAAGACAGGGTGAATCTTAAAAGAAGAAGGCAAATGCAGTCTGAAAGCCACAGAAGAAATCTTTTTGGCAATGGGAAAAGGTCCCAAATACCGTGGCGCAAACTTTCCCCCAGCCTGTTTAATATATTTAGAGGATAACCAAACCATATCTCCTTCCTCCAACTCTTCCCCGGCTTGTCTATGACGGTCGGCTTGAGTCTTTTGCGCTGCCTTAGCTTCTAATAACAGCCGACGAGCAACATCATGTAAGGCAGCCATTTCGGAGGAACGGTACACCGGGTCCGAGGAAACCACATTGGTTGACGGCGCCACCCCTTCCCGCGGATGAAAGCCATAAGTTAACTCGAATGGGGTGTGTTGACTAGACGTATGTACAGCGTTATTATAGGCAAATTCAGCCACCGACAGCCATTTTACCCAAGCACTTGGTTGTTCCAGACAGAAACAACGTAAATACTGCTCCAACAACCCATTAACTCTCTCAGATTGACCATCCGTTTGTGGATGAAAAGCAGAAGAGACATTCAATTTGGTTCCCAAACACTCATGGAAATGTCTCCAAAAACGCGACACAAATTGTGGAGCTCTGTCAGAAATAATAACCTCAGGAGCTCCATGTAAACGGAAAATATGTTTGGTAAATAATAAAGCCAATGTAGGAGCTGCTGGAATTGTCGAACATGGAATAAAATGAGCCATTTTAGAAAATAAATCCACCACCACCCAAATACATGTATAACCCCCAGACCTAGGCAAATCAGAAATGAAATCCATGGAAATAATCTGCCATGGTCTCTCAGGAACAGGCAAGGAAGATAATAAACCCCTAGGGCGCCCAACAGGCGTCTTACTTTGCTGACAAACGGCGCAGCTATCACAAAAACGGAGAATGTCCTGTCGCATTTTTGGCCACCAATAGTTTCTGGTAATGAGTTGTACGGTCTTAAACCTGCCAAAATGCCCAGCCATGGGTTCATCATGATGTGCCCTAATAATTTCCAACCTGAGTGCACCCGCCGGTACATAAACCTGTCCATTTCGTACCAATACCCCCTCCTGGTCTTGTAAATGAGGCAGCATAGTACGATTCCCTACCGACAGTAGTATGAGCTGCTCTTGAGTCCAGTTGTCATCCTTCTGAGCCTCTAGGATTTGGGCATGCAACCCAGCCTCGTTCTCCACCACACACAAAGAGGTAGTAGGCAAAATTGTCTGGCACACTGTCTGTTCACAGGTTTTAAACTCAGGCTTGCGAGATAATGCATCTGCCCGCAAGTTTACCTTCCCTTCCACAAACTGAACTTTAAAATTGAACCTAGAGAAAAACAAAGCCCATCGAATCTCACGTTGATTCAATTTCTTGGCAGTTTGTAAATGTTCCAAATTCTTGTGGTCAGATCTGACCACAATTTGATGTCGTGCGCCCTCTAACCAGTGCCGCCACACCTCAAAAGCCACCTTGATAGCTAACAATTCCTTTTCCCAGATGGTATAATTTTGTTCAAAAGGTGTTAGTTGCCGAGAGTAAAATCCACAGGGACGCAAAGTCCCTGATGAATCCCTTTGAGATAATACAGCCCCCAACGCATAACTAGAAGCGTCTGCTTCTACTATGAACGGCTTATCAATGTCTGGATGGATTAGTATATTGTCTGCCTGGAAGCTAGACTTCAACTGTAAAAACGCATCGTGAGCCTCCCGTCCCCACACAAATGGTTGTTTCTTACGCAAGAGTTGCGTTAAAGGTACAGTGAGTTTGGCAAAGTTTGGGATAAACTCTCGGTAATAGTTAGCAAAACCCAAGAACCGCTGTACATCTTTTTTAGTCTTGAGTTCTTGCCACGAGTTGACTGCGTCAACTTTGTGCGGATCCATTTTGAGTTCCTTTCCCGAAACTACATGTCCCAGGAACTCAACTTCAGGCACGTGAAAAACACATTTAGAAGCCTTAGCAAAAAGCCCATTACCCCGTAGACGGTGCAGTACCTGCTTTACATGTTGCTGGTGTTCCCTTTCATCTTTAGAGAAAATTAATATATCGTCCAAATAAACCACTACAAATTGATCAATTAAGTCTCTAAATACATCATTTATGAATCTTTGAAAGACAGCAGGCGCATTACAAAGTCCGAAAGGCATTACACGGAACTCGTGACATCCGAAACACGTGTTAAATGCCGTCTTCCATTCGTCACCTTCCCGTATTCTAATCAAGTTATACGCCCCCCGTAGGTCAAGTTTGGTAAAGATCTTAGCCCCTTGCACTCTCGACAGTAATTCCGAAATCAAAGGTAGCGGATATCTATCACGAATGGTGTGCTTGTTAAGAACCCAGTAGTCACATACTAATCTGAGCTCCCCTGTCTTTTTAGCTACAAAGAACACAGGTGCAGCAGTTGGAGAGCTAGATGGGCGAATAAACCCTTTAGCCAGGTTCTCATCAAGAAATTCCCTCAGGGCTTGTCTTTCTGGTACCGTTAAAGCGTATAACCTTCCTGCTGGCAACTTAGCGCCTTCTACTAGTCTAATGGCACAATCGTATGGTCTATGAGGCGGCAACTTGTCCGCTTCCTTCTTACAAAACACATCTTGAAATTCCCTATATTCAGCAGGCACTCCCTCCATGTCAAGCTGAGAGGGATTTAGAGCTAGACATTCCTGCCTCTTAAAAGCTATAGTACGCTTCACCCAATCCACTTGAGGATTTACTAAAGTTAACCAATCCATTCCCAGGATCACATCGTATCTTGGTAACCGTGTAATGTCCCATACAAACTTCCCAGTTACTCCTTGTACCTCCCACGTTATTTCAGAGGTCTCATGATTAACCACCCCAGACTCCAGTAGTTTCCCATCCGCTCCTTCCACCCATATATCGCATGCTTTACGTACTGTAGGAAGCCCATGCTTCCTTGCAAACCCAAAATCCACATATGAGACCGTAGCCCCTGAGTCCAGCAGTGCCAAAGTAGAAGCAAGTTCTTTTCCCCCAACATATAAAGAAATGGGTACAAAAACATGTTTCTTCCCTTGAAGTGACTGCTTCAGAAGCCCTAATGCGTTGGACGCACGTCGCACTAGGGCTGACCTTTTCCCGAAAGCTGAGAAGGCTTAACATTACAATTCCTAGCGAAATGCCCAGCATTCCCGCAATACAAACACAATCCCAATTGTCTCCTATGGTCTTTTTCTGCCATAGACAATTTTCTAAACACTCCGAGTTCCATAGGTTCCTCCCCTTTTGTCACAGGTGCCCTGGGCGCAGATACAGATGGCGCATACATTGCCCTAGACTGTTTGCGAGATTCGAACCGGGCGTCCAAACGCAATATTTTAGCTACTAAAGCGTCCCAGTCTCCTGCCGGCTCTAAACGCGCCAATTCATCCTGGAGATAATCATTCAAGCCAGCAATAAACAGGAGCATAAACGCATTCTCCCCCCAGTCCAGTTGATGACGATAAGAGTTAAACTTGTTTAAATAATCCAAAACAGACCCCTTTCCCTGTTTTAACCGATAAAGAGCCCAGCTAGCATTCTCCATACGGAGAGGATCCCCAAAAGTGTCAGTTAATAATTTCTTGAAATCATTTAAATTGTCCTTGACTGGGTCATTTCCCAAAATCAAATTAGTGGCCCATTGTCCCGCAGGACCGGTCAATAAACTCAAAATAAATGCCACCTTTCTGGTGTCCGTAGGAAAGGCCTGTGCGCTAATCTGGGAAAAATAAAGCTCAATTTGCGCCAAAAAAGTGGGCAGCTTGTTTCGAGACCCATCAAAACGTTCGGGAGTCATTACATGTCCTTTAGCCGACTGTGCTGCTTGTGCAGCGTAAAATGCAGCCTGCAGCTGGTGAAAACCAGCCTTAAGCTCCTCCATCGTCTTCTTGACGTAATTACCTAACTAAAAAACTTCTTTCGGGCGTTGGGCAATCTGTCAAAGACAGAACGCCACCAAAATAGGATTCAACACAGTTTATTAAAGTTACAGAACCAAAAACGCCCGTAAAAGACAAAGGGCTAGGCAAACACTTGCCTTCAGAGGAAAAGAAACTAAAAAACGTTTCAAAAGATAAACCGGATTAAACTGGAGTTTAATCCGGGTTAAACCAAAAATGCTTAATTCAGCCTGGCACTTTAAACAAACAAAAGCTGGTAAATAAGATTCAAAGAAACACAAATAACTGGCAGCAGATTCCTCTCTGCTACCCAAAAGCTGTGATTGAGTAACTAAGATGTTACTCCTCCGAGCAGCGAGCGAACTCCGGGTTCAAACACATCAATCAGGGCAGCAGCGGTCAGCGGGGTCTCAATCCGGTCCGAGGTCGAAAGCCAGGTACAGATGTCTTCAGTTCACCAGTTCCACCGATAGCCACAGAAGGGATAGTCCGAGGTCGTAGTCAGTCAGTCAGTCAGTCAGTCAGTCCAGAGTAGGCAATTAGTGTCCGTCAAAAAGACGACGGAGGTCCAAGCTATTAAGATTAAACACAAGTTGCACAGGAAAAGCCCACACAGTTCCTCCCGCCGTCTATGCCCAGTGTCCTTGGTAACTTACGTATTCAGCAAACGAATCACACCCGTCTTCAGGAAGTTCCCAACAAGAGCCCAAGCGTTCGTCCAGATTACCTTGCCCAACGCAATTAGCCCTGGATTCTAAACCCCATTTTATGCCAGTTACAACTCCTCATCGCTGTCAGCTGTTACCCTAATTCCAGGTGCCTCATCATCATCATCCTCATCAGAGCTAAAACACCTTTGACTACGCCCCACAGCATCCCCAGCTGTGGATCCCGTTCCATCCCTCCAGCTTGTCCATGGGTCTAATCCTGCAACCTGCCAGTCGCCTCCCACACTATCATTGCCAGTGACACCCAGATCCTCTCTCACACGAGTCCATTCCATATCATCCTCCTCAGAGCTAACCATCTCTTCCTCCATTCCTTCGGTAAAACCCTCAAAGGAGTCTTCGTCAGTTGGTTCTGCAAATAAGTCCCGCAGCCGTTTCCTTTCTCGCTCCTCAAGAGAGTCTGACTCCCGAGGAGTCTTACGACCACGTCTCCCAGTATCGGAGCCATAAGGCTCAACCATAACAAAAACACTGTGTGACCATTACAACAGGGCCAGTAGCATTGGGCCAAAAGTCAGAGCCAGACTGTATTTAACTTCATATTAATCTGACGAATACATCAGATTATATCAACCGTATATTAGGATGAGCCAAAAGCTTGGTCCCACATCCAGGTCTTCAGCTGCTTCCTAAAAGACATGAGTGAGGGGGCTTCCCTAATCTCCCTTGGCAAGGAGTTCCACAGCCGCGGAGCCACCACCGAAACTGCTATCCAACTTTACTGTTTAAGAACAAATAAACAACTTCTTCTTGTTTTTCTTCACCTAAAGTGTTTCGTGTGACTCTCTAAATATCCTAACACAGAGGAGGCTCCTGAATATATCATTAGTGGCAGCATTAGTAATGGTAATGAGTTTGAATCCTCCATATTTTGGTGTCAGTTGGTGGCCATCTGTCTAACACACGTTGAGTCCTCCATATTTTTGGTGGCAGCTGAAAGCAATCCTCTGCACACAACATTAAGCTATGGCAGTTACACAGGCCACAAACCCTGAATCATGCTGGAAGTTGTTCCTGGGCATCCAGTCCCCAGCACAGGTAAAACTGGTTGACTCGATTTTACTCTGAATTAGCAGAAACCACAGAATTCTTCATAGCTGCTTCTGCAACCTTGGTGAGAGTTCATCAAAATATCCAACTGCTCTTGTAGAGGAACTTAGGAATGCATACGACATATTCTTGATTAAGACGGTAGAAGTCCAGAATCTCTATGAAAACTGAAGACCTATCTAAATAAACAAGGTTTTGTTTACCAGTGTGGAGAAGTCATAGTTATTATGTTTAATTTTAACTGTTAGAGTATGTATTTGTGTTTAGTTGACATAGTAGCTGAAACAGAAGCCATCTTGTTTCAATCCACAGTAGTGCTGTTACCAAGGAGACGGAGCTGGCCAGAGGGAGAAGTGGGCGGAGCCAAGAAAAGGAAAAAGAGGGAGTTTAAAAAAAGAAGCCAGGGAGTGCGTGGCGGGAGGCTTTTCGTCAAGAAGGGCTGAGGGGACAGGCCTGGCCAAAATCTTTAGTCAAGGCAGACTAAAGGAAGCCTAGTCAAGATCTCTAGTTGGGAAGGACTAGTGATCAGGAATTTGATCAGTAGTAGATCAAATTAAAGGCTTTTATTGTAGTTGGGACATTGTTCACTAAGGTGCTCAGCTAAGGTTAGAGTTCACTACAATTTATATCATCAGTAGGAGAGTGAGAGTGGAATTACACCAGAGACTACTGGTGTGGTGGTTATAAGAGTTATTAAACCACTTGTTTATCTAAAGTTCCATAAGTAAATCAATCAACCTGCAACCATAAGCTTTGTACGCAATAAACTTGTTGTTCTTTGCTAACAACTGACTCATTACATCTCATCTGCATCTGTGGAGCCAAATTTCATCGGTGATCATTCAAAAGCCTCACGTTGGTGGCAGTTACCTTAATAAATCACCTAATTGGGGAAGAGTAATAGTCACAGTTACCTCAGAAAAGGAACAACAACACAGAAATTCCTAACTACAGAGACAGAGGCTGGGATCTTGAAATAAAGATCACCCCCTGTAATAAAGGTGATATATATCTGCTTCTGCAACCTTGGTGAGAGGGATTAAAAGATTCAAAAATCCCCTCAGCAGTGGAAACAGCATTTACAATTTGCTTTGACACCATTACAATTGGCTTGAGTCTTCCCAATTGGCTTTAGCACCAGCGCAATTGGTGGCAGCGTTGGGATTGAGTCTTCGTAATTAGATTAAACCATCCCAATTGAAGTAATGTCTGCGCACCAGTAGAAGAACAAACTTAACTGGATATTGCAAAGACTTTTAATTATTCTGAATTTGTTGTGGTCTGGTGGTTCTGACTCCTAAAAGCTTCTTCAGTCTTGTAAAACATTTTTTTTTCCATATCAGGAGCCACCTGAGTCGCTGCTGGTGTGAGAGAATTGGCCATCTGCAAGAAAGTTGCCCAGGGGATGCCCGGATGTTTTGATGTTTACCATCCTTGTGGGAGGCTTCTCTCATGTCCCCGCATGGAGCTGGAACTGATAGAGGGAGCTTACCCGCACTCTCCCCGGGTTGGATTCAAACCTGGCAGCCTTCAGGTCAGCTACCCAACCTTCAAGTCACAAGGCTTTAATCCACTACGCCCACAGGGGCTCCATCTTGTGAACCAATTTATGCAACAGATCTTTAAAAAGTTGTTTTTGGATTACGTGCTTCAGAATCCCTCAGCCAGCATGGTCGCTGGTAGGTTCTAGGAACTGTAATCGAAAACTCCTCAACATTTCCAAATTCTCGTGAGAATCCAGATTTACCAAGCTGTTGAGACCTCAAGCCATATTGACACATGTATACTTAGATGAAAGAGGGGAAAGAGGAGAGAAATATAAAAATTAATAGAGAAAAGACCATAAAAGTGTACTAAAAATGAAAAACAGATAACGATAATTTCAAGTCTTGTTCCCTTTTTTCAGTTATAATCTTTTTGAAATAGGGATGGAGATTGTGTGACTCTTAAGGTGTGTTAGACAGAAACCTCCAACACCTCTTATCATTTTTAATGCTGGCTAAAAGCAGATGAGGCTACAGACCAGTGATCCCTGCATGACTAATATTTTCCTAGTCTTATTTTAGGGAATTACAGGAATAATACAGTCAATTAAGTATATTTGTTCCTGGGCATTACTTCTTTAACAGTAACCTTTGTACCGAAGCCATAATGGAAAAAATAGAAAATGGAACAATGGAAAAAATAGAAATAAGTTCTTAAAATACAAAATACACACAAATAAAGAAGAGCAATTCAACATGTCAGATTTTTTTAAAAATCAAGAACTAATACTATGCAGATGTGAAATTAAACAACGAGGTCAGGTAAGATTTTTATGAATAATAATAATAATAAAAAAATTCCGAGATCATTTGAAAGCTTCTTCCAGAATGCATTCAAGGATCTTTTTCCCCATCAGCCTCTTTTCTTATGATTTCAGTTCAACGACCATCTCATAGATCTATGCCTTTTAACAATTGTAAGAGGAACTAGTGACACGGTTCTGCTGTGGCTCCGGTCCTTCCTGGAGGGTCGTTCCTAGATGGTGAAGCTGGGGGACACCTGCTCGGACCCCTGGCCATTGACCTGTGGGGTCCCGCAAGGGTCTATCTTATCCCCCATGCTATTTAACATCTACATGAAACCGCTGGGAGAGGTCATCCGGAGTTTTGGAGGGTGTTGCCATCTCTACGCAGATGACACGCAAATCCACTACTCGTTTCCATCTAATTCCAAGGAAGCCCCTCGGATGCTGAACCAGTGCCTGGCCGCTGTGGCGGACTGGATGAGGAGGAACAAGTTGAGAATCAATCCTGACAAGACAGAGGCCCTCCTGGTCAGTCGTTCGTCGGATCGGGGTATTGGGTGGCAACCTGTGCTGGACGGGGTTGCACTCCCCCTGAAATCACAGGTCCACAGTTTGGGGGTCCTCCTGGATTCAGCGTTGACGCTTGAGGCTCAGGTGTCGGTGGTGGCCGGGAGGGCTTTCGCACAACTCAAACTTGTGCGCCAACTGCGACAATACTTCGTGAAGTCTGACTTGACCATGGTGGTGCATGCCTTAGTTACCTCTAGACTGGACTACTGTAATGCACTCTACGTGGGGCTTCCCTTGAAGACGGCCCAGAAATTGCAATTGGTCCAACGCTCGGCTGCCAGATTAATAACGGGGGCAAGTTACAGGGAGAGATCTACTCCCTTGTTTAAGGAGCTTCACTGGCTGCTGTTCATCTTCCGGTCCCAATTCAAGGTGCAGACCATCACTTATAAAGCCCTAAACGGTTTGGGACCCACCTACCTTCGTGACCGTATCTCCTACCATAAACCTGCCTGACCTCTCCAATCATCTGGGGAGGCCCTCCTATCGCCACTGCCTATATCCGAGGCCCGCTTTGTAGGTACAAGGGAGAGGGCCTTTTCTGCTGTGGCCCCCCGATTATGGAATTCACTGCCCATTGAGATTGGGCAAGCTCCCACTCTATTAGCTTTTAAAAAAGATTTAAAAACATGGCTCTTCCATTGTGCTTTTGGAGAGTAACTGTTATTTATTCCTTTTCTTGTTCCCCTCCAACATCTTTCCTCTAGACTGTTCCACTTTCGTATGTCCCTGCTCCCTGTGGTTTTTATTCCTTTGTCTCTCTCACCCCAAGTTTTTAATCTTTGTATTCATGCGGCCCGCCCTTGTTATTACTGTTTCTTTGACTTGTGTTGTAATGTATATTATTACTTATTGTATTGTTTAATTGCTCTATGATATGTTGTTTTTATATTTTGTTATATTGTTTTGCTTTGGGCATGGCCCCATGTAAGCCGCCCCGAGTCCCCGTTGGGGAGATGGTGGCGGGGTATAAATAAAGTTTTATTTTATTATTATTATTATAGTGAAGCAGGGTTGTTTGCTTTTTCTTGGTTTCGCTGTCCATGCATGTTCTCAGGGATTTTGCAGATAGGTGCTATTTACATTACCGTTTGTGGAGAGATACACACAAATATAGGATGGTCAGTTAGAATAGAATCTCATTCTTTCCCAGCTCAGGCTTACTTAAATCTTGGCATCAAAACTCTGTGATTTTCCAGCCTTTCCTCACCATCCTTCCAATGCCAATGTTCCTCCAAATGCCAATTCTGCCAATAGAAAACCCCCCCAAACCCTTTGAACTAGACAGGGAACAAGAAAGAAAAGAGGGATTGAGTGAACATAAAAGACTTTGATAAAATGGGCTTATTTGTCAGAGGGTTTGTTAACCGTGGTATGCCTTACAAGGAATGTTATAGAAGCATAATATAAAGTTGGAAAAGACTTCAGAGGACACCTATCTAACATCTTGTCATGCAGGGAAACACAATGACAGAACTCCTGAAAGATGCCAATCCAACCTTTGTTTAAAGGCCTCAAAAGGAGAATCCTCCATCATCCAAGATAGTTTATGCCAATGTTGAAGAACTCCTAACAGCCAAACACATTTTCCTCTATTTTTTGCATTAGCTTGTGTTCAGATTTCTGGACCTCAGACATCATCTACCTGGCAAGATTTTTCCAGGGGAACTTCTAGGGCATGGCTTGCTATTTTTTTATGAACCAGAGGCAAAGTGCACACCATCAAAATCCAGGGAAATTAACAATTCAAAAGAAACCTAAATGTACTCTGGCTTTCCCCTGACTTTTATGACTACCTTGCCCAATCACTCAACATCCAGACAGTGATTGTTGATGTCTGTGTCTAACTTCTCAACTGCCCATTAGTTTTCTGTTTGAAGACATTAATACAAAGTAGTGCCAGTCAAATGAAGGGAATAAAGGAAGCAAGGGAAAGAAGAGACAGTCCAACAGAGAACATTGGGGATTGTGTGGTGGCTGTGAATCACGAGGAGAAAATTATCCCAATAATGATCATTTTCTAATAACTCACAAGGGAATTCTTTTGTAAAGACCTTTGTCCCAATCCAAAAGTTGCATGTTATGAGCAATATTCATGCCCTACATGAAACCAGGGCATTTCCTGCTGTTGTCATCAGATCCTGGTACTAAGAAATGGTACATGCTAATAAAATTTATTTAACTAGCTGTTCTAGCTATTAGCAAGGTAGATTTAGGCTCTTCTTTTCATTTGACATATTTATAGATCAGCGCTGACCATACTATCATACAGAATGACATGAGTGCCCCAGGTAGTAGATTTTGGATGTAATGTAAAGGAGCATTACACTCACCTAATTTAGTAGCTATGGTATATTATTTACTACCATGATTAAAGTCACTTGTGGGACTTTCAATGTTATTCCCCTTGACAGTCACTAATGATAAATACCATTTTTGACATCGTCTTAATACAGTAGAGTCTCACTTATCCAAGCTAAACAAGCCGGCAGAAGCTTGGATAAGCGAATATCTTGGATAATAATGAGGGATTAAGGAAAAGCCTATTAAACATCAAATTAGGTTATGATTTTACAGAATCTTTCCTGGTATTGATGTCAGGCTGATTGGACAGTAATTATTTGTTTTTACCTTCTTGAAGATAGGGACAACATTTGCCCTTCTCCAGTCTGCTGGGACTCCTCTTGTTCTCCAATAATTCTCTATTGGCAGTGGTTGTGAATTGACTTCTGCTAGTTCCTTCAATACTCTTGGATGTAGTTCATCTGGCTTTGGAGACTTGTATTCATTTAGAGTAGTCAGATATTCCTGGACTACTTCTTTAATTGTTTTGGGTTGCATTTTCCCTATTACCTCCATATTGCTCAGGTTGAACACCAATCTCTTTTTGGGAGAAGACTGTTAAGAAGCTATACCTTTTTCCTATCCCCTGTTAGCATTTCACCACCTTCTCCAAGCAGAGGCCCTACCATTTAAAAAAGTAATACCGATATTAAGAAAGGTACCCATTCTTCTTGCTAAAATACTTGAGATATAATGTGATTTTTTAAACCTTAAAGATGGGTTACATTATCCTTAGCTTCTTGCTCCTAAAATTTATATTTGAACTGACCTCTTGGTGTTTTCTTTAAACATCTGAATAAGTTCACCTATAGCTGGGGCTTCACAGTACTACCACTCACCCTGTTGTGCTATTAAACAGAAATCTCTTTTATATTTGACATCACACACAAAAAAGGCAAGTGTGAAAAAGACCTGCTTGTTCATTTGGTTGTCACTACTACTGGCCTTTATCTGAAAACCTCCACCTGTCTTTGATCTGTCTTCTGCTCCTTGGAGATACTTAGCTTTTATGTTAGAAAACATAGTACAAAGCTTGTCAGGCTGCCACTAAAACAGAGGGCAGAGTCACTGTCACACAACAGAGTAGCAACCTTCTGCACCTGCTTGCTGGCAGTCACACGACACAGAAAACATATCCCAAGTGTTGAAAAAGTGAAGGGACAATATTTACCTGGGCTTGATTTAATTGGAAGGCAAGAATACTGGAGCCTTATGCTATTTCTGTAACATTTGATTTTAGTTAGAAATATGTTGAGTAGAGGTGGAGGAAAACTACAATATTTCAGTAAAAATAAATCATTTGCTCCATATGAAATCTACAGAAAGAACACTGAAATTTCTTGGAGTCAGCCTCTTTGTCTTCCTTTTTTGTTCCCTCTCTGTCAGTCTCTTGCTCTAAAAAATCCCTCCAAACAAAAATAAAACAAAAACAAAAGGTTTTTGGCCATTTGGGGCCATTTAACTGTTATTCATCTAATAGAGGATGTGGCTGACAAGCTGAACAAGAGTCAATTTAGAAATTTTGGGAAGTTTCTTGAGTTGTCTTAATCCTTGCTTATTTACACTCTTCGTTCCTTCATAATAATTGGACAGTAGACTATAGCAGAAGGAGTATGTGGATAAGGTGGAAGGGAACCATCAGCATACACAGTATCTGTCTACATATTGAATATCCCTTGTCCAAAATGCTTGTTACTAGAAATGCATTTTATGTTAGGTTAATGGAAATGAGAGAGTAAACTATTTACATGAAGAAAGATGCATTCCAAAATGTGCAATAAAGAAGCAAATTGAAAAAGAACTTGGGTTTTACAAGAGAGTCACCATTGTTGAAGACGGATTCAGCTGCCAGTTCGGTCAAGTTCAGGAATATGGGATATCATTCCGCTCCCTGCCAGTGGCAACATGCTTTTTGGCCTGGCCCTGAGCACTGGACTGATTGATTATGTCTTTAAGTCATACATATGACAAAATGAAAAGTTAACATTATTGGCTGACACTTTATCTGTGATTCACAATGCTCACTTTTCATTTGAACATGCAGTATTGAGTTGGCGATTTTAAATATGTTTTTTGCCTACCCCAAAGAGAACAACACTGGTGTAATCATCACTAATGTTCTTCTTCAGACAGCTTGTGATAACAAACAAAGTGTTCCCATGGAGTCAGAAATCCTGAAGTAATAACATTCACATTTCTCAGTACACAGCATTTCATTTTTAGCCAGGCTTCAGGCATGTTCTTCTCAAAATGAACTCTCTTCCAAATACATTTCTAGGTCTCTGTTTGCCCCCCCCCCCCCCCCGGCAGATGTTCTTTGTGCAAGATTTCTTCTCCAGACAAACCTAGAAATATATGAGTTACTTTATAGATGCATATATAGTTTTATTGCTCATGACAGTAAGTATCTTGTCACACGTGCCTCCAGAATTGCCATGGATTGCCACACATCATGGCGATCCCGGCAGTGCCCACCTAGGAGGTGTGGGAACCTATTGCCCCACACCTCGCACCATTCCAGATTCTTCCCTCCCTTATTACATGGAAGGAAGTGTCTGCTGGCTGGTTTGTCCCACTGAGGGCAATGCAACATGGGAAGGCTCCCGTGTTGCTGCTGGCAGCTTTTTTTCAGCGCCGATTCCAGTTTTGCCCTGGAACCACCCCAGAAGTACTTCTCCTACATGTACTGTAAGCCAGCGGGCTCCATGTCAAAACTACGGCACAACTGGAGTATGATGAGGCTGTTAGATGACATGAATTGATATTCCACCCCCACATCTTTCACTTTATTTTTTAATTTAGCTG
Organism: Anolis carolinensis; assembly: GCF_035594765.1. Lineage (NCBI taxonomy): Eukaryota > Metazoa > Chordata > Lepidosauria > Squamata > Anolidae > Anolis > Anolis carolinensis. The sequence continues at coordinate 103,860,175 of NC_085841.1, forward strand.
AAGAGAAATTTCAGTAATTGTTTTCATATACTTATATAATGAAATACCTTACATTCATCCTCCCACAAAGGCCATGAAACATAGGGAGAATTATACATGGGTTACTAAGTTACATCTGTGTAACTAAGTCCAACAGCAGAGTAGGACACCTTCCCCGAGGTACTTTCACACAATGCAATTATAGCGCTATGATTCCACTTTAACTGTCATGGCTACATTTTGTTGAGTTTGTAAGTTGGGGAGGTACTGGAAGTGTTCTATTTCTGAGAATTTTAAATGGGGAGTGAAAGGACCAGCTTGCCAGTTGGTATTTAGGATGGACTCCATAGATTGCAGTGAATTTCATCATCTACTGGGATCTGTACATTTTTATTGAAATTTAGACTGAGAAATAGTTCATGCATTCTCATGTTATAGCTATGTCATATTCTCCAAACTAGATAGGCTAAGGTTGTCTGTTTATTTCTTACACAAGAAAAATGCAGTGAATGTAGCCAATTGCATTTCTAATTTGTTTTGGCAAGAAGCAAATGTAGATAGAGGAGGAGTGAAAAGAAGAAATAATTTAAATGATTTTGCTACATTTCTCTCACTGATTGCTTATAAGAGAGATTCTTGAAACTGACAAGAAACATTATGTCACATTGCCAAGCATGCTGATGTGTCAAGATACCATTCCGCAAAGTTTTGGGTGCTATGAAACTAACAAACATGAGAACTGCCAAATCTGAAGAAAACTGATAGGAAATGTTGGTGAAAATTGCCTCATTTTTAATTACGTCTAACCTGCGGGATCTTCATCTCGTTTTTCCCTATCTGCATCCTGGGAAGTTTGAACCTTTGGAAGACTAGGACAATACTGGAATAGCTCATGTCATTTGGATGTGAAATTCCACCACTGTAGACATCAGAAGATGGTCTGAGTTTTTGTGGTAATCAATCAAGAAACCAAATGAATGATCCATAAAAAAAATGAATGAAGCTTAAAGAGAAAGAGGCATGAAAAGAATAGGACAATATCCAATGGAAAACAAAACATATGGGACTGACAGATATGAAATGAAAAACTAAACAAAAATCTCAGGCTCACATCCATAACATAAAGCAGGAATGAGGGACATGTTGTGAGCTGCAGCTCTCATCAACGATCATACCGGTATTATAGTTCCATGACAACTGTGGACCACATGTTCCCTCTCCTGAAATAAAGACTTCCACCCTGTATTTCCAGCACACCCCTCTCCACTTTTTTGACTTGAAAATAGCATAGATTTCTATATATAAGAAATCTATACTTCATGTGAAAAAATTCTTCTTGACCCTTTCAGACATTTGTTCACATCTGGTGAGTTGCTGTAACAATTTCTCACAATCTTGACCAGAAAGCTGAAGGACAGGAGAAAGACAGAGATAGAAAGAAAGGGAGGGAGATTTGTTGCATTTTTAGAATCCTATACACAATTCTACAATAATTCCATTTTTAGGGCATGCTTGACAGAGGACCATAACTGGAAGCAGAAAAGGTTGCTCCAGTTATGGAGGTATTTTTGAAGAGATTGCGGGAACATGACAGGGCTCTAATACGTTAAGTAACACAATCCCAGAAGTAACTTATGCGGAACATATTGCTTCTGCTTGCACATGTCAGGCAATGGACTTTGATCGATGTTGTTGCAATACAGAACTACATAGTAAAACTTTTTAATTATGATGACAGTGTAAAAGAGGAGAGGGTGCTCGCTGACAGTGTTTGGAGGCCTCCATAATTAACAAATGGACAGTGCAACTTAATTTTGCATGCTGTTCATGTTTTACAATTCTTTCTAGTTGCTGCCATCAGCATCTCTGTAAGCAATGAGGCATGACAGGGGGCCTAGTTATCATCACCTCTAGGGTGTTATGAAACATCCTCTAGGGGTGTGATTATTTCATTATAACTGCACCACCTGGAGACACCATATTGCTGCTATAAAAACTCATTAATACGCGAAGAAGAAAAAGAAAAAACTTGAATAATTTTGCTAAGGGATGAAGTTTAAGAGTTTGGAATGTTAAGAAACAATGTAAAAAAGTTTAATATTCATTTCTTTACCCTTAAGCCATTTAAATGGAAAATTCTCCCATAAGTCTTCAAGAATGCACAAAGACTTAAGATCTTATTCACACAAAGAGGATCAGCCTGGCCTATGCCACTTTAAACTGCAGGAAAGAATTCAATTGATAGGATCATCATCATCATCATCATCATTATCATCATTACAGATCTGAAAAATTGTGGGTCATAAAATCTTTTTTTTAAAATGTATGCTGCCTTTTCAGGAAAGGCATTCTACATTACAACATGAACTCAGATTTGCTCCATCATTTTTCTTGCCTTTCTTAGAGCTATAATATATCTCTAGATAAGTGACATTAGCATTTTATTATCCTATTTAAAACTTCACTAATGTGTGTGTGTGTGTGTGTGTGTGTGTGTGTATATATATATATACTTTATATATATAAATGTTAATTTATATGAGATCACTTAAATATATAGTCCTTATTTGTAATGCCAACTCTGTTGTATGTGAGAAGTTACTTTTATGTTTAGTCAAATCAGGACCTAGGTAGGGAGATTCTTAATCCTCAATTAATAGTTGTGTGTTCTTAATTTATGAAACTTAGGGTAGGTAAAGGTTTTGTCCTGATATTTAGTCTAGTCATGTCGGACTCTGGGGATTGGTGTTTATCTCCATTTCTAAGCCGAAGAGCCAGCGTTGTCTGAAGACACCTGCAAGGTCATGTGGGAGGCATGACTGCATGGAGCACAGTTACCTTCCCACTGGGGTGGTACCTATTGATCTACTCACATTTGCATGTTTTTGAACTCTTAGGTTGGCAGTAGCTGCAGCTAATAGCGGGAGCTCAGCCTGCTCCCCAGATTCGAACTGCCAACCTTTCAGTCAGTAAGTTCAGCAGCTCAGTGGTTTAACCTACTGCACCACCATAACAAAACCATAAAAGAGAGTAAGCATGTGAATGCCTTCTAATCTGACCTTCTTCATTCAATTCAGGCAACTCAGAGTCAGAGTTTCCAGAATTAGAATGACTACTGAAGTCCTCAAGTGAAAGAAAATCTATCACTATTCTTGGTAATTGGTTCAATTCTGAAACTGTCCTTACTCAGGGTTTTTGTGAATGAAATGCTTGAGCTCATCATGTAAGCCCTACAGCCATAACCACAAAATGAATCGACAGTCATATTTTCTTAGGCTGGACATGGATCTCCAGATCTCCAGGACATAATCTCCCAGCTATTGTTGGATTGCAGCTTCCAGCACCACAAGCCAGTATAGATAATAGTGAGGAATGCTGGAAGTTGTTGTATAACAACAGCTGGAGAGCCAGAGGACTCACTTCTGATCTATACATTAGACATATGGGATACTGGAAAAAATGGTTCTAAACTCTCTTCAAAAGTAGGAGGCGCTAGCGCTTCGTTTCTAAAGTCATTTCTGAATTTTGAGAGCAAAAAGATCAAAACTTTCAGAAACTTACGAATCTGCGTACGTACCTCATTAGTTTCGGATGCGCATGCGCATCAAGGAAAACCTCATTGTCAATGAGGAAAATTGAAGGGCTTCTCTTTCCCTCATTTTTTGAGCTATCCTAATAAAACTTGCTACAGTGGTAGAACACATTTGCCAATGTTAGTTCACCAAATTTAACAATATTTGACTTATCCTCGGATTTTTGGTGATTTTTCAAAGATTTAATAATTTTTTAAATAATAACAAAAATCTGCTCCTGGTTTGAAAGTGTTGTCTGTAATTGTTGTAAGTGTTGTCTGGGTTGTCTGTAATTTTAAAGTCATTATTCTACTTCAGAAACTTTATTTTTGTGGCTAAAACTTTGTTAAATTTGTGGAGAGACTCAACAACCATAATGTGCTATTTATAGAACAATGTCCCTTGCACAAATAAAAAGTTTTGGCAGTGTTTTGCCATATTTCTATGACAGAACCAATTAGGAAATGACATTTATCACCCAGGAACAGAAATCATAGTACACCATCAAATCACCCCTGACAGATGGCCATCATCCTCTGAATAAGGAAATCTGTTCCTGGTTTGAAAGTGTGAATTTCTGTTTCATTGGGTTTTCTGGGGCTGAGAATGTGTGACTTGCCCAAGATCACCCAGTGGGTTTCCATGACTAAGTGGGAAATCAAGCCACAATCATAGTCCAACACTCAAACTAATATACTACACCATGCTGTCTCAAAAGGGCCCTCTGCTAGCAAGGAGGGAAAATGTTCAGAACTGGGTTTCTTCTTATGGGGCTGATATTAAGCCCACTGCTAACCAGGAGGGAAAATGCTCAGGAGTGGGTTTCTTCCTATGGGGCTGATATTGAGCCTGATGCTAGCCACCAGCCACTGGAGAGAAAACGCTCTTCCCTTTCTGCCAAGACACTACTGTATTATAAAAATCAGCACTGATTGAGCAAGGAGGCAAGCCCAGGCTAGGCTGCTCCTCCCTGCAAGCAAAGTTTGGTTGAATTAAAAATGCTTTCTCATATATCCAAAGGTTTTCCAAGGCCATTAAATAAATGGGCTACAACTCTTCGAATTGGAAGGTTAATTCTGAAAGGCCAATCCAACTCGGAACCCTGTTCGGAACCCAAAATAGATATGATTTTATTCTGATTAACGATGATTCTGTACTACTATATATGCATTAATGGACACATCTAATGATTTTGTTGTATTTTAGTTAAACATGCTGTTTTTTTTACAAAATCCATCATAATACTAAGCAGCCAAGAAGACACTAACAAAACTGAGTTTTGTTCACTGAGGAGTTGGCAAGAAGACACTAACAAAACTGAGTTTGGTTCACTGAGGAGTTGGCAGCGATGAAGTGAAAGAAGAGGGGCCTAGAGCGCGTGTGGCGTTTGAAGTGGAATGAATCAGACCGAACACGGCTGCGCCTCTTTCTGAAGGCGTATGCCGCGGCAATAGATGCTGCAAAGAACGCCTTCTTTGCAACTAATATTGCGTCCACGAAGAACTGTCCAGCAGAGCTGTTTCGAGTTGTCAGAGGTTTGTTAAATCCCACCACTCAAGATGGGATCCCTGACAGCTCGGCAGCTCGCTGTGAAGCATTTGCTCGGTTCTTCGCGGATAAAGTCGCTCTGATCCGCTCTGGCTTCGACGCCATATTAATGGCAGTCTCTGGGGATGTAACACGAGCACCTTCTTGTCCTATTTTGATGGATTCTTCTCAATTAATTGAGCTCGAGGATGCAGACAAGGTGCTTGGAGAGGCGAGGGCCACTACCTGTATCCTAGACCCCTGCCCATCCTGGCTGGTGAGAGAAGCCAGAGGGGGATTGGCCGAGTGGGTGAAGGTGGTGGTGAATGCCTCCCTTAGGGACGGCATTTTTCCAGCGAGCTTCAAATTGGCTGTGATAAAACCGCTGTTGAAAAAGCCATCACTGGACCCCACTCAATTGGATAACTATCGGCCGATTTCCAATCTCCCCTTTTTGGGCAAGGTCGTGGAACGGGTGGTGGCAGCGCAATTCCAGGCATTCTTGGTAGATGCTGATATTCTAGATCCGGCACAATCTGTATTCAGGCTGGGGCATGGTACCGAGACAGCCTTGGTCGCCTTAGTCAATGATCTTCGCCAGGAACTGGACAAGGGGAGTGTGTCCTTGCTGGTTCTGCTGGACCTCTCAGCGGCCTTCGATACCGTTGACCACGGTATCCTTCTGGGACGACTCGCCGGGTTGGGCATTGGAGGCACTGTTCTGCAGTGGCTCCGGTCCTTCCTGGAGGGACGATCCCAGATGGTGTCACTGGGGGACACCTGCTCGGCTCCACAGCCATTGTCCTGTGGGGTCCCGCAGGGGTCGATATTGTCCCCCATGTTGTTCAACATCTACATGAAGCCGTTGGGAGAGATCATCTGGAGTTTCAGGGTAAGATGTCATCTGTACGCAGATGATGTCCAGCTCTGTCACTCCTTCCCACCTGTCACTAAGGAGGCTGTCCAGGTCCTGAACCGGTGTCTGGCCGCTGTGTCGGACTGGATGGGGGCCAATAAATTGAAATTGAATCCAGACAAGACGGAGGTCCTCCTGGTTAGTCGCAAGGCTGAACAGGGAATAGGGTTACAGCCTGTGTTGGACGGGGTCGCACTCCCCCTAAAGATGGAGGTTCGCAGTCTGGGGGTGATCCTGGACTCATCGCTGAGCCTGGAGCCTCAGGTTTCAGCGGTGGCCAGTAGAGCCTTCGCACAACTCTGCCTCGTGCGCCAGCTGTGCCCGTTCCTTGGGAGGTCTGACTTGGCCACGTTGGTCCACGCTCTGGTCACATCCCGGCTGGATTACTGCAATGCATTCTACGTGGGGCTGCCTTTGAAGACAGCCCGGAAGCTCCAGGTGGTGCAGCGGGCGGCAGCCAGGTTAATAACGGGAGTGGCTTACAGGGAGCCTACAACCCCCCTGCTAAGCCAGCTCCACTGGCTGCCGATATGCTACCGAGTCCATTTCAAAGTGCTGGTTTTGACCTACAAAGCCCTAAACGGTTCTGGTCCTGCCTATCTATCCGAACGTATCTCCTCCTATGAGCCCATTAGAACCTTAAGATCTTCCAGGGAGGCCCTGCTCTCGATCCCACCTGCCTCGCAGGCGCGGCTGGTGGGGACGAGGGACAGGGCCTTCTAGGTGGTGGCTCCTCAGCTGTGGAACTCCCTCCCCAGCGATATCCGGCAAACCCCATCCCTCCTGGGATTTAGAAGAAAATTAAAAACTTGGCTCTGCACCCAGGCATTCAGCGAATAAGCTCATTGGCTGATGTAATCGGGTCGCAAATCTGTAATTGTAGCAGTAGTGAATGACTGAGGATGGTGCAATATCGCTGCCTTGCAGCGTTTTAATTTTTGTATACTTTTTATCATGTTTTTATCATGTTTTATCATGTTTTAATTATTTTGTTTTATAGTATATTTGTTGCTGGCCCTCGTGGCAGAATGTAAGCCGCTCTGAGTCCCCTCGGGGAGAAGGACGGGGTATAAATGCATGTAATAAATAAATAAATAAATAAATAAAACCTCATTATTAAGTTTATAAGGCATGACTGCAATCTTATGCACCTGGAAACAAGTTCCACTGAACTTGGTGATTATTTCTGACCATATGGAATCAACTAGTAAAATTCATGAACCTTCAAGCAAAGTTCATCACCTAGAGCAAAGGTAACTTATGGAATTTAATGAAAAATGTATGCTGTCTGAGAAACAATGTTGCTAGCTAAATTACTAGTGTTAAGTATGAACCCCACTGAACAAAAAGAAGAAAGGAAGGGCAAACCCAACCTCTGTTGGATTATTTTCCCCATTCTTCAACTTTCTTCAACTATGTTAACAACAATACTAAAAGTTGAAAATCTTGTTATCATCTAATTCTCTTGCTGGAGTAAGAGGAACCAGGCCCTTGCCATGGCATCCTGGCAGACAACCTCATCACCATAAAATGTCGAAGAGCTGCCCAGTTCCATGTTTTTTTTCCACTAAAACAGCGTGATGAAAGAGATTCTTTTAGTGTTCAACCAAAATATAATCTCAACTCAACCCTTTTAGTGGAAGCAGGAAATAAAACTGCTGTCTTCTATGTGACAGCCCTTAGGTGCCTGAGGAATAGCATCATACCATTCTTTCTCTAGCTGCAAAAATAGAATCACCAAATACTTTTAGGGTGATAGAAATTATGGAAGGACTACCTGTTATTTTAGGCACCACCGATGGTGCAGTGAGTTAAACCACTGAGCTGCTGAACTTGCTGACCGAAAAGTTAGCGGTTCAAATCCAGAGAGCGGAGCAAGCTCCTGCTGTTAGCCCCAGCTTCTGCCAACCTAGCAGTTCAAAAACATGCAAATGTGAGTAGATAAATAGGTACTGCTCTGGCAGGAATGCAGTCATGCTGGCCACATGACCTTGGACGTAATTACAAACAACGCTGGCTGTTTGGCTTAGAAATGGAGATGAGCACCAACCTCTAGAGTTGGACACAACTAGACTTAATGTCAGGGGAAAACCTTTACCTTTAACTATACCTGTTATTTAACAGTTGCAGAATGCCTGGGTCTTCCTTATGACTCTATTAATACAAGTGGAAAGAAATTGAAGAGGAGAAAAAAAAGACTTTAAAAAATGTAAACGTCTCTATTTTTACCCAAAAGAGCATATAGAGGATATTTAATTTGAATGTGTTCAAAATGTAAAGAAAAAGAAAAAGAAAAAGAAGATAAAAGTTCATTTGCTATTTCTCTTCTGCAGATAGTTTGGACATATGTGCTAAGTAGCAAAGTGCTATTTTATATTGTAATGACTCTTATGTTAATGGACTTTTTGCTCAATGACCTTTGCAGAACTGGATCTATAAGTGCTTTTTCTTCCTTTCAATCTCTTCTTCACCTTCCTTCACCCTCTCAAACACTCCGGGTGTTTTGCATTATTTTACCCTACTTTATGTCTCTTTGTTTGCATTTAATTTCCCCCTCAGCAGGTGGGGAATAACACACTAGGAATATATTTGGGCTAAAAGCTTTAGCTAGACTGGATTAAGGTCGAGTGTTAGTCTTATTGGTAGAAACCGTTAAGTATGACTCTTTAGTGAGGTGGTGGTGTTCAGCTGGTCTTTCTGAAAACTCATCCCTCTACAGTGAAATAAGACACTTGGACTTTCTAAGGATTCTGCACATTGCTTCCAGTACCCTAAGAATTGCTTTGCTGAATGGAATAAGTCATCACCTTGAACTAAAACTCTAGAGTCACTAGCTGTCACAAAAGATGATGTTTTTTTTAATTCTGTCAGAATACAGCTTTTATCATTATGATGTGACACATAGGTTGGCATTAGTAAAGAATAATTGTAGCATTGGTAGACATTTTTTAGATGTTGTAAATCATAGCCCTGTACATACAGCACCATGTTTGAAATGTCATGATAATGTTTCAAATCATCTCCCATCAAGGATCTCTGGTGTGACAATGGGAAGCAGGACCCTTGCAGGCCTGGAAATTGTTTTTGTGATGGAACTGGAAACATCATTGTTTGGTGTCCGTATCACATCAGAACAGAACATCATTACTTGATGAAGCTCCTGGCTTTTAAAGTAGATTTAGGAAATCAGATCAGTAGATGACCTGAGAGGAGGACACAGAGCAACAGACTGAAACTACAGAATACAGATTCCATTAGGAAGAACTTCTTGGTTTACAGTAAAATATGCTGCCTCAAATTGTAGTGGTATCTCCTTAGTTGGGGTTCTTTGGCCCGAGACTGGATGGCTATCTGTCTGAAGTGTTTTGATTGTTTTTCTGCTGGTAGTCCCTTCCAATTTTATGATTCCCTGATTTTGTGATGAGTTAAAGTTACATATTCTAACTATGTTTCTGATGAAAGATCTTGGCATCTTTTTATGGAACCCTGAGCTATTAGAAATGGTTTTTATAACGCTTTCTAGATCCATGTGCAATAGCAACCACTTTTATGAAATCCTCAAAATATTGTAAGCATGAGGTAATCTGTTTTCAGACTCATAAACCCATAAAGGCCAAATTCCATTGTGAGTCCTGACTAACATAAACCTATTGGCTGAATGAGGTTCATCTATGTGTTGATTGAATGGATCTACTCTAGCTGACATGTTGGCTGATGTTTCTGATCTTTTTATAGGATGAGGCCTCTTAAACCATCTCTGCAGACTAACCTATGTTCTTGAGCATTTGATTGATTGTTCTCTTTCATTAAGCTGCTGCAGTTACCTTCACTCTTACATTCTTATCATTTGTTTAATTTTTACATCACTTTATTTCATAAAAGATAGAATTATGAATAGAGGCCCTACTTGATATTTTTTTTAAAATTACTTACTTTGGTTAATTCCATACTCATTGTAAGAGTACGGGATTTTTGTAATTACTCATTGTGTTGTTTGTTGTTTCTGCTGTTGTGTCTCTTCAAGTTATTATTTATGGCAACCCAATGGCAAACTATGACAGGGTTTTCTTGGTCTGATTTGCTCAGAAAGTGTTTCTCATTGCCTTCCTCTGTGGCTCAGGATAAAATAACTCGCCCAAGGTTACAGAGTGGGTGTGCAAAGCTGGATGGGAATTTGAATCCTGGTCCTCTAGAGTCCTGATTGACCACACAAATCACTAAACCGTGCCCATTCGGAATTATCTTTAGGGCTCACAAACATTTTCTCATAATTGTAGGAAGTATTATATGATAACATGTTTATCCAGATGATGGCTACTGGACTTAAAACCTAATAATACAAAAATTCACTGTCTCCACATACAAGTTAGAAAATTCTATGATTATTGTCACATGAGCATATTTTGTTTACCTTGTACTTATATTTGTTCCCAAAAAGCATGCAAGAAGACATAGGGCCTCCCTAGAAGTCCTCCAAATCGGCTGCAAAGAACGCGAAAGCAGAATTGAGAGGAATATTGGACAGGCTACTGACACACTTTAACTCTTTTGTACTTCTAAGGCTAACTCTTCTGCTGAAATCAATTGGACTTTAAAAAATTTAATCTTTGGATCTTTAAGCCTACTGCACACTATGATGTCCCACTTCATCTTTATTCTCTTTTCAATGTCACACTGTTCAATAGGCTTCAACATATCCTGAGAAATGATATTTTATCCAGAAACTAGTTTTTTCCAGCTTTTATGTGGTGGATTACATGGTCCATGGGCTTTGCCCAGAGAGATTTCCTGTTGAAGCTCATGGTGAGCTTCACAGGTCTTGAACATATATATCTTTTTTGATAGATGTTGCTACATTTTGGAAGAAACTGATTCTTTTTATTAACTTCAGAAGATAGAATATTCATCCATGCATTTAGATAAATTTGTGGAGGAAAACTTTAGACAGTTCTCTTAGTCTAAATTTAAGCAGCACTTTTAAAATAAAAGAGGTTTCAGGGGAAAAAAGAATTTAAACTTTTAAACCAATTATTGTTTGGCATGCATCATGTGAAAAAAGCAGAAATGCACTGTGAAAAAAGACAGGAGGATACAATTCAGTACCATAACTTTCCATATTGCTCTTGGGTTATACAGTCCTAGTTTTTTTTTAATGTATTGAGTCTATATTGCACCATTCTTATGTTGTAAGCTGTCTTGAATGCAATTATTGAGAGAATTGCAAGATATAAATAAATAAAATAAACAAATCAGCATCAGGCAAAAATGTAATTTAAATAACTAATGCAATTCATCATACCACAAATTTCAAAAACAGAATTAGAAATGCACCAATAAAAAGAAACAAAACCACTTAGTCAATTAAAATCTCTTGAAGACAAGTTAATCTTCAGTGCTAGACAAGTTAATCTTCAGTGCTAGCCATCTCCCTGAATAAATAAGTCTTTGGCTGCCAGCAAAGGACAACAGCATCATGGTCAGTCCAGGCAAGAGAGATTCGTGGGCAGGATTACCTGTATAAGTACTGCTCCATTATTTTCTTTTTTAAATCTTTATAGGAGTTATGGTTACAATGATTCTGAATATTATTATCTGTGATCTTCATATGCATCAATGGGCCCAAATGAAAAAAAAAATGCTTCTTGCTTCTTTTGCACTTGCAACCATACATCAAGCAAGCCTGTAGCCCAGGGGTTGGGTTTATGGGTTCAACCCCAACCCCCAATTTTTCAGGTTAAGAAAAACCTGGTTTACTCATGAATTTTAACTGGTTAACCAAATTCCCATGCTAAGTCTATGAGACACAAAAATTAGAGTTCCTCCAGAACTTACTGCAAGCACTATATCACTCAAATTTTGATAATTTATTCACACTATCATTAGCTATTCTTTTCTGCCAGTTTACATTGCAACAGCAGCAATAACCCACAAAGCTTTGACATTGTGGATATTTTATCAACATTTTCAATATAAAGATGATGCAATCCCCCAAAACTGACATCAGAATCGGTCTCCCCAGGTTAAACTCCATAAGAAAAACTTAAGTTTAAATACAATGTACAATGTTTCCAGGTATATAACAACTAAGATAGTTTATATTTGCTTTTGAGTAACTAAGTATCAGATTAAAGATATTTTTAATTTGGTTTCTAAAAATGTAATAATATGTGTGGGTCACAGATCTTGATTTTTAGATATTAAAATTTAAAGTGAAAATATATGTATAAGAGATTTTTCAAAAATGCTGTATCTCTGATTTTAATCAACATTTTAAATATAATTAAAGGTATTATTATGTAGTTTCATTTGTTTTTATGCCATGTAATTATGTTAACAGTTTATGAAATATCATAAAAATACCGAGGACTCAGCAACTCGGTGCAACGAGTTCACGCACCATTTTGCAGACAAAGTCTCTCAGATACGCTTCGAGTTGTAGGCTAGTCTTGATGCAATGCCAGATGAGGTAACTGAGGCTCCTGACTGTCTGATTTTGTGGGATTCATTTCAGCTTGTTCAACCTGATGACGTGGACGGGATCCTTGGAGCTTTGAGAGTGTTCTGTACCCTTGCCCTTCCTGGCTAATCAAACTGGCCAGAGGTGGGTTTGTAGAGTGGTTTGTGACTATTATAAACACCTCATTGGTCCAAGGGAAATTTCCATCATGCCTTAACAGGTGATAATAAGACCAATATTGAAAAAGACCTCCCTTGACTCTACTGTTTTAAACTACAGGCCAATCTCTAACCTCCCTTTTTTGGGCAAGGTGCTAGAGTGGGTGGTTGTTTCTCAGCTCCAGGGATTCCTAGATGACACCAACTTCCTAGACCAGTCACAGACCGGTTTCAGACCTGGGCACAGTACCGAGACGACTTTGGTCGCCTTGGTGGATGACCTCTGCAGGGAACTAGACAAGGGGAGTGTGACCCTGTTGGTTCTCTTGGACATCTCAGCGGCTTCCTATATCATTGACCATGGTATCCTTCTGAGACGTCTCTCTGGGATGGGCCTTGGAAGTATTGCTTTGCTATGCCTCCAGTCCTTCCTGGAGAGCCGTTCTCAGTTGTTGAAGGTGGGAGACACCTATTCGGACCCCTGGCCATTGATTTGTGGGGTTCCACAAGGTTCCATTCTGTCCCCCCATGCTTTTTAACATTTACATGAAACTGCTGGGAGAGGTCATCCGGAGTTTTGGAGTTAGGTGTCATCTCTACGCAGATGATACCCAACTCTACTACTCTTTTCCACCAAAATCCAAGGAAGCCCCTTGGATACTGGACCAGTGCCTGGCTGGATGAGGGCAAACAAGCTAAAGCTAAATTCTGACAAGACAGAGGTCCTCTAGGTCAGTCAAATGTCTGGCTGGGGTATAGGGTGGCAACCTGTGCTCAATGGGGTTGCACTCCCCCTAAAGACACAGGTCTGCAGTCTGGGGGTCTTCCTGGATTCAGCACTATGCTTGATCCTCAGATATCAGTGGTGGCCGGGAGGGCCTTCACACAACTATAACTTGTGTGCCAGCTGCAACCATACCTCATGTGAAGTCTGATCTGGCCATGGTGGTCCATTCGTTGGTTACCTCTAGATTGGACTATTGCAATGTGCTCTATGTGGGGCTGCCCTTGAAGACGACCCGGAAACTCCAATTGGTCCAGTGCTCGGCAGCCAGGCTACTAACTGGAGCAAACTATAGGGAGCAGTCAACCCCCTGTTCAAGGAGCTCCACTGGCTGTCGTTTACTTTCTGGGCCCAATTCAGGGTGCAGGTTATTACCTACAAAGTCCTAAATGGCTCAGGACCCGCCTAGCTTCGTGACCACATTTTCCCCTATGAACTGACATAATCTCTTCGATCTTCGGGGGAGGCCCTCCTCTCACTTCTGCCTCTGTCTCAAGCGTGGCTTGTGGGGATGAGGGAGAGAGCCTTCTCCTTGGTGGCCCCCCGGCACTGGAATTATGTTTATTTGATATTTTTTAATGTTTAATGTGTATTATTGTATTTTTATGCAATGTGTTTTTATTTTCTGATGATTATAACTACATGTAAAGCGCCTCAAGTCCCTTCGGGGAGATGGAGGTGGGTATAAAAATAAAGTTATTATTATTATTATTATTATTATTATTATTATTATTATTACTATTATTTGTGTGATGGAAAGATGCAATACATGTTTTTAGTTGACACCAAAATGCAGAGTACTATCAGAACAACTTGTGCTTGGCTGAAAACTTCTTGCTCATTCTCAGTGGAAAATGTCTTGATGGAACCCATCATCATGATAAAGGAAATAAGAAGAAAGCAGAAGAAAACAGAAAGAAACTTCTGCCAATTGTGGAAACCATTGTCTTATATTCTTTATGAAGATAAGTAATATAACAGGTGGAGGATTGTAGCCATTCTTTTGAAAACACTGGAAAATTGGGGTAAATTTGTAATACTTGTGTGGACATGGTTATGATGGAGCTACTAATATGAGTGGTCATATCAGTAGTGCACAGGCAATTATATTGCAGAAGTATCCAATGGCTGTCTACATCCACTGCAGTACTCACTCACTAAATCTAGCCTTAGCAAAGACTTGCAGGATTCCATCTTTCACAAAATGCCAAGGAACAATATCATATGTGTGCAATTTCTTCAGAGCATCATCCATCAGACCAGAACTGTTGAAGAAAAACATAAAAGACTTTCCCTGAATCAAGAGCAAACATATTGCTGCTTTGTGAAACCTGTTGAGTTGAGTGATAACACTTGAAGAACTAATAGATAGTTCTCTATACAACAGTGAGATGTCTTCCCAAGTTGGACACTTTCTTTTAGCTGTTCTGAATGCTGAATTAGTAGTAACCATACACATACTAAGAAAGCTTCTGTCATCATCCCTTCAGCTTAGCAAAACATTACAAAGAGTAGATATGGGCATGTTGGTAGTCTGCAACATGTTGACAGTCTCTTAGAAAAAGCCAGGGAGATGCACATCGAATCTGTGAAAGAATTTCAGGAGAACTTTGACACAATCATAGAATCATAGAATCATAGAATAGTAGAGTTGGAAGAGACCTCATGGGCCATCTAGTCCAACCCCCTGCCAAGAAGCAGGAAATCGCATTCAAAGCACCCCGACAGATGGCCATCCAGCCTCTGTTTAAAAGCCTCCAAAGAAGGAGCCTCCACCACAGTCTGGGGGAGAGAGTTCCACTGCCGAACAGCCCTCTCAGTGAGGAAGTTCTTCCTGATGTTCAGGTGGAATCTCCTTTTCTGTAGTTTGAAGCCATTGTTCCGTGTCCTAGTCTGCAGGGCAGCAGAAAACAAGCTTGCTCCCTCCTCCCTATGGCTTCCCCTCACATATTTGTACATGGCTATCATGTCTCCTCTCAGCCTTCTCTTCTGCAGGCTAAACATGCCCAGTTCTTTAAGCCTCTCCTCATAGGGCTTGTTCTCCAGACCTTTGATCATTTTAGTTGCCCTCCTCTGGACGCTCTCCAGCTTGTCAACATCTCCCTTCAACTGTGGTGCCCAAAATTGGACACAGTATTCCAGGTGTGGTCTGACCAAGGCAGAGTAGGGGGGAGCATGACTTCCCTGGATCTAGACGCTATTCCCCTATTGATGCAGGCCAAAATCCCGTTGGCTTTCTTAGCAGCCGCATCACATTGCTGGCTCATGTTTAACTTGTTGTCCACAAGGACTCCAAGATCTTTTTCACATGTACTGCTGTCTAGCCAGGTGTCCCCCATTCTGTATCTTTGATTTCTATTTTTTCTGCCGAAGTGAAGTATCCTGCATTTGCCCCTGTTGAACTTCATTTTGTTAGTTTCGGCCCATCTCTCTAGTCTGTCAAGATCGTTTTGAATTCTGCTCCGTTCTTCTGGAGTGTTGGCTATCCCTCCCAGTTTGGTGTCATCTGCAAACTTGATGATCGTGCCTTCTAACCCTTCGTCTAAGTCATTAATAAAGATGTTGAACAGAACCGGGCCCAGGACAGAACCCTGGGGCACTCCACTCGTGACTTCTTTCCAAGATGAAGACGACGCATTGGTGAGCACCCTTTGGGTTCGTTCGCTTAGCCAATTACAGATCCACCTAACCGTAGTTTTGTCTAGCCCACATTTTACTAGTTTGTTTGCCAGAAGGTTGTGAGGGACTTTGTCGAAGGCCTTACTGAAATCCAGGTACGCTACATCTACGGCATTCCCTGTATCGACCCAACTCGTAACTCTGTCGAAAAAAGAGATCAGATTAGTCTGGCATGACTTGTTTTTGGTAAATCCGTGTTGACTATTAGCAATGACTGTATCTGTTTCTAAGTGTTTGCAGACCACTTCCTTAATGATCTTTTACAGAATCTTGCCTGGTATCGACGTGAGGCTGACCGGACGATAATTGTTTGGGTCGTTCTTTTTTCCCTTCTTGAAGATAGGGACCACATTTGCCCTCCTCCAATCTGCTGGGACTTCTCCCGTTCTCCAAGAACTCTCAAATATGATCGCCAGTGGTTCTGAAATAACTTCCGCTAGTTCCTTCAGTACTCTTGGATGTAGTTGATCTGGCCCTGGCGACTTGAATTCGTTTAGAGTGGCCAGGTGTTCCTGGACAACTTGTTTCCCTATTTGGGGTTGGATTTCCCCAAATCCTTCGTCCATTTCATGTTGCTGAGGTTGAGGATGGCTTTCTTTTTGTGAGAAGACCGAGGCAAAGAAGGTATTAAGCAGTTCTGCCTTTTCCCTGTCCCCTGTCGCCATCACCCCATCTTCTCCTCGCAGAGGCCCTATCGCCTCCTTTTTCTTCCTTTTTCTACCAACGTAAGCAAAAAAGCCTTTTTTGTTGTTTTTAATGTCCCTGGCAAGCCTGAGCTCATTTTGCACTTTAGCCTTGCGAACCTTTTCCCTACAGGAGTTGGCTATACATTTGAATTCTTCTTTGGTGATTTCTCCCCTTTTCCACTTCTTGTGCATGTCACTTTTGAGTTTTAGCTCAGTTAGAAGTTCTAACAACAAGATCAGTGGTGGAGTCTATGGGTGGAGAAGTTAGGATTCCTCATATCAGTTCAAAGCAGACTTGTAAAAGCAATATCCAGGAAACTTCACCAACACCAATGGAATATTATAGGTTAAATGTGTCCATTCAATTTCTGGACTTTTTCTTGTAGTCAGCTTCAAGAAAGTTTTACAAGGCACAAGGAAGTAGCTCAGGAACTGCAAGCGTCCTCCCTATTATTTGTGGCCATTTAAACGTGTACAAGTGCACAGAACTTTACAATGAATGCCTTTAAGATACTGACACACTGATGGAAGAGTTTGACCTGTGGTATAGAAAATGGAAAAAGATTAAACCTGCAGAAAAACCAATCAAATGCACTGGAAGTATTTCTTGTCTGTAATAGACAGGTTTTTTCCCCAAATGTGAAGAAACTTATTTAGATTTCTCCAACATTGTTAGTGTCAACAGCTACAAATGAAAGGTTGTGTTCAACTCTTAAACATTTGAAAACATACATGAAGTACATTAGGACAAGAAAAACTGACTGGACTTGCATTATTGAGTGTCCACCAAAGTTTATCGATGAAACCTGATTTTTTCAAAGTGTATAGACACAGGTTTCAAGTGTTTCCAACAGGTGCTGTCGTATTTTTTGTAACCACTAAATTACCAATTAAGAATCATTTTCAGGTTTCATTTAGACTTCAAACTTTGGAGCTAAACTAGAAATTTGATTTAAATAACTATATAAAACCATAGAATGAGTGGATCAAAATAATTTAAATTCTTTTGTGTTATGGACCTATTCTTCATGATTCAGTACAAAAATAAAAATGTGCAAATCCCTCATTTTTTTCTGGCTATGGGTCTGACGTCAAGGCTCTACTTTTCCCTCCTTTTGGATATATCCACTGCATTTCATCCTGGTGCTTTCCAGAACATTACAAAGAAAGGATTCCCTGAAATGCACAGGCAAGAGGCCACTATAGCTAGAAATGTAATCCAATAATATGAACTATAAAACAGTAATTAAACCAAAATATAATCCATGTGTTACCAACACACACATTCATAGAAAGTAAAACTCTATATTCAGAGTTTGTGAGTCCAATGCCCACCAGCGTTCATGTTCCGCATGGAGGACTGTATAAGTCACTAATTGTGAGTCCAAATTTAAATGTCCAAGTAAGTGAATCCTTTTATATCCAATGTTTTAAACAAGTCCAAGGTTAGTCACCATCCACGACCGGTTTCGACTGTGTAGTCTTCCTCAGGTGGTGGTTATGCAGGTATAGAGAACCTAAAGTAGTCAATTCCTTGCCTAAGGAATCAAACCAGTAGCAGAGCACCTCTGTAGGAGAGGTTATGTCCACTCCGTCATTGATAATGACACATTGAAATTAAATACTCGGAGAACGGAATTGACTACTTTAGGTTCTGGTGGGCATTGGACTCACAAACTCTGAATATAGAGTTTTACTTTCTATGAATGTATGTGTGTTGGTAACACATGGATTATATTTTGGTTTAATTACTGTTTTATAGTTCATATTATTGGATTACATTTCTAGCTATAGTGGCCTCTTGCCTGTGCTTTCCAGAACATTGTCTTTCCAAACATTTTTCTCAAGGAAGGAATTAAGATGCTCTGAAAATTTTAGACTTTGTAAGAGCTTTTTCCTAAAGTAAATTCAACACTCTCACTAGCTAGATTAGCCACTTGCTTCTCTTTCATTTGCCATTTTCTGGAAATTATGTTTCTAGAGTCATTCCACAATGCCCTGGAAGTTCCTTCTCACCAGGTTTTGTGAGCAGCCATGGTGCATCTCCATGGCACCTTCTTCGGATGTGGCTAGTGGTCAAGGATGAGGGAGGGGTTGATTTGTATTCCCAAAATGATTCGTATCTTGAATAACAACTGTTGAAGAGAGTAAGAGAGAGGGAATGGAATCTATTGAGTGGAGAACATATGAAAACAGCCCAAAAATAATTAGTCTGATTATTTTTTCCAAAGAGGTTACTTTGAAATGAATTTATTTCTCCTTTTAAGTTGTTCAGCTAGCTTTATTTTCTTCCCAACAAGGTTGGCATTACAGTGAGATGAAAATATGTTTGTTATTTTTGTCCATTTTTGTTTACAAAACACTTGTCTAAAAGCTTTGTATACACATAAATTGATTAAAAATGAATTTGGAGATTCCTTCTGGTGTACACAGTCCCAAGAAACTGCTTTGTTGTGAATATATGTTGTGTATTTCTTCTCCAGCAGTAAGAAGAGGTCTTACTTGTGATTATAAAGATCTACTGGGAATTGTAACATAATTGAAATGCTGGAGAAAATGTTGGGACTGGGAGTGAGGGCAAGGAGACTGAGGCAAAACTATGCTTTGGATGTTGAGTTCCCAAAGGGAAACAAAACCCAAACTCAAATTATGTTTGCTTACCAGAATTTTGTATTTTGATAAATACTATCGATAAGATTCTTGAGAAGCTGAACGAGATATGATGGAAACAGTCCTAATCATTAAAAGTGAGATTCCAAAAACAGCAGAATAAGAAAAGCGGTCCTCTGTGTGTCGCAGGCAGGCAAAGCTAATAAATCCATGCCTGACAGTTCGATACACTGGAATGTACAAATTATATGCTTTTATCCGTGGAGATTTTTCTGAGCAAGATTAAGGTTTTAATACAAATGCTTTCTTGTGGCAATTATCAGTTGGAAGGAACTGCATTATATACCGGAGCAAAAAAGCTATGAGTACAGGTCATTGAACCCCCTTCCCCCAATTCTTGAGTTACCTTTGAGATAAAAATGCAAAACAAAGAGACTATATGAAAATATAAATAAACACTACACTTAGGAACCTCTTCCGGTTTTGGATCTGCCTCAAATGGCACATCGAAGGGAAAATCGGTAACAAAATGAAATAAAAATGACACATCCCATTACTGTGTTTCTGAAATACAGATGCATTTCTTTCTCAAGTGATTGTTTATAGTGCAAGGATTTCTGTTTCAAATTTCTTTTTAAAAAAATGCAATACAGAAACACATTTTTTTTCTTTCGCCTGCAGGTATTTTCTTTTTGGCTGCCATGATTAAAGTGCTTTCAGTACTTTGATGTTTTAAATTCTAATTCCTCTGTTGTGATTTTTACGCTGGCTTTTGAAGGTTACTTTGCAGTGCCGGTTTGTGTACTTTCCTTTTCTAATAGCTTTATCAGGACATGGTTCTATTATGGTTGGGATGGCTTGAATGAAATGTAAGTACAAAATGGAAAGGAAGACAATGCAAAGCTGGAGTGTGTTCTTTCCTTTGTCATCGGAAGCACAATGGGATGACTTTAAAGAAATTATAAAAAAGTCAAATAATGGGCAGCTTATCTTATCTGTCAACCCTATTTTAGAGTATCCAGTAGTGTGCTGACAATATGGATACTGGTTTGTGCAATGCTGTTGTTTTCCTTTCACAAGCATGAGAGGGATAGTTAATAGCTTAATTTTTGTATCTCAGGCTTTAAAAATGAAGTCGTTTGGAAAAGCCAATTTTGTAGCAAATTCAGAATTTGTGTCTAGGGGAGCTCAGTCATGAATCAGGGCCCCCTTGTGCTATATGCACAGGAATCATGCCTCCCCCACATGCACATAATAAATAATGCTACCCTTTCTTTAAAGAGCTTATGATCTTAGTGTATGATGGAAGAAAATGAAGCATAGGAGAATAGGAAAGCATGGGAGAGAAATGAACAGCCTTGTATCAGTGAGACTCATCTATTCTGTAAATAAGCTGCCTCACTCAGCAGACCAATGGCTGAGATATTGTGAGAGGTTTTATTCCATCTAAGGGAGAACATTCTTTTTAACTGTCTATTTTTCTCTTTCTCTGTCTATTTTTCATACCTGAACAGGAAAATTTGTGTAGAAAGCATTTACTGCAAACCCCACCAAAATGTCTCCTCCTAAAACATCAGGATGAACAAAACTGCACAGGGTCACCATAGGTTGGAAATAACTTGAAGGCATAGAACATCAGCAACAAAGACACGTCTTGGACAAACCATGGAGATCAGGATGGGCACATGTCTTCCAAATGCCATAAGGAGAATTCTTATCTGTTGGGGCTCCATGTTTGAACTCTATTGGTTGTGGTGTTCAGAAAGATCAGATTCCACCCTGAAAGTATATGTTGAGGATTAAACCTAATTGTTGCAGTACTGTGTATGCTCTAAAAAGCCACAGACCACATCTGTTTAGCGGTTTGTCTTTGTTCAGAGCAGATTTCTTGACATTGTATGTTATTGCCTTAAAAATATGGTGCAGAAGAAAGTGAATTCCTGGAAAGGGAGAAATCAGCTGGTCTTGGTGTTGGTGGCTGTTCTTGTAAACTGGGTATACGGTGGTGCTTTGGTTTAATAAGTATTTAGTTTTTATAAATCACCATGATTAGGGGTGCATCTACACTGTAGAATTTAAAGTAACATCACTTTAACTGCTATGACACCACTGTAGATATAAAGTGACACCACTTTAACTGCTATGGCTCAATGCTATGGAATCCTGTGTTTTGCAGTTTGACGAGGCGCAAGCACTCTTTGGCAAAGAAGGCTAAAGAACTTGCAAAACTACAACACTCACGATTCCATGGCACTAAGTCGTGGCTTAAAGTGGTGGAAAACTGCATTATTTCTACAGTGTAGATGCATATTTTAAAAGGTGTTTTTAAAGTGACTCAATAGCATTGAGCCATGGGAGTTAAAGTGGGATTGAACTGCATTAAATCTACAGTGTAGCTGCACCCAGATATTCTCATATCATTTTCAAATGGTAATAGTTAAAGATTTCAAACAGCAATAAAATTCAATTGCAGTACAGATTCAACGTATCACATCTCATATTTGTATCGCTTGTGTAATAAGCATTAAGAAACTACTACCACCTTAGCATGCCTACCAAACCTGCTGTCCTGGTACTAAATGTACCATTTGAATGTCCCTATTCACCTTTCTTGCAGTTCTTTATGTTTAACAGATCTGGACTGCCCAATTTATAAATGCATCAGATCTGAGATCAGCACTGATAGGCTTTCAGCTAGAAAACTATAATCTATAAAGTAGCTGTCCTAATCTGGATGTGTCTGTGTGCTTTGCCTATCATTTGTTCTCACAATGACACATTTTCCTGGGTTTTGTTGCAATTCTACTGTGAGATTTCAACAAGCAGGGCTAGATTCAAGCCTATCTTTATATACAGTAGCCTAACAAACTCTGAAATGCAAATGATTCCACCCCAAGAAGATCCTCATACAAAAGAAGACAGTCGGGTTTTAATCTGGCCTGAATAGGATGGCAATAACAATGTCAAGATCCTACGTGTTTTCTGTATTTGGGTTTGGAGATGGGGCAGGGATGAATGCAGGGAAAACCATTAATCGCATCAGTAAGAAAGGATGCTTAAAAACAAAACAAAACCTAGATTTTTTTATATAAGGAAAACTCAGACTGCATTGCTAGTGAATTTGTCTCTTCCTGTCTGTTAGCAAATGATAAAAGTGTAGCCTAAAATAATCTTAGCCTTAATACTGTTATTTTCACAGACAATATAGAATCACCATGTTTCATCCATTTCTTTCAGGAAAGGAGAAAGGATTACCAACAAAGTCTTTTCTCCCTTTTTTGCTTCCTCTGACACAGATTTCCCTTTTTAAAATGATAGCTCTACTTTCTGCAGTTCTTTAGGCAGCAGGGTGTTTCATCAAGTAAAGACAGAAATCGCTTGCCCATACTTTTGCTTGCCTAACCAATGGCAAAGAAAAAGAATGAAGTAATCATATATTCACATCAGACAGTGCATATGTGCTTGTTTTCTTAAATGTTTTCTCTAGTGTTTATATTCAGAATCAGCAACAATAATGAATCTGCAGTGATAAAACTGGACTCTTCACTTTTCAGTATCTCCATCTTCAGTTAGATTGCTTGCAGATCTGCTGAAATTAGATGTCAGTGCAAATTATGGGGTAAGCCATGTTACTCACCAAGGCTCTGAAAGGTAGACACACAAAAACAAGGTGGTATTGAAGGTAATTTCTCCTGATCTTCGACTTCTTAAGTGAGACAATCGGTGTTGATGGACCATCTGCATCTCTGGCTTGTTTTTAATTAATGCCAACTAAATCTAAGCCTTCTATTCTTTTGCTGTTGTTGCTATTGTTATTAATATGTATTCTCTACTTCCTTGAGCAATGAGTATAGCATTTAGTTGTTCTGAATGAGAAAGTCCTGAGGAGATAAAATGTATTTGTAAGGTTAAGATTACACTATGTAGTACGATTATTATTCCTGGGTTAAAAATGTCATTTCCTGATTGGTTCTAACATAAAAAAAGGAAAAACTTGATTAAACTGCGCAAAAAAGTTTAAAATTGTATATTTCCATTAAGGAAAACTACAAACATAGCACCTAGACTGAAGGAAATAATAGTACTAACCTCAACCACAAAAACGAAGTTTTTGGAGCATAATAACTACTTCCAAAGTAGGTACCACACAACTAAACAGGAAATGATGCTTTCAAAACAGGAACAGAAAATCTTTCAAATTTTCTTACCTAGTATTATTATTAGATTGTAAATTTGAGAGCAGGGGACTGTGTTGCTGTTCTTTTACAGTGGTGATACTGTATAAATAAGTGATAATAATCTTTGCAAATAAATTTATAGAACATTTATTAAGGAAGCTAGGCAATACAGTCACTACTACTGGATCACATTGGTCAAATCTCCATCTGCTTCAACTTGAAAATTGCCAGCTGCTTTCTTGTAGCTCACACAGAGCAAGGGCATCTATTTAGGGTGTGTGTGTGTGTGTGTGTGTGGGGGGGGGGGGTTCCTCATATTTCTAAACAATTAGTTGCCACTGCCAATGGATTAGTAATACCAAATTAATAGAGTGAAGTTCGCTTAACAAACTGTGGCCATGCATTTATTGTTGCATGCTTTCATGCTGTTTCTGACCTGTGATGACCATAAAGTGAGCCTATCACATGATTGGGTTTTTGGGGCCAAGATTTGTTCAGCAGAGGTTTGCTATTGCTTTTTCACCTGCTAGGGATTGCCAATATACATTGGGATGGTTTTGTTAGTGTCCTTGTATATATCTCCACAATTCCCTAACAGGGTTTCTTAGCATTTTTGCTACATAGCGGAGCATATATAAAGTTATGTAATATACATTGCAATAGAGGATTTCTAAGTAGTGTGTCCACAAGAACACAATGTATACACTCAGGGCCGGTTTAACCTATAAGGCCGCTGAAGCGGCCACCTCGGGCGGACGCCGCTAGGGGCGCTGTCGAGGCGTCGACAGCGCCCCTGTAGCGCCGCTGCTGCTGCCGCTGCGCCGCTGCTGTTTGGCTCAATGCCCTTGCAGCCTGGGCTCAACACAGGCGCAGATCGCCAGCCGATCTGTGCCTGCGTTGAGCAGGCAGGGCGGAAATGGGCGATCTGCCCTGCGCGTGTGTGCACAGGACAGATCGCCCATTTCTACGGAGCCTGCTCAACGCAGGCACAGATCGCCAGCCGATCTGTGCCTGCGTTGAGCAGGCTCCATGGAAATGGGCGATCTGCCCTGCGCGCGCGCGTGCAGGACAGATTGCCCATTTCCGTGCACAGGGCAGATCGCCCATTTCCATGGAGCCTGCTTTCTCGGTGATTGGGGTTTTTTTGGGAGGGGGGGCACCAAAATCCTTTTTCGCTTACATTTGAAAATTTCCTTGGGCCGGCTCTGTATACACTTCAAATCAAGAAAGAGTTTCTGAAAAATGTGTTATACGTGTTTCAAGTCTGGACTTCTTTTCATGAAAGAAGAAAAATATTCTACACTACTCAGAAAGGTGGTAATTAGAAAACCTTGTCTTGCTATATGAATAAGAAAACATTGGTGGTGAAGAGAAAAGCCCACTTAGCCAATAAAATGTATCGCAGAGCCACAGAAATTAATCATTTGTAAGCAAGGCCATACCTTTTGGAGGACTACCATATTTGTACTATAGCTTAAGGCCAGACAGGTTCACTCATGTGGAATCAATTCAACCTAGTTGGTTTAATAGGAAAAGAAATCCAATAAACTGGAACACCTTTCTAATAACAAAATCATCTTGTTTTAAGCCATGGTGCCATTTCTCAAGGGGAAAAGCATGGCTGAAGGGTTGCATGGCCCCAGTGTTCTTTTTGTGGCCCTCAACCTGTTTGGACTCCCCAGATTACTTTTCTTCCAGTTACATATAAAAAGGTGATTTGTGTCTCCTAGAATTGTCCAAGATCAAAAATACAACTTTCAAATAGAGTACAGCTGCCCTCCTGACACTGTTGAACATCAAACAACACCCAGTTTGCAAACCCAGAAATGAATTCCACACATTAAAAAAATTTTTTTTGGTTGTTTTTGCCAGTATATGAAACACCAGGGGATGCTGCAGTAGCCTAATTTACCAGGATAGGATTACAACATTTTAATTGTCTTGTTGGGTCCAGGTATTCCCACATGAAATGCATTTGCATTGTAGACCTTGAATACAAACACAATGCTTTGATCTCTTTGTTTCTAGATACACCATAACATACAAGGTTGCAAGAATATACATATATGTATGTTTTTGTTTTTCTTCTGCATCTAATTACTTCAGAACCAAAATTCAATCATGCTGCAGATAAAAAATTAAGTGACCACTCTTTGTAGTTAATACTGCACTCTCAGAGCACTGCATGGAACAAGCCCCATCATCTGAACATTGTTTTTGAAGTCAGTAATTCAGGAATAAATATAGCTGGGGATGAATTCTCAAGTGCATCAGACTGGTATAGATCTCAGCAGTAGTTAAATTCTGAGATCAAATTAGAGCTTCTAATGCATTTTGAGACTATCCTGCACTTTGTGACTCTAGTCAGCAGGCAAGCACTTTGTAATGAAGGGAAAAAAACATTTTGTAAATGAAAATGCATGCTTTTTAAATTTACATCTAGGTTGATAAAAGCATTGCCTTTTCAATTTTTGCCATCCAAAAAAACTGTTGCTTTTACATTCCTAAAGACTGTTAATTGTTATTAAGATTATTAATAAAAGGCCACATTGTGTTTAATCAGATATAAAAGCCATAACAATTAAATGGAAAGTTTTCAACGGGTGTTTCAGTGAAGGCAAAAAACCTCTGCTGAGCATCACATGCATTCAAAAATCCTTGTGGCATACTCGTTATTCTGGGAACACCAAACCCATACCTGGGAAGCAGGGTCACACACAGAGCCGGCCATAGGTATTTTTCAAGTGTAGGCGAACAGAATTTTGGCGCCCCCCCCCCCCCAAACCAATCACTGAAAAATAAAAGTGTTGGATAAGTGAAAATGTTGGATAATAAGGAGGGATTAAGGAAAAGCCTATTAAACATCAAATTACATTAAGATTTTACAAATTAAGCACCATCATGTTTTACAAGAAGTCAACAGAAAAAGCAGTCTCGACTGTGCCCCCGTATGTTTTGCACCCGAAGCAACCGCTTAATTCGCCTCATTGTTGGACTGGCTCTGGTCACACATACTCAATTCAGTGGGAAGTCCTTGGCTGCATAGACATAGGAACACATGGGACATTATGTCATATATCAGGAGCTCAGGGAAGTGCATACCAGTTAAGGTTTGGATGTGAGAAAGGGATTTAATGACAGTGAAAACACTTCCACACTCATTAGTTCCACTGGAGTGGATAGTCAGCATTCCAGAGAGTAGATCTCGTGTTCTTCAGCAGTCTTTAAGCCCAGGACCTGCCCTAAGACATGTTACTGCCTGAAGGATAGAGCCTCTCCTCTCCCATATAAATAAGCTGACAGGAGCCACAGCTACAGGATTGTAGCAACAAGATAGTCCTGGGACAGATTGTGGGGAGGAGGCAAGAGCTAGGAAGCTTAGGAAGAAACCCAAGGACATTGCTCCAAGCATGTATTGCTTAAGGAGAACACCCCATTCTGCCTAATGGCATGTTGACTTTGAATAATAGCTAGTCTCAGCACTGATCATCAAGATGGTTTAAGAATATACAAATGTTAATGGGAGTGAAGGTGGTGAGTTGCTATTTATTTGTGGTTTAATTTCCTGTAAGTAAATTCCAGAGTTTGGGAGGGTTAACTTTTTTTGATCAACAGCTCCGAGAGTCCTGTTGGGTTATCTAAGCAATCATGCATGCATTTTCAATGTGGGATGATTTATGTAGTTGGTTATGTCTGTTGCTTAGTAACCTTAGCCAAGCTGCATTCCAGAGTTGATGACACCATTTAAGGGTTTTGCATATGAAATGGGAAATGGGTGTATCCTTTCTGGGGACACACAGGAAGTGATGTACAGATGCCTCTTCCTGTCTCTTCCTCCTTCGCTCCTGACCATGCCATGCTGATGTTCCTGTCTGTTAAGAGATATGTAGTTTCCTGAACTGTTTTTCTTTGGAACTAAGATGTTTTTGCCTGTATGACCATCATCATACAAGATTGTGAGTAAACATATTTTTGCTATTTTATTTGATGTCTCTGATGCTTATTTTATGCGCATGACTTTTTAAAGGGAAAGGGAGGCTGGATTTTTTGTCTTATTGTTTAATTTCTTTTTACCTCTGCTCACATAAACCCCTAGTCTTCTGCGTTTTTACTGCTCTGCACTAATATTTAA
Organism: Anolis carolinensis; assembly: GCF_035594765.1. Lineage (NCBI taxonomy): Eukaryota > Metazoa > Chordata > Lepidosauria > Squamata > Anolidae > Anolis > Anolis carolinensis. Next base: position 103,887,853 of record NC_085841.1, read on the forward strand.
CCATATTGGGATCATAATCTTAACAGGTTATAAAAATATATTCCTATTAAGTCCCCCCTCCCAAAAAAGATGGTCTGTCCACTGTAGATTCTCTATTTTTAAAGTGAACCTTCCCAAGAACTTGTTAAGTTATGTGAGAGTAGGGATGGTTCATCTCTTGCAGAAAACAGGTGAAACTGGAACTTCATCTGACTTCTCGTGTTCCACACTTTAGCTATTTATGAACTTATGGGGAATTGAAACAACATGGGGAGGTGATCACTTGTACTCTGATACACTGTATATGGTAGTTATCTAGTAAAAGAGCAGTACCATGATATGGAGAAGTGAAGGAATGAAGATTACAAAAAGGCATTTGAGTAGCAGAGCCTATAAAACATCACAAAGTCTATAATAGCCTTGAATGAAGTAGCCCTAGAGAACACTTTAGTTCTTTAGAAAATTACAACTTTCAGAATCCTTTATTCCAACATTTTTTGAGTGGAATTTGGGGCAGTGTCTTTTTTTCTCACTTTGGTTAGTGTTGTACCAGAAATTCCAGTTGTGTTGTAATTGATGCTTGTCTAATATTGGAACTATTTTTTTTGGGATTTGGAGCATTATATGTCAAGGAGGACCCACAATGATAGTTTTACTGAGAAGTTGCAATGAGAAGGAAATAATGATTACTTACCAATAAAAAGAGCTGAATGGATTGAGCTATACTGACAGTTTTCAAATATTTCAAAAAAAAAAAAAAAAAAAAGAACAGAAGAAAAAGACAAGTATCTCCAAGCTCTTCATTAATTCCCGGAGAACAGTTTTCAAACTACCAAGGGAATACAGATACTTTGCAAAAGAGAGTACAAGAAATTGTGAGAATTTCTCCTTTAGAGTTTTCAAGAAATAGCTGCAATTTCAGTGCAGAGAATCCTGCCTTATTCCAGCAGTAGACCCGGTTTCTTTTGGGAAAAAAATCTAAAAGACTGTCTGAGTAAATGAATTTTGTCTGAAAGATGAGAAGAAAGTTCAGGTAAAAATAGGCAAGTGTCATTGCCAATTCTTAGTCGAACTCTCCGTTTTTCAGTGGACTATACACTGGGTAGAGTCTACATTCTATAGTGTTTCCTTTTCATTTCGTACCTAGAATAAAATAATTACTTTTTTAAAAAAAAGAAATGAAAATAAGCCATTAAAGGACAGCCAATTTCACTGCAAGCTTCTAGGAGCCCAGCATTTTAACATGACTCAGGCAGAAATGACTTCCTATAAATTTGTGTAGGCTGCAATGTGCCTTCTTGTATTTTCTTAAGTTTTGTGGCAAAAACTGTATTACTTACAGCCTACGAAGTTAAAAGCCTGTTATAGTTGCTACTATCTTGATGCATGTTTTGCTCTTTCCAGAGTTTTAAAGCAGTGGAATGCTTCCCAACCTCAGGACATGCAGACTGATGGGCATAGATTTCAATAGAACAAATATTTCACTTAATTTTTGAGCTCTTAATACCTGAATGTCTTCCAAACTGGAAGCCATATGTAAGTGAGACAAAGAAAATCTCAGTCTGAATGTATAAGAAAGACCTTACCACCCTCAGCATTTATAATGGTAGTACAGAAGCCTGATTTGCTTATTGAACCAAGACCCTGGATGAAAATATATGGAAACAGCAGGCAATAACAAGCCAGAAGTTACTCAAAGATCCAAACAGGCCTTGTCTGTACAGTCACACTTCCTGATTAGATGGGAATAATTTCTGCTGAGAGAAAGAATTATTTACAGATAGGAATTCTGTGAAATTGTATTTCATCTTAACAGAATAGAAATAGAATAGCTAAGAAGCAGCTGGCACTATGAAGAGAGCTATAAAGGTTAGATATCTTTAAGCATGGGGCAGTGGTGACTAATGGCTTCCATGTCAGTAGGATAATTCATCTGCTCCAGGTTTTAGTCCAGACTTTAAAGCAGGCGTTCTTAATTTTTTTTTGTCCCACAGACCCCTTTGCCAGTTACAGACCCTTTTTCAGTATGTAGCAGAAATTTATTTTATAACATTCAGCATCTGCATGTCTCATAATATTTTGTACACAGCAGAACTGAAGGTAATGTGGTCCAAACATTACCTTAATTTCAAAGTATGGATGAGCATAAGCAGTTTTTTTGAGATATGCAACAACTGTAATGTGATATGAAATGAATACTCCTGTAATTTACTGCATACATTCATACGTGAAAGAAATGCTAGATTTCAGTTAGAGGCCATTAAAACAGAAAATAAAAATAATGGGTTGTGTTTTTTTTTCAGTTCAAACTCAATGACCCCCTGAAATCCACAATAGTCCCAAGGGGCTATGGACCCCTGGTTAAGACTGCTTTAAAGTAACTATCAAAGTGTTTCATCAGCACCCAATTAACATGGAAAAGAGTTAGGTCCCATCACCACTAAATCAATCTCAGTTCTTGGTCTCAATTTCTCAGATCCAAAATTCCAGCTAATAGACAAGTACCTGGAAGGCCATTCAGACACTTCCTCTTCTCCCTACAACCAAGGGATACACAACAACATGGATAATTCCAAACTCAGCACTACATCCAAAAATTCCAACTACTCTGTTGTAAATGAAGCCTTAGCCACTGGAACCTTAGCCACGAATGCCGTACCATCACGACACTCCAAAAGAGACTCAGACAAATGGCAGAGGGCAGAGGAGAAGAATATAGTAAACTTCCTAAATGGATGAACAAAAAACCGGTCTCCAACTTTCACCAATCTAGAAAGAGGCAACCTGCCAGAGGACAAGTGATAATACATAACTGGCCAGAGAAGACACCAAATGGGGCAACGATATCGGCAAAGGAACACCTAGCAGAACTACAATCTGCCATGGGGCACTCTTTGAATAATAGAATCATAGAATAGTAGAGTTGGAAGAGACCTCATGGGCCATCCAGTCCAACCCCCTGCTAAGAAGCAGGAAATCGCATTCAAAGCACCCCCGACTTAAACAACGGTGTTTTCTGCAAATGACTGACACAGAATGGCCAAAGAGGCAGTATAGAGCTAACATTCCAGGATCCTGAGGTGAGATGCAGATTCTGGTCTTTATTACATATACTCAAGGAAGAGCTACTGCTTGAACTAAAGCAGGCACAAAATGAAAACAGACCTGGGCATTCCAGATACCCAGAATCTTCTTTACAAAACAAACAGAAAAGCGCACCTAGAAAGGGAAACTGGAGTGGAAGGAGATGGAGGAATCATAGTCACAGCACCCCACCCTTCATTACATATCCAAATAACATCCAGCTACAAGAGCATAAGATCGGATGCAAGGGACATCAAAGGCACTGGGTGGATGGAGCATACTGTCTTTTCCCCCAGAAGCTCAGGACGTCACCACGGTGGGCCTAATGACAGAGAGAATAGGGGAAACTGGGAAACAAATGAAAAGATTAATCCTGAGCACTTTCAGTCATCCACTAGAAACCCCAATTGACTAGATAAAAAGCAAACAAGGCTGGAATTAATCTCATGGAATCTGGCCAGCTGGGAAAATAAAATGGCAGATAAAGAATTTATCAGAACTCTCCAGAAATTTGACACAATCTGTTTGCAAGAGACTTGGACACATGAACTCAACCCCCCCATTCCTAGATGGCTATAAAGCATTTAGCCAACCAGCTGTAAAGAAATTGAAAAAAGGCAGAGGAAGTGGTGGTTTAGTGTCCTTTGTCTCAATATAACTAGCTGGAGAAGCCCAGATGGTGGGATTTGGCCTGCAAAATAATTATCTCTTGCCAGTACAAATCAACACTGACAAAGGGAAGATTTTTTTCTGTATAAATGTTTATTTTCCCCTTGCTAATGGTCTGTTAGTGATTACCAAAATATGAGAAGACCTACTGTTCTTACTTGACTAGATACATCTGAAAGCTCCCACGGCATTAATTCTTATATGCGGAGACTTTAATACCTGGATTGGAGATGCCTCAGAGGGCTTTTTGCAACCCTTAAGTTTAGATTTAGAGGATATCTTTTTAACTTCTCATACCCCAGTGGATGCTAAATATAATCAGCAGGGCTTTAAACTTTTAAAATTTCTATTCCATCATAACTTATATATCTTACATGGGAGTCCAAAGGACATATCCAAAGGTTATTATACATATTTGAGCAATCGAGGCAGCAGTGCCATTGATCACATCATGGTATCACCAGGGCTGTTTCCGCAAGTAAGCTCCTTTGATATCCTAGAATGCACAGAAAGCGACCATTTTCCTTTAGTAGTGTCTTTAGGTCCGATCTTTGAACAGGCAGAATTAACAAGAACAGAAAACTTAACTGGAGAATTGCTGGGAGAAAGGAGGGTGATGTGGTCAATTGAACTAAGCAGTTCTATAACAGAGAAACTACACAGTAACTTTCTGATGAGCATACATCAAAATCTCTGCAACAAATCAACAAACCACCTAGAGCTCTTTCAACAAACTGTAAAAAAGCTTAGACCATGCGTAACAACTTTTACATATAATAACCCTCAGACCACAATGTATGGATGGTTTGACACAGAATGTAGGGCAGGCAAAAGGGAACTGGCAAATAAAATAAGAGAATCTTGCCAAAAACTATCTGGAAAAAACATAGAAAACGTAACCAAATGTAGGGCAAAATATAAGAATCTACTCAAAAACAAGAAAGATGAACATACAAAATCCAAGTGGCAGGAACTGGAACAAGCACTTAAAGAACAGAAAGAAGACACATTTTGGGAACTTGTCACCAGAGGAATTCAAGGAGTAAGATATACATCGGAAACCTCAATCACTGCCTCTACATGGATCAAGCACTTCTCCAGCATCTTCTGCCCCAAGACAAGCACATCAGAAGTGGCAGGGCTGGATAAAGTCAATGACCTCTCTACCTGAGTGGGATGCAGTTTCTAGCGGAGAGGTAAAGTCTTTAATTGCATCCTTGAAACTTAAGAAAGCACCTGGAGAAGATATGCTGCCTCCAGAACCTTTCAAGGAAAACCCTGAATAGTGGAGCCCCTTTCTTGCAAGCCTGTTTACCAGCATAAACAGCTCAGGACAAATGCCAGGCGCGTGGAAAATGAATATTATAGTTCCAATCTACAAGGAAGGTGGTAGAAACTACCCACAAAACTACCGCCCAATCAGTTCACTTAATTTCACCTCAAAGCTATATGTGCAACATTTGCTACAGAAACTGACAGAATGGCTACAAGAAAGACAAATTATACATGAAGAACAGGCTGGTTTCCGTAATGGATACAGCACAATAGACCAATGCTTTACTCTAAACCATATCATAAGGAAATACACAAAGCAAAACAACAGCCATGTATTTGCCGCTTTCATTGACCTGTCCTCTGCTTTTGACTCCATTAACAGAGACAGATTATGTGGAAAGTTACAAAACTCTGATATAGATAGCAGACTGCTGAGACTGATCCAGGAACTATACACCAACACAGAAATGAGAATCAGAGTTGGCAAAAATGGGTAGTTGACAGAAGCCTTCTTTACAACAAGCGGAGTAAAACAGGGATGTTTATTGGCTCCCACCCTTTTTAACATCTATGTGAACGATTTAGTGCCATGTTTAGCCAAAATGGACTCGCCCTCACCAACAATCAGGAACAGAAAGATTTTTGTCTTAATGTATGCAGATGACTTAGTGCTCTTATCCCTTTCTTGCCTGGGTCTTAAAAATCTTCTGAAGGCTTTCAGTAAATACTGCCAAGAAGAATATCTATTGATAAACTACTCCAAGACCAAGGTGATGGATTTTGGAAGACACTGTCCCAGGTACAAATGGACTTTAGGCCAACATGACGTAGAACAAATCCATTTATTTAAATATTTGGGAATTGTTTTCAGTGAATCCCTCTCCTGGAAACACCACAGGGATGCAGTGAAGCTGAAAGCCGAGAAAACAATAGGGGCCCTAATGAAATTCTTCTATACAAAAGGTGGCCAGCTGATAGAACCCGCTCTAAAAATTTTCAGCAATCAAGTGCTGGCACAAATGCTCTATGGCACAGAAATCTGGGGCTTAGATACCAACCTTTGTAAAACCCTGAAGATTTTGCAGAATAAGTTCCTACGTAAACTTTATTCTCTTCCAGCTGGAACGCCTGCAGCACTGCTGTGCACTGAATCTGGTTGGCCAACAGTAAAAGCAAAAGTAGATTGTGCCCAGTTAAGATACTTCAAGCGAATTGCTACTCTTCATAACGACCGTCTCCCAGCATTGCGCTTTGAGGAAATGAGGAACCGGCAACACAAGAAATTTGGCCTAGAAAACCTCCTACTCAACTACAATCTTCCTGAATTGAATTCTGTCCTGGACATGAATAAGAGGCAACTAAGAGACTGGCTATTTTGGATTGATTCAAGAAGGAATTTGCAATCAACCAGGAACTCAAAATTTTCCCCGTGGTTCCCCTTTTTTTAAAAAAATGAACATTTTAGAGCCAGATATCTGATTAAGCACAAGCCACCGTCCTTAAGAATTGCCTTCTGTTTTTATTGTCAATAACAAACCATGTAGGCATGTATAGTCTACCAGGCTGTTAGGAACTCTCGCATAGAGGCTGCGCCCAGATCTGTTTCCCAAGATCCTTCACTGGAACTTGTAACCTTGCAGATACTAAACATGCACTTTATATTCCCCACATTAGCTATACTTTTAGTTCACAAGATCAAAGCAGCCTTAGCACATCAAGCAGGCAGAGCAGATAGAACTATGTAAAGGGCAGTGTTGCTCTATGTTTGGTATGTGTGTTTTTATCACAGTAGTATAGCATCTACTTTTTGATGTGGTAATCTCTTTGCTTCCCTGTCTGAGAAAGAAATTACCCAGAAATACAATTTAGTAGCTTGAAAACTGAGCAAAAGAGCAGAAATTATACAGAATGAGATATCAAATGGCATCACATTTACCTCATTTGAAAAACATACAACCCATTTGCATTTTAAGGAATAGAAAGTATTAGGAATATTATTTTAGGCAGATGGAGAGAGAATATCATTTGGATAGAATCATAGAATAATAGAGCTGGAAGAAATCACATGGCCCATCTAATCCAACTCCCAGAACAGTCAGAACACTTCTTGCTTAGGGAAATACAGTTTTCCCTTCACATTTGCTGGGGTTAAGGACATGGGAGTTCCATGAAAATTGAAAAGTCATAAATAAAAACACACTTTTTTAAACATGAGAGAACACCTCTCCAGCACAACTCTATGGTGAACTTGAAATAGAATCATTCTGTAGGATTTATAAATTCCAAGAGAAGTGATCTTTCTGAATTTCTAGATCCTCCTGCATGACTCTATAGTTAACTTCTGCTGGAGTACTAGAGATTCCTAGAAAGAATATAATCAAATCTGTGAATAATCAAATTTGCAAAAATGAAACCCACAAATGTGGAGGGCCAACAGAATAGAATCACAGGATCATAGATTTGGAGGGCATATTTCATAATCTCAGGCCCTAAACTGCAGTTTACTTAATTTGTGCATAAATCCAGCATTGCATGTCTTCCTGGTCTCTGGGCATGATCAGATTTGGTGAAGATGTAAAATGTCCTCTCTGTTTTTAAACATGACTTCCTTTTTCAGGATGTTTTAAATTGTGTCTAAACTTATTTCCTTTTCCAAAAACAAGCCTTCTGCTCATGGGCTCATGGCTAAAGATGGATATACACTTACTGAAATACATTGAGGTAAATTGCTCTACAGTTGCCCCCAGGCAGTCCAGGAGCTCTTTTGGTGTCCAAATGGCTTGTTGTGCTGTGAGTAGATTGGGGCTGTCACTACTGTGATGTTGGCCAGAGAGATTTATATTGCTTCTCCTAGTAACATGGCTGGGCACCCTGTTGTGACCTCACCAAAAGCAACGTCATCAATACGGTTCTGCTGGGGAGTTGCTTCTGCCTGGCAACATAGCAATGAGTCTGTAGGACATGGCAACATTGGATTGGGCTGGATCCATCCCAGTACAGCTATTCATACCTCCAAAACTCCAGGATCCTCCAGACATTCCTCAAACCTCCAGTGTACATTTCCTTTCCCTTTTTGCTAGATACAGTTCTTCTACAAATCCAGCTGTATATCATGTGGACTCCCTACAGCAGTTGAAATGTGAGTCCACTATATTTGGTCTGTGAATTTATTATTACTTTTTATTATTATTATGTTTATTTATACTTTGCTTTTTCTCTTCACAAGGAGACTCATGTGAAAACATGGCCTATATATTTATTTATTATTGAAGGTAACAATGTAGATTTGGCCATACAATATACAGTAGAGTCTCACTTATCCAACACTTGCTTATCCAACGTTCTGGATTATCCAATGCATTTTTGTAGTTGATGTTTTCAATAAATCATGATATTTTGATGCTAAATTCATAAATACAGTAATTACTACAGTAGAGTCTCACTTATCCAACATTCTGGATTATCCAACACATTTTTGTAGTCAATGTTTTCAATACATTGTGATATTTTGGTGCTAAATTTGTAAAACAGTAATTACTACATAGCATTACTGCATATTGAACTAACTTTTCTGTCAAATTTGTTGTATAACATGATGTTTTGGTGCTTAATTTGTAAAATCATAACCTAATTTGAAGTTTAATAGGCTTCTCCTTAATCTCTCTTTATTATCCAACACATTCGCTTATCCAACGTTCTGCCGGCCCGTTTATGTTGGATAAATAAGACTCTACTGTAGTTATTATGAAGCTCCTCCTGTTTTGATTCCTGGAGATACATCCTCCACATTCCTACTCTCAGATCTGTACTAGGGTTGTCCAAAATTTCGTAATGATTCGTAATTCGGAATGATTTCGGATTGTTCTCGCTTTTTGAACCGAGTATTGAAACGTTTTCCCTGGGGGCAACTGGCAATGTAATTCGAACCATCGTTGGCCCATTATCTAATTGTGTCTTAATGTTTCGTTAAATTCCCCCCCCCCCCCAATTTTTTAAAATATTTTTTAAAAATATTTTTTAAAAATTTTTTTGTTTCTGCAACCTAACTTGAATGGGAGCCTAAAATGGCTGCCGCTCCCTGGCCAATCAGAGTCTTCCACGATGGCTGGAAAAGGTGGGGGCTAGCGTCCTCCGCGTCCACGTGTAGGATCTCTATAAAAAACCCCTCCCCAACCCAGCCAAGCCATTCTGGGCTAGGATACCGAGGAGAGAGGGTGGTTCGCGCCGCGCTGGGAATCAAGCTGCTTGCTTGCTTGGGGGAGAGAGGGCTAAGTATTCTGGCTATAGGGGGTTGAGTGTCTGTTGTTGCTGGTTCGATATTGTGTGTGTGTGTTTTTTTTTTTGGGAAATTGGCTTGGGGCTTGTGGGATGTGGCAGAGTCCTTGCTGTGGCTTTGGGGAATTTTTATTTTTAAAAGGACATGGGCGCCAAGGCATTGCTTTCCTGACGCTTCATTTCTAAACCTCTGCCTTTTTTTTTTTTTTGGAATTTAGCAATCACTAGATCAGCCCTTCTTTGCAATCCTGAAAGGGGGGGACATTGAAAATTATAGTTTCCAAATGACATCTGCGTTCCTGCAAGTGCGGTGCTTGGGGTCCTATCCTTCTACTCCAGAGACCCTCTGCCTTTTTCTTTTTTTTTTTTTTTTTTGGAATTTAGCAATCACTAGATCAGCCCTTCTTTGCAATCCTGAAAGGGGGGGACATTGAAAATTATAGTTTCCAAAGGACATTGCCAATCCTGTCAAGGCATTGCTTGGCGTGTGCTGCGTTTCTAATCCAAAGTCCTCAGCCAGAGTTTTATTTTTGCCATCACAAGGTCAGCCAGGGGCACCATCAACCAATAAGGTCCAAGGCAATTTATAGTTTCCAAAGGACATTGCCAATCCTGTCAAGGCATTGCTTGGCATGTGCTGCGTTTCTAATCCAAGGTCCTCAGCCAGAGTTTCATTTTTGCAATCACAAGGTCAGCCAGTGGCACCATTGATCAAAAGGTTCAAAGGCAATTTATAGTTTCCAAAGGAGAGTGGCACTCCTGCCAAGGCATTGCTTGGCGTGTGCTGCGTTTCTAATCCAAAGTCTACACAAGTAGAAGAGGGACTTTCACAGTGATAAGAACCCAATTGAACAGGAAATAAGACTTTCAAAGCAGGAACAGGTTTCTTCAAATATTGAAAAATAGTGTATTATAAAAAGTTATGAAAATTCGCCAAAAATCATAGGAGACAGGAAATGTTCTGCAATTTGTTGAGCAAAGAGTGTTGAATGTGATCTCCCACTGTACCAAATTTGATGAGGATAGCTCAAGAAATGAGGGTGGGAGAGCCCTGTAAAAGTCCCCCCGGTTTCCTTTTTTTTTTGGCGATTGCGCATGCGTGTCTGCAATTTTAGAAACATTAAGAATCATTACGAATTTTTGGAAATATCCGAAATTTTTGGGTGAAAAATTCGGAAATACTTTCTATATCGAAGCGCCGGCACCCCCTACTTTAGAAACGAGAATTGAAACATTTTTTCCATCGATCGGACAAGCCTAATCTGTACCACTTGCTCAGCATATGGGTTTATTTTATTTGTATTGTATTTTAATTCTTGTACTATGCATTTTAATATGTGTATTTTGTGATGGTGTGTTTTAATGTATGTATTTATGATATGTATTTTATGGTGATGTGGTTTGTGTTGTGCCCTGTCTCTATCCATGAATAGAGTTGGGTTACAAATTATCATCATCGTCATCATCATTCTCTAGAGATGCAGATTTTCAGACTCCTCCATTAACAACAAACACCTGTCAAAGTATTCTTTTTTTTTAGAAGGTACCTGTGACCTGTCATTATTTGAACAGGGATAGCATTCTTTGCTCAGTGTGAGGCCAGCCAGTGTATTATTGCTGGGTTTTTTTGTTTTTTTTGCAGTACTTGAGTAGTCATATTTTTACTCAGCAGGTCTGTAATTAATTGAAGAGACAAGTCCTGGATATCCAAATGGAAAAAAAAAACCTGTTTGTCTTCCACACTGCCTCCCAGAAGGATTTTTCAAGAGCACTTTTAATTAGATCAGAAAGAAGGAAGAAGGAAACAGCATGTAATGTTTCTTCCTTGAATCCAAGTATTAAAACATGAACACGAAAAATCCACTGATTGGTTTATCAAATTTGCGTTTTGAAAACAATACCCTCCACCCCCACCTTCAGAAAGTAAAGAAAGCCCTTATCACCAAGACTCAGCATTTGAAAGATTCACAAGGGGACTTTTGTGCTTATTAAATTGAATGTACCGAATGGCTATTTTTAGTCAGTGAGTGGCACAGTGTGCCTGCAAGTATAATGAGCATGCATAAAGTTCAGGATTATGTTGCCAAACCAATAAAGAATTTAAAAGTATTTGTTATGCATACAATCCACCTGGTATTTATTTTAATAAGCAAATACCTATTTTCATACTGACTGCATTGTCAGTTGGTGTACATTACTGAATATTGAACCTTACCTGCCATCTGTCCATTTTGGAGGCACAATCCTATTTCCTTCTCATGAAAAATATGAGCAGCAATTTTTCTAGCATGAATAGAAATTAGAAAATAAGGACAGAAAGATTACATGTAATAGCTTAGGATAGGGGGTTTCTACACTGATATTATCATCCAGCACTGAAGACATAATGGGTAAAAAAAGGGAAAAGTGACAGCAGTGGAGGTAATGAATTATCCCTTCCAGGAGGTCGATTGACCTTCTGCTGCCCAACCATGCCCTTAGGATATTTTTCAGTCCACTCCCCCCAACTCATTTTTGGGATTCTTTACTGCACTTCAGGAGGGACGCGTAGCTACAATGGGGATCTGCACTTTATGGAACTGATTTTGCCTTGGACCTGGGATACATTGCATCTACTGCAGCAGTTTTGGTCTGAACTCAGACTTTCCTGAGATTTTTTGTTAAACTGTTGTATACTCTGAGGCCCCTTCTATACTGCCATATAATCAAGATTATCCAAGCAATCTGCTTTGAACTGGATTATATGAGTCTACACTGCCATATAATTCAGTTCAAAGCAGATGCTCTAGATTCTATATGGCAGTGTAGAAGGGCTTTAGATGCATGCTGCAGTGCACATTGCCGCTGTGTATTTTGTGGCCACCATGGCCTCAATTCGCTTGGCCTCCTCCTCCTCCTCCTCCTCCTCCTCCTCCTCCTCCTCCCCCTCCCCCTCCTCCTCCTCCTGTTATTGTTGTTGTTGTTGTTATTATTATTATTTTATGACACAGCAAACAAGATAGATATACTGGATTTCGTATCACAAAATCACAAGTCGAACACTTCCCAAGTGTCTAGGACTGTGTGATGTATTTTCGGATGATGCGCGCAGATCCCAGTAGGGTGGCCTTTTGCAGTTGGCAGATCGTAATCTTGTCAATGTCTATTATTTCCAAATGCCAGCTGAGATCTTTTGGCATAGCACCCAATGTGCTGATCACCACTGGGACCATTATCTATTATTATTATTATTATTATTATTATTATTATTATTATTATTATTTTATTATGACACAGCAAGCAAGATAGATATGCTGGATTTCATATCACAAAATCACAAGTCGAACACTTCCCAAGTGTCTAGGACTGTGTGATGTATTTTCGGATGATGCGCGCAGATCCCAGTAGGGTGGCCTTTTGCAGTTGGCAGATCGTAATCTTGTCAATGTCTATTATTTCCAAATGCCAGCTGAGATCTTTTGGCATAGCACCCAATGTGCTGATCACCACTGGGACCATTATCTATTATTATTATTATTATTATTATTATTATTATTATTATTATTATTATTATTATTATTTTATTATGACACAGCAAGCAAGATAGATATGCTGGATTTCATATCACAAAATCACAAGTCGAACACTTCCCAAGTGTCTAGGACTGTGTGATGTATTTTCGGATGATGCGCGCAGATCCCAGTAGGGTGGCCTTTTGCAGTTGGCAGATCGTAATCTTGTCAATGTCTATTATTTCCAAATGCCAGCTGAGATCTTTTGGTACGGCACCCAGTGTGCCCATCACCACCGGGACCACCTGCACTGGTTTCTGCCAGAGGCTTTGAAGTTCAATCTTGAGGTCCTGATAGCAGCTGAGTTTTTCCTGTTGTTTTTCGTCAATGCGACTGTCACCTGGGATGGCAACATCAATGATCCAAACCTTTTTCTTTTCCATAACTGTGATGTCTGGTGTGTTGTGTTCCAGAACTTTGTCAGCATGGATTCGGAAGTCCTTTTCTTTGCAGTATCTTTGCGTGCTCATTTTCTAATACCTTTGCAGGTTTGTGATCCCACCAGTTCTTTGTTGCTGGGAGGTGGTACTTGAGGCATAACTTCCAATGAATCATTTGGGCCACATAGTTGTGCCTCTGTTTGTAGTCTGTCTGTGCGATTTTCTTACAGCATCTTACAGATGATCAATGGTTTCTTCCGTTTCCTTGCACAGTTTGCATTTTGGGTCATCAGCTGATTTTTCGATCTTGGCCTTAATTGCATTTGTCCTGATGGCTTGCTCCTGGGCTGCAAGGATCAGGCCTTCTGTCTCCTTCTTCAGGATCCCATTTGTGAGCCATAGCCAGGTCTTCTCCTTATCAGCTTTTCCTTCAATTTTGTCGAGGACCTTTTCATGCAATGTTTTGTTGTGCCAGCTGTCAGCTCTAGTTTGTAGTGTGGTTTTCTTGTACTGGTTTTTTGTCTGCTGTGCTTTGAGGAGTTTCTGATTTTTGACTTCAATCAAAGCAGGTTATTCACTTTGCTTTACATATTCTGCCAGGGCATGTTTTCTAATGCCCAGATATTTATAGGCCTCTGGCTGGTGACACTTTATTGTTTGGCCATTAGTCATATTTATGCTCTCACTTTCAATGATTTTTCCCTTCTTCAATGCCACTGTCAAACATTTGTCCAAGCCAAACCCCATTCTGATATCAGTGCTAAAAGTTCAGACAGTGTTAGTCAGAGACTGGATTTCATTTTCTGTTTTCCCATACAGCTTCAGGTCATCCATGTACATCAGATGTGAAATTTTGTGAGATTTCTTAGATGCCGAGATTTGTTTTTTGTAAGATTGTTAACAGAGGGATCATGGCAATAATGAAAAGCAGAGGGGACAATGAGTCTCCCTGGAAAATTCCTTTTCTGATGTTGACAAGTCCATAACTTTCATTTCCAACAAACAGTTCAGTTTTCCAGTGCTCCATCATGTTTTCAATAAAGGTGCCAATGTTTTTACTAATCCCGATGGCGTCCAGGCACTTGTTGATCCAGCTGCGTGGGAGTGAGTCAAAGGCCTTTTTGTAGTCAATCCACGTCATGTGAAGATTAGCTTTGCGGCTTTTACAGTTCTCCAGAATCATTTTGTCAATTAATAACTGGTCTTTTGTGCCCCTGCTTTTCTGTTTGTTGCCTTTCTGTTCATCTGGCAAGATGTTTTTTTCTTCAAGATAGTCTTGAATTCTGTCAGCTATGATGCCAGTCAGTAGTTTAAACATAGTGGGCAGACACGTTATTGGCCTGTAGTTTCCTGGTGCTGCTCCTTTTGCTGGATCCTTTTGTATCAGGTATGTGCTTCCAGTTGTTAGCCATTCACTGATACTTCCTTTCTGCAGCATCTCATTGAATTGTTGGGCCATTTTTCAATGTAAACTAATCAGATATTTGAGCCAAAATCCATGAAGTTGATCACTACCAGGCGATATCCAGTTCTTGACTTTTTGCACTCGTTTGCTGATCATTTCAGTTGTTATTTCCATCTGTTCCATTTTGTTCTGTGAGAATTTTCCTTCAAACTCCTTTACCCACCCAGTGTTTTTGTTGTAGTTCTTATTATTTTCCCAAAGCTCTTTCCAGAACTTTGTTGTTGCAGTTTTCTTTGGCTTTATGGTTACTGTGTCTGTTGTTTGGTTCGGACTCTGGTAGAACCATCTTTGGTCTGATTGAAACAGTTGATTTTGTCTGTACTGGATGATTCTGGCTTCATATCTTTCAATTTTTCTGGCTGTTGCTGTAATTTGTTCTTTCACTATCTCCAAAGCTTCTTCAATTTTTCTGGTGTTCAGCCAGTACTTTCTGATCAGGTATTGCTTGATTTTCTCATTCTTCAGTTTCTTCTGTTTCATATTTTTCAGGTTACTTGCATCTGATCTAAGTTTCTTGATTTTGAGCTCTAGCCTGACCTTCCACTTTAGTTTTCCAGTCGATTTTCTTTGGGGCTGCCTTGGTTGTAGGAGCCCAAGCTCTTCTGTTACTATCACTGCTGCGCTGTAGGAATACTGGTTTGTTTGTTCAATTGATGTTATCTGGACAGAGGAGGGTACTGCATTTACATCTTTCATGAGAGGCGCCAGGTGTCTCTTGGGCACTGTTTTTAGAGTTGGAAGCTGCTTTCTTATTGCATTTGCTGCAGCATGAGCCATGATCATATTCTTGAGCTCTTGTTGTCTTGCTGTCAAGGTTCCTGGTGGTTCAACAGGTGTTTCAAGTGCTGGTTCATTACATTCTTGCAAAAGCACCACACTTTCTTCTGGTTCAATCTGTTCCACCATTCCAAGTGTTGCTGGAGTCTCTGCTGCTGTCTGTGCTGTGGTCTGATGGTAATTTGCTTTGCAGATTTTCGGGATTTCTTCGAGTTCAACTTCACTGAACACTTTGTTTCTGATTATGAATCTTCGTTGGTCAGCCAGTCATGTTCTGTTCTCTGTGAGTCAGGGTACTCTTGTTTCCATAGTTGATGCATCCTTCTTTGGTAGCCGCACTTTTCAGGTTCAGAGTTGTAATAGCATTTCATAACTGTGCGGTTTTCTGACATTGTATATTTCTGCCGCTTCTGTGACTGTTCATTTGGATTTTGATGATTCCATTGCACACTTGTCGATGGATGTCCAGAATCAGCAGCATCCACCGCGGACCTTTTTATCCTGGGCGACGGCCGAGCCAGTATAGACTTCATTTTGGTTTGATTCTCCATAATGCTAATGGGTTAGGTGCTCTTGGTTCCATTCCTCAGCTAAGGCCTCTCTGGCTTGGTTGGACCTGTCGGTAGTTACACTATTGCCAGCACAGCCCTCAGCATCCTCGGAATGGTTAAGCCCCCCCCCCACCATGTCAAGGTGGCATCTGCGGGGGGGGGGGAGATTATTATTATTATTATTATTATTATTATTATTATTATTATTATTATTATTATGCTTATTTATACCCTGCTTTTTCTCTCTACAAGGTGATTCAAAGTGACTTACATTAAAAGCATTTCAATAAAATTTGAAATCTACAAATAAACAAACATTAAAACAGAATTCAATATCAATGGTATTTTAAAGAATTCCCAGTTAAAATGTGCAAAAACATATTCAAAGTATGCTTGAGGGTCGCATAACTGTTGAGTCCTATGAGCTGTAGGAAAGTTAATAATAATAATAATAATAATAATACCCTGCCACCATCTCCCAAACGGGACTTGGGGAGGCTTACATATGGGACAAAATGCCCATAGACACAAATACAATCAATTCATCAAAGCAAAAACAAGGTTATAATTTTAAAAATCATTAAAAAATAACAAAACAGTTAAAAACACAAATTCAATAAAACATAAGATTGCAAAATGACTGTGTAACAATATTCAGTGAAACCAGTTGCCGTAGTACAATGGGCGTGATTGGGATATCAAGGGCCGGGCATGGGGTAGTGCCCCATTGGAGCACTGGAAATTTTAAAATAGATAATGACTTGATATGGACATTTCTGTCTGTCTATCTATCTATCTATCTATCTATCTTCATTTTATTTATTTACATTTTCTAAAAACAAAAGATGGCATGTAGCCAGAGTTATGTACTTCTCAGATATAGATATTTAATTAGCCCAATTACATCAACGGGTTTCATTTTGGTGGATTGAGTCTATTGTTTTTCAGCTTCAGTTTCACCTTAATAATGAGAAGAAACTTTGTTTGAGTTTGACTCTCTGAAATGCAGCAAGTTACTACTCATAAATCACTGGCGGGCATTTGCAACTTTACTATTGTTTTGATATAGTTTTGTTAGGGAATTAACAGCAATCAGAAATGTTATGCAGACTTTCTTGCAGGGTTATTTATCAAAAGGAGAAAAGAGAACTGAGGCTGCAAATTAGTTTTGCACCTTTAAAGATGACAGTCATTGTCTATAATGAGGCTGACACCTTCCCAAGGTCATAAAGTTTCTCACCTGCTCACTGTGGTTCCCATAGTGCCTGTTTGATGACCCATTAAAAAAAGTACTTATGTAAATGTCAGTTTGCGAACTTATAAAACTGGAGTTCAAAGTCCACCAGAGGAAAATATTTTAGTTTTCTCCAACACACTCACTTGTGCCCTGACCCTGAAATATTTTTTCTATTCTGGCATTGTCAAAGAACTAATGTTAAAACAGTGGAAGTTAACACAATGTTAGAACTGAGGGTGATATATGCATGCCATTTGTGTACATCATACACATGGTGTAGTCTTCAAGGGTAATTCTAATGATATCTAAAAGTGAAATCAAAGCAGTCTAAAATATTTTGCAACACAACAGGGCAGCAATTGAGATAGTGTTTGTAGCCGAGCGGTTATTATGATATCATAATAGAGTTGGTTGAGGGTACTAAAAAGCTGCATTTCTAGCTAGCATAAGGAGTAGACTACTGGGGATGTTGTGGATGGGATTTTTTGGGGGGATGTTTTGCTTTTAAATGTATTTTCAATCGTATTTAATTGTATTTTAACTGTATTTTAACTTTTGTATCCAATATCCATGATACAAATATTTAATTTTTAAAAAAAATGTATTAATGTGTATTTATCTTATTCTATTGAGTTGTGTCATATTATTGTTAACTGCCTTGAGTCCCTATGGGGAGAAACATGGGATAAAATACAGATAATAAAGACAACAACAACAAAAACAACATGCTATTGATCCAAATTCCAAATTCCAAATTTATTTAATGCTTAGACCATAGATCTTTCGCATGCAAGACAAACAAACAAATACACAAAAGCCAGATCATCAAATACAATATAAAACATGCCATTAAAACCCTATATAAATCATTAAAACATTAAAATGCTGCAAATATCAATGTCAGGATATGCCCTTCAAATACTACATATGTCATGGATTAGCACCAACATAATTAAAAACAAGATAAAACCAAGTAAGTACAGCATTATTAAAACCCAAGCAGTAAACACCTTGGATATAAAAAAACCACTATTAGTTAAAAGCATCCCCAGCACAGCTGACCGCGACATCGGAGATCAGTTTTGCCCGGATTTTCTGAGCAGCCAGGGCAAAAAGGGCCACCTTTTGAGTAACTGCAGGGTTAATGTTGGACAGAAGGTAGAAAATCCTTTCTGACACCGTATTCATTAGGAGGGGATAAAGAATAGGTCCCAGAATTTTAGTTCTTGGCTCAGAATACAAAGGGCAGGAAAACAAATAGTGAGGCAAATCCTCAATTTCTGGGGCCCCACACACACATAAACGAAGAGCCAGAGGGATGCCTGTATATCTACCATCAATCACAGCTGTAGGCATACTTTGGAAACGAAGGGCTGTGAAGGCTTGCCTAAGTTTTGGGAATGTGAGCCTAGTCAGGTAGATAGCCCTCTCATGGTCAAGTTTGTACAGTCTGTACCAGTGAGAAAATTTTGAGTTATTAATAGCCTGCCTATCCAGGTGACCACTGAGATTGCTATTGATCTATCCCATTATTTCTTTTCGGCTATTGAAATAATAATATAATAATAACTTTATTTTTGTATCTCACCACCATCTCCCCAAAGGGAGTTGGGGTGGTTTACATAGGGACAATAAGAATATTTTTTTCCATTCTGTTCAGATAGGGAAGAGAAAGTCTGCAGATGATGAGCAGAATGGAGTTGGAAGTAGTAATTATCTCCCACAAAGTACCAGTGTGGAAATGGGATTGTAAAGTATTACACAAGCTGTAAGAATGAAGTAGTTGTATAGAAAAATGAATTACTGTGGGGCTTGAGGAGAAAAAACCTGCAGAATACTTAAAATGGCTGATTCTGTCTATTTTCCCCATATGTCTACCACACATTTGACAGAACTTCAAAGGCTTTTGTGTTAGTAAACGTTTCAATTAAATTATTAAATTCTAGTTTTCTCACATGTTTTAATTCAGTGGCTTCGGTCTCTAAATTTATAGGATGCTCATGGTGCATAGTTCAATTTGTTTAAACACATGCAGCATTTTGACACTTGATATCTTCTCGCAAAAAGCCTCTTCTGGTATCTATCCCTGGAGGTCATCACCATATGACCCCATCTACTACTGCAGGGGCACCATTTTTATTAGCTTGTAAGTGTTGTCCCCATGTTGTCTGCCCAGGTTGATATGGCCAAAGACACCTGATGCAATCTGTTTTTGGAAGTTGAGCAGAGTTTACCCCACTTGGTGCTTGGGTGGGAGACCATGTGTGTGTGCTGGAAGTTTGTAAGTTTTGTTCTAAACTGACAATAACACCTCTTAGTTTTCCTTACACTTTTAGTTAGCTTTATCTTGGGAATCTCAAGGTAGACTGTAAACCGGTGACATGTCTTTCTGTTCTTCTTTTGATATGCCTCCTTACCAGCTCCAATGGCAAAAGCAATTTCTGTTGCCATAACTGATGCTCCTGTGCATTTCATTTCAAACTAAGGAACTGGGAAGCATCCACTTGTGTTTTTCCTGTCATCATTGGGTTCAAATAGAATTCTAATCTAGGGGACCTGGAACCCAATTATATGCATGTTTTAACACTTTATGTTCCTGCACACATGCAGGTCCCAGTTGTTTTCTGTGTTTACATGTGGATTTGCCACCATGTAATAATAATAGTAATAATAATAATAATAATAATAATAATAATAATAATAATAATACCGTAAAAACACAATCCAGAGCAGAAGAGAAAACTGGCGAAAGAAGGCTCTCCATGGACAGTTCCTTGAAAAAAATGAGAGCAAATTGACAAAACATGGCTGTGGCTCACAAATGGAACTTTGAAAAAGGAGACGGAGGGCCTGATTCTGGCGGCCCAAGAACAAGCCATTAGAACCAATGCCATTAAAGCCAAAATTGAAAAATTGAGGACAGATCCTAAATGTAGACTCTGCAAGGAAGCAAATAAAACAGTAGATAACATCCTCAGCTGCTGTAAGAACATCGCACAGACTACAAGCAGAGACATAACACCGTTACTCAGATGATTCATTGGAACTTGTGCCACAAATACCATCTGCCTGCAACAAATAACTGGTGGGATCATCTTGTTGTGTTTCTAATCATCATCAACATCATCATCATCAGGGCCATAAACACCTGGCCTATAAACACCATGTTATAAGATATACTGCTGGCATCATAAACTGGACACAGGTAGAACTGGACAATTTGGACAGGAAAACAGGAAAACTCATGACCATTCATCATTCACTGCACCCTCGCAGTGATGTTGACCGGCTATATCTGCCTAGAAGATCTGATGGCAGAGGACTCTTGCAAGTAAAACAAGCAGTCAAAGAAGAAGAACATGCCCTGGCATAATATGTAAAGCAAAGTGAAGAACTTGCTTTAATTGAAGTAAAAAAATCAGGAACTCCTCAATGCAAACCAGTACAAGAAAACCACACTACAAACTAGAGCTGACAGCTGGCACAACAAAATATTGCATGAAAAGTTCCTTGACAAAATTGAAGAAAAGCTGATAAGGAGAAGACCCGGCTATGGCTCATGAATGGGACACTGAAGAAGGAGACAGAAGGCCTGATCCTTGCAGCCCAGGAGCAAGCCATCAGAACAAATGCAGTAAGGCCAAGATAGAAATATCAGCTGATGACCCAAAATGCAGACTGTGCAAAGAAACTGATGAAACCATTGATAATCTCCTCAGCTGCTGTAAGAAAATCGCACAGACAGACTATAGACAGAGGCACAACTATGTGGCCCAAATGATTCATTGGAACTTATGCCTCAAGTGCCACCTCCCAGCAGTAAAGAACTGGTGGGAACACAAACCTGCAAAGGTAATGGAAAATGAACACGCAAAGATACTGTGGGACTTTCAAATCCAGACTGACAAAGTTCTGGAACACAACACACCAGACATCACAGTTATGGAAAAGAAAAAGGTTTGGATTATTGATGTCGCAATCCCAGGTGACAGTCAAATTGATGAAAAACAATAGGAAAAACTCAGCTGCTATCAGGACCTCAAGAAAAAACTTAAATGCCTCTGGCAGAAACCAGTGCAGGTCGTCCCAGTGGTGATTGGCACATTGGGTGCCGTACCAAAAGATCTCAGCCGGCATTTGGAAACAATAGACATTGACAAAATTATGATCTGTCAACTGCAAAAGGTCACCCTACTGGGATCTGTGCGCATAATCTGAAAATACATCAGACAGTCCTAAACGCTTGGGAAGTGTTCGACTTGTCATTTTGAGATACGAAATCCAGCATATCTATTTTGTTTGCTGTGTCATACAAAATAATAACTTTATTCTTATAACTCGCCTCCATCTTCCTGAAGGGACTCAGGGCAGCTTACATGGGGGCCAAGCCCAGCATAAACAGAGAATTCAAAGTTACAAAATTAAAAACACATAATAAAAAACCAATATACTTAAAACAATTAAAACCAAAAAAGTAAAAATATCAGAAAATACATCAATCAATATCACAAATCAGTAACTGGAAAAAGTGGCCATGTTCAGATTTGAGAGGGAAGGGCAAGACTTGTGGAAAACACAGAATAGGGCCAGGGCTGGAAATAAAGTGCAGGAAAACTGAAACAATAAAAAAAATTAGGGCTGGGCAGGCATGATTTCAAGCTAAACTGTTATTCGAAGGCAGGCTGGAACAACCAAGTTTCTAAGTCTTTACAGAAAGAGGACAAAGTGGGGGCTAATCTATAGGATTTAGGAGTTGAACAATATTACTTGGTTTAAGATAAGGATGCTTCTTTTTGTCCGTTAATGGGGCACCCTAAAGACACTATTATTGTAACATGGGCCTTCCATTAATGCATGTGATATTAAATGCACTCTTCTTCACATGATAATGAGGTTGAACATCAGCTTAAAATTGACTGGATATTTTGAAATCATCTTACATTTATGGGCACTTGAAGTCAGTTTTATTATGACTTGAGGCCAGCTATATATCACAATGTTGCTGTGTTATAGCTGTTTTTAGTTATGGGAATAATGTGAGTTAAGCCTGCCATTAAATGTTTAATATTAATGCTAACACGCTGTTTCTCTGTATTTTAGGACAACTGAGACCCATCTATGGTACAGTAATTGATTACACACCACAAAGGCAGAATCATGATATGAACCAGTTATATATTAGTACCAGTTTTCTTTCCATGCCCTCATCAATTTCCTCCCAGTATTAGTACAACAATTATGCTATTATATTTCTTTTTACTTATACTGATTTTTTCCAATTCTTACTCTATATTAGTTGTTTCTCACCATTTGTTCTCCGTTCTCAGGGCTAAGTTTTAACAGATTTACTGTCCAGGTTACTTTCCATCTAGCATATATATATGTGTGTGTGTGTGTGTGTGTGTGTGTGTGTGTGTGTGTGTGTGTATATATACACCAATAAGTTTTGAATACAGAGACAATCGGGAGGTTGTGGGTGATCTAGGAGCTGTAATATTATTGTTATTAATTGATATGTGATTATTTTTGTATATTATTTATTGAACTTGTTCGTTGTGTTGTAATTCACCCTGAGTCTCTCCGGGGAGTGGGGGCGGGGTATAAATAAAGCTTATTATTACAGTAGAGTCTCGCTTATCCAACCTTCGCTTATCCAACATTCTGTATTATCCAGCACAGTCTGCCTCCCACCCGGATCCACAACTGTTTCTCTAGGCAGTGGGCCAACACACTCAACAACAACACAAGTGCAGCCACACTCCCAAACAAGTGGCAGGCTTGCTGTAAAACATGATGTTTTGGTACTTAATTTGTAAAATTATAATGTAATTTGACATTTAATAGGCTTTTCTTTAATCCCTCCTTATTATCCAACATTTTTGCTAATTCAACGTTCTGCTGGCCCGTTTATGTTGGATAAATGAGACTCTACTGTATTATTATTATTATTATTATTATTACTATTATTACTGCAAAGGGCACAAATGTCTTGGATTACTCCACTAGGTCCCCAGTTACCTTGTCATCCTCCATGTTGGTTGTGGCAGCTCCAACCGCACGTTCAGACATGGCTAATTAATCAAATTTGTACTCATTATTAGCTTATTCATGCAGCCTTCCTGTATCAGGGTTTTCAGTTGCTTCAGGGTTTTTTCTTGTTTTCAATTCAATGTGCATAGCAGCTCTTTTTAGCTTTTCGGCTTGAAATAAGAATTGGAAAAAATAAGTTCAGGTGGGACTTTTGTCCTCTTCCAGCAGTGGATCCTCACATGGTCAGACTGAACACAAGGCTTCCTTTGTACCCATGCTAAAATTGTGTGGTATCCCAAAAAACGAAAGTAGTTCTCATGTTGCAGAGTCTGTCTGTGAATAAGACTCTTTCCCCAAATATGGGCATTTTCTTGAAATGTTTTGCCCAAATGTTGTTGTGTGTCTTCAAGTCATTTACACCGTGTGACCACCCCATCATAGGGTTTTTTGGGGCTGTGACTATAAGACTCAACCTAAAGGTTACCCAATGAGTTTCCATAACTGAGCCGAGAATCAAACCTTGGTTTCCAGAGCCATAGTCCAATACTCAACTGCACCACTCTGGGTCATACTAAACATACAATTAAAATTGTTTATGTTGATTTTATGAATGTTTTTCTAATAAATTTTTATACTTTCATGTGTTTTCTGAGATCTGTGAAAATGCAAGCAATTAAATCATTATATTGTATGCATTTTTACTGCCAAAGGCTGAATATGAACAGCTAAGGTGAAAGGGTTTGTTGCGGTTCCAACTTTTACATTCAAATCCCATTGAAGATTTTTGAGACCTCTGTTTTCTAATTGTGCAATTACAGTTTTCATGGTTTGTGTACCTATAATTTATGGTGCAGATTGTGGGTGAAAAGAACTGTCTTGCCTGAACTGTAGTCCCATGGGACTTACATATCAATGCAATTTGATTAGTGAATTTATTATGTAGCACTGCATGCATTCAAGATATTCTATAAAGACACCAAAATACTCATTCCATACGTTTTGTCATAAAAGATTTCTGTCTTTATGGTAAGAGGGTTTTTTAATGAAAGTTCAATAATAATAAACAATTTATTTTTCATTCATAGGGTTTAAAAAACAGGAGAAAGAAAAGATTATCTGCAACTTTTATAATTACTTTTCTTGCCAGAAACAAGCAACTGAAAAAGTGATTTTTCTTTTGTGAAAAGTATGTGCCTCTCACAAAAGTTTCAGGAGAAAGGAAACTCATTGACTCGTATCCTTCAGATGTTATTGCTCAAAACTAATGAGCTACATCGAGGGACAATGAAGAGTTCTGATATGACTTCTCTGATTGAATAGAACCTCATTAGGAAATCAAATCATTTTTGTATCATAATGTGTTTTGACACTGAGTAGGAATACCATTGTATCAAGAGGATTTCACTCTTCTAGCTTTTTAATTTTTCAAACAAAATTCTGCACACCTCTGAAGTCCAGTGTCCTCATTTAAAATCATACGTATATAAGAAGATATAGCCATTTAAAACACCATTTCCCTACACACCAGGAATTTTAGAATAGCTTTTTGCTTTGATTTTACTATAAAATGATGTGAGTTAAAGCCATAGAAAATCTGTTCTAGTACTGCTCAGACAGCAGAAAAGCAGGTTGAATCACCATGTAGTCTGTTAATGCACAAACTCATTTCATAGAGCAGTCTTCAGAATTATCTTGCATCATGTGCCTGGGTCAATCTCTCTCCTCCATCTTCTAAACTGATAATACAATGCATTTTATATTCTACCAAGTGTCAAGAAACATCACTTAGAAAAACCAGGTTTTCAAAGGTTCATATCACCTTTTGTCATTTGATTAACCTGTTATTTGATGTTCAGTTTGTGGGATTCTCAAGTCAGGATTATCCCAGACCTTTTGTTTTCAGGGTCAACACCTAAGACTGAAAAGTGATCACCGTGATATCAAAGACAGCAATTCTCAGTGATGTCATTTAGCATAGTACATTATGCAGCAATTTCAGTTGCACAAACTCTGTCATTCAAACAAAAAACCAAGTCTAACAAAAAATGAATATATATATAGACAGAGAGAGAGAGAGAGAGAGAGTTTTCAAGCAGTGATCTGACCCTGTTTCATCTCATTCAACTCTGACTCACATCTTACTTTTTTTTAAATAAATTTTTATTTTTTAAAACACAAAAAATACATACCGTAGACATACAAAACATTTACAATTCCCACCACCAACACGAGGATTGTTTTCTTTTTACATATTCGTTTCTTTATGAGACAATTTTTATATCTTTATCTTAATCCATTTCCAACCTATATACTATATAACATTTGTATCTTATTTCTTATGGCTTGATCTCCAGATTGATTCATGATATAGTTCTTTACCATTGTCCATCTTTCTTCCATTTCTCTTGTTCTATTTTCATTAGTTTTTACAACATTTAGTTTCACATTCATAATTTCAAATTCCATTTGCTCCACCATATATTGGTACCATATATTTACTGTCCATTTTGATTTATCTTTCCACCCTAATACTATTACTGCTTGTGCACATTCAATTATTGCTTCTTTTATTTCCCTTTTATTTCCCATTTCCTCTCTTTTCCCTAATACCGCTATTTCCTTT
The DNA here is from genome assembly GCF_035594765.1 of Anolis carolinensis. NCBI lineage: Eukaryota > Metazoa > Chordata > Lepidosauria > Squamata > Anolidae > Anolis > Anolis carolinensis. The sequence goes on from NC_085841.1 coordinate 103,913,749, forward strand.
GTTATGACCCACTCATTTCCTAGTATTTGATTTGACTCATTTTGTATAGTCTGCCAAAAATATTGTACATGTTCACATTCCCACATCATGTGCATAAACCGCCCTTTCTGATGACATCCATGCCAGCAGTGACTACTCCCCTTTTTATAGTAGTATGCTAATTGGCAGGGTGTACGATACCATTTGTGCAATATTTTCCTCCTCATTTCTCGTACTCTGGTATTCCTTTTCATCCCTATTGTCTCTACCACATTTCTCATCTCTTGTTCTGTGATTTGCAGCTCCGTTTCCCACATACTTTTCAGATCCCGTATTATACATCCATCAGCCTCTATGAGCATTGTATATATTTTGCTGGCCTGTGCCTTCTTTCCTTCCCCCTTTTCTCTTATTATCTTTTCAAAGGCGTTATCTTCTCTCTTAACCATATTAATATTTTCTTTTATTTTGCAATATGCACAGATTGCTCTTATCTGTAACCAATTTTCTTCTCCAAGCCATTGTTTAATTTTATTTTCTCTTACCGTTCCCTCTCTGTCATATAGTTGTTCTAGTCTCTCTATTCCTTTTTCCTTCAATGTTTGAATATTTCTATTCATATTTGATTCCTTATCCTTATTGATTATTCATACTGTTGACATTTTAGATTTTAAGCTACTTATTCTCCCTTGCCATTTCTTCCACACTTGCATTGTTCCTTTTATTGGTCCTATTAATTTATCTATATTTCTCTTATCCCATTTTCTAAAGATTATTTCTTCACAATTAACTCCATTCATTTCCTTTTCAAATCTCACCCATTTTTTATTTGTCACTTGTAATTCTATTGCTCTTTCAATTTGGAAGGCATCACTATATAGCTCTAGGCATGGACAGCCCCATCCCCCTTTCATTTCTTTTGCAATTATCAATTTTTTCCTTACTCTTGGTCTTTTCCCTCCTTCAACCCAATAATTTAGTTTCCTATCCCATTCCTTTAATTTTGCCATGGGAGGAATTCCTGGGAGAGCCTGAAATAAATACATCATTTTTGGAATTATCAATATTTTCAATGCCCTTATCCTAGACATCTGTCTCAAATTTTTATTCTTCCACCTACTCATTTGTTTTAACATTCTCTTCCATGCCATTCTATAATTTCCATCTATTATTTTATCAAGTGTCTTAAATATCCAAATTCCCAAATACTTCATCTTTTTAATACCCAATTTTAATCCTGATTCCTTCCTTATCTCTAATTGTTCCTTCGGTGGCGTATTAATAAATAATATCTCTGATTTCTCCATATTTACTGATAGCCCTGATACATTTTTAAACTCCCTCAATATTATTTTCATTGATTTAATCATTTCCCTTGGTCTCTGTGTTAAAATTATTGCATCGTCCGCATACAGGTTCAATCTCAACTCCTCCTTCCTCCCAATCTTATACCCTTCCCATGTTTCATCCATCCTTATTTTATATGCTAGGGGTTCTATTACCAGAGCAAATAACATTGGGGATAATGGACAACCTTGTTTGGTCCCATTCTCAATTTGAATGTTTTCCGTTCTTTGTCCATTCACTCTAATACAAGCCGTATTCTCCCTATATACATTTTTAATCATTTCACAGAAATTATTCCCCAAATTTAGTTCTTTACATAATCTATACAGATATTCATGGTTTACTTTGTCGAAAGCTTTATACACATCTAACTTTAGAATTGACAATTTTCTTTTTGTTTTTGTCGCATGACAAATCACATTAACAACATTTCTTATTGGTTCACTGATACTCCGCCCTTTAACAAATCCATATTGGTCTTCTCCTATAATCTTTGGTAGAATAATTTCCAATCTATTTGCTATGATTTTCATGAATATCTTATAATCTTGGTTTACTAAACTGATCGGACGATATGATTCTGGGAGCTCCGGTTGTCTATCTGGCTTCAGAACTGGAATAATTTCAGAAAATTTCCATGTTTCCGGGACAATACCTCTCATATATACCTCATTAAACATTTCAGCCATATATGGTACCAACTCATGCATAAAGGTCTTATAAAATTCTGCTGTATATCCATCTATACCAGGTGCCTTATATTGTTTCAGTCCTTTAATTACCTGAATTACTTCTTCCTGTGTTATTTCATCATTTAGCATAATTTTATCCTCCTCATTTACTTTATTCCCAATTTTTATTTCTTCATTATTCACCTGTTCTTTTTGGTACAACTCCCTGTAAAAATCTCTCATTATTTCTTCGAGTTCCTTTCTTCCATCTTTCACCAATCCATTTTTATCTTTAAGTTTTGTTATACATGATTTTTCCTTTCTCCTCTTTAAATATCTCACCATTTGTTTCATTGATTTTGTACCCCATCCATTAATTCGTTGCCTCACACTCTGTCTCATTTTGTTCCATTGCACCTCATCCATTAATTCCAATTCTTTCTTTTTCTGCCTTAATATACTATTTATATTTCTTCTCCTCGTTATTCTCAATTGTTCTTGTATTGATTCAATTTCTTTTATACATTTTTCTCTTTTCTCTCTCCAACTTTTCCTTATGTAGGACTCAATACTAAAACATTGACCTCTTAATACACTTTTAAATGAGTCCCACACCACAGTTTTAGATAACTCTCCATTATCATTTATTCTATAATATTCTTTTATCTCCTCCTGAAGCTTCAATTTATATTCATCTTTTTCTGTTACCACCAAATTATATCTCCAAATTCTTTGAATAATCTCATTACTCAATCCCAAGGTTGCAATCAGAGGACTGTGGTCTGACAAAAATATTGGTTTCCTTTCTACCTTCTTTATTTGGGCTTTGCTTGCTTTATTTAGTAAGATATAATCTATACAGCTAAATTTATTGTGTCTTGCTGAATAAAAAGTATCCCTAATACTTTGATTTGCGTGTGCATCCACCATATTAAGCTTATTTACATTTATTGCTTTTTTATTTTTTTTAGTTAAGTCCAAATTGAAATCGCCTGCCCAAATCAATGTCCCTTCCGCATAATTATCCAGCTTCTTTTTAGTATTCAATATATACTGTTTTGTGTTTCTGTTCGGTGCATATATCACAGCTAATGTTATTTTAACCTGATTTATCTTGCCTTTCACAAAAACTGTTCTTCCTTCCCTATCTCTTTGAACATCAAGCTCCTGAAATGGAACATTTTCATTGATTAGAATTGCTACCCCTCGTGAGTTCCCTGTCCCTCGAGATTCATAAATTCTATTCCATGTTTTATCTTTAATCAATTTATCCCTCCCCCTCTTTTTATGAGTTTCCGATAACATTATCACATTTATCCTACATTCCTTTGCCATTTTCAACATCCTATAAATCTTAAGATCTGCCATTCCATTTATATTCAGTGCCAATATAGTTAAATCACCCATTTGTTTTGTATAATTCCATTTTTATCTCTCCCCCTTGTCTCTTCAGTTTCTTTTCTTCTCCTCTCCCCCTTTTTGCCCCCCTCCCTGGATCCCCATTGTGCCCCTTTCCCCTCAGAGTCCAGTCCTTTCCCTTCTCCCATCAGAGAAGGACTCGAAAGAGTTCTATTCTCTTCCCTTCCCAGACTCCACTTGGCGGCTGCGTTGCCCTTCGCCAGTTCCCACACCTGCAAATTATTTTAACCCAGTTTATCAAAGTGGTTTTTTCCCTCTTACATCTTGGATCTTGTTTCCATTCTCCTTGTTTCCTCTTTCAGCTTTTGCTTTTTTAGTTCTCTCAATTGTTTTTCCAAAGTTCGTATTTGGTCTAAGTCCATTTGCTTCAAATTTCTTAAGTCTATAGTCTCTTGTAAATCTTGACCATGCTCTCCTTCCCTATTCATCAAGTCTCCAATAACAGATATACTCTGAGTCGAGCATGATTCTATTTGCCCGCCTCTGTCTGCAGCTTCCAGCTCTGTTGATCTTATCTGTCCAGCTGCCTGAAGAGTGTCCTTGGCCTTCTTACTCCCCTTCTTTCTTTTGAAGCTTCTATGGACCTCTTCATTATCTGACTCCTCCGTCTCATCCGATACTCCCCCTTCTGTACAAAATCTCAGAAGTCTAAGCATGGTCTTTCCACTAGCCAAATCAGTAGCTTTATATAATTTACCATCTCTATAGACAATCAGGGTGGCAGGAAAAGCCCAAGTATATCGCTGGTTCTTCCCCTCCAGGACTTTTGTAATTTCTTTCATCTGTGCTCTTTTATCCAGTGTCTCTGATGAAAGATCCAGGAGAGGCCAGACCTTTTTACCTGCCAAGGTAAGGTCTTTTATTTTCCGAAGCTGATTATACACCTTTTCCTTCGTTGCCTCCCTTGAAAAACGGATCAAAATGTCTCTGGGTTTTTTTCTACCTCTATAAGCCCAATGCGATCGTTCTATATCGTCCGGTGAGATTTCCATCAAAGTCTGTAGCCAACTGACAATATTTTGTTTTAAATTGTCACTCATCTGAAAATCCTGCCCTGCTGTTCTCAGGCGTATATTTGCTCTTCGTGACCGATCTTCCTGGTCAGCAATCTTGTTTAGGAGTTTTTGGTTTGCACTTTCTAAATGTTTTTTTAAGTTGGCTATTTCCTCTTTCTGTTTTCTAGTCTCCTCTTGCATCTCCATAAATTTACCTTCATACTGTTGCACCTTTGACTCCATTGATCCCAGCCGGGTGTTAATCATTTCAACTTGTTCTTTTAATTCATCATTCCCCTTCTTTAAGCTATCAGAGCTTATCTTTAGTTCATTCAATGTTTGTAATATTTGGTCCAGCTTCCGCCCCCATTCCACTCCCTCCGCCATTATGGCACTCACGTTCAGTTCTTTCCTTCACCCGGTCTTCTGATTTATTTTCTGAGGTTTCAAGTTTCAGACGCTCAAACTGCGATCTGCTTTGCTTCCTCTTTTTTCACGACCGGGTCCAGGTTGGAGAGAGAGATTTATGATCTTCCTGGGCTTTAAAAATAAGCTTTATTTCTTTTGCAGTTAGGGAGCTCTCTTAGGCACGTCTATCTTATCTGACGCATGCGCAGCATCCCCCGACTCACATCTTACTTAGCCAAGAAATCTGAGAAGTCAAGATGACTAATGTTATTACCTCAGGACCTCTGAAGAGCCTAACAGGGAACACATATAAGTTGGAGAGAGGGGAGTATGTTGTCTGAAAACCCAGACCCTAAAAGTACCTCCTGATGCCCTGTTTGATTTTAGAAGCAGGAAACCTCATTGCTGAGAACCTTCAGCTGGTTTTCCTTCTTCCTACCAACACACAATAGACACAAGTAATCAAAGAAGCACAGGAGCTTCCTCATCAGCCAAGCAGCCAGGCTAAGTCACAGATCAGAATGCAGATAACCACATGGCAATCTAATACAAAATCACAATGAATCCCATTCAGAGGGGGTCTAAGCTCATCACTGCAGCCCTGCTCTCCATTGTTTCACCAGGAGACTTGAACCAGTAAAATCCCATCACCTAAAGGTCATTCTACCCTGATGGTAATGAATGCCTCCGTTGTCCCCAAATTAACATTTCTCTATCTCTGGCCTAAAGGGCATGGACTCAGACTCAGCAGACAGATTCAAGTTTCCTCCAGTGAAAACTTTATTAAAGTTCCTGCCATACACACTCCACCAATCACAAGCTGTAAAACATGACAACAATGAAGATACTTTGAACCAATAAGATGATGGATCATAATTTGCACCAATCAGACCAATGTCTTTTATTCTCAAATGTCTATAAAATACCGATGTCTGTAAACGGAGGGCATGCAAAATCTGGCGAATTCACCTGACATCCTTCCTTAGCCAACTGAAGCAATAAACCTCTGATTCTGCCTTCATCCCTGCATGTCTTGATTGGGAAATATTGGAGCTGGCACTTCGGGATGGAATCTAAGATTTCATGCAACAGCTGCAACATTTTGCTTTTGCCTGAGCCTATCCTCTTCCCTCTGTTGAGTTTACTGAGTGCAAATTACTTTGCAGTCAAATCAGGAGCAAACAAAGTAAGCAGAGAGACAAGGAGAAAGTAGAAAGACTTAAGATAAACGGGGACATTTTAAAAGTAGCTGAAAAAGTGGTATGATTAATTAATTTGAATTGTCTTTGCCAAATTGGGACAGTTATAGGACATGCTTTTAGCTACCTTTGTGTAATTTGCACCTAATGTAATTTATTCTGTGTTCAAAATTATAAAATCAGTTCTTCTCAGCTACATACAGGTTTAGTTCATTTAGCCTTTCTGCCTCCCATTCTGAGAAATGCTATGGCTCTTTTTCTGATGAAATATTGTGGAGATATATATTTTCTCCCAGAGGCTGATCTTGTAAATATATAGATAACAAACATATTTTACAGAAAATATTGAATTTTGAAAACTTTAGGCTAAGAAGGAAAGCAATGTTGAAGAAACAGCAAGCTATTATTCTTTTGACTCTGGGAAGAATTATCTATCAAACTAATCAAGTAGTTAGATCAGATTTATTTCTCCAATGCAATTTCAAGATGAATAAATTGAGCTGGACTAGTGGTTCAATCAACCAACAGTGTATTACTCATACACACCACATTAGTGAAAGATAGCATAGCAGTAGCTGTCAATGACTGCTTGTGAGAATATTCTAAATGAAAGTAAGCACTGTCCCATCTGTCTAATGGCCTACTTTTAATGATTCATTGGTTTTAGTTTACATTTGAAAGATTCATTGTTTCTCGGAAATGAGATAACACTGGCTGGATGTACACTACCATATAATTTAGTTTGAACTTATTAAGTAGCATTATATGGGTCTACATTGACAATATAATGCAGTTCCAAACTGTATGATATTGCAGTGTAGACCCAGACTTAGTTGAACATTGAAGATAAAGAAATAAAATGTGGTAGCTTTGTTCAATCCATAATTCTGCAGCTCAGGTTTGAAGATCCAGACCTGATGTCCGCACCAAGCATCCTGGGATATTGGGGGGCTTGTTGAAAGTGCATGGAACGGTATTAAACAACTCAAAGAGGCATGGGGCAAGTAAATAATTTTCTTAGGATAGGCAAGTGAACTCAATATTCAATTCATCTTGGTACTTCAGTGGCTAAGAAGATATAATAAGATATTTACCTGTGGAAGATCAAAACACCTGGGGACCCACAAGTTGAGAACCACTGGTATAGTGTTTGTTTAATTTTTTAACTCTCCAGAATTCTAGAAGGGGAATAACTTTGCAGCAGACCTTTTCGAAAACATGGAACATGTGTGGCAATGAAAACATGGAGCACGTGTGGCATAGCAACATCAAAGTATGGTGAAATCATTACTGAGGAAGAATACAAAAGTTAGGAGGAGCTACAATAATCTGCTTTTGCCTGAATCTACTGAGAAGTTATTCTGCCCCCTCTCTCCTTGCACCGCTCCTTTGTTAATTGAATGAAAACTATTTAGCACTTTGAATTCAATTTGTAGCAACTGAAGTAAGCTGTCTGAACTCAGCCTCCTCTTAAAGGAACACACACAATAAGTAGAGTTAACAAATGTTTATTAAATGATATTTTAAACTTAGAAACACTTAACTTCAGTGTTTCCAATAAGAGTAAATGTCCTTGTTTCAAGAAAAGGCAAAAAAGCAGGAACAGAAAATAATCCGGATTATCTAGCCTGATAATCCGTTTTAACTTCAAACAAACATTCACTGGAACTAAAGTCACGTCCTGCTATGGCACAATGAGCCAAGCAAGAGCCAAATGTCCACCAGTTGTGAGCGCAAGTGATGCCGTTGTCCAAAAGCCAAGTCGAATCCAGAAACCCAAAGAAAAGCCAACCGGGAGTAGCGATGCCGTTGTCAGGAGCCAAGCCAAAATCAGAAACCAACAGGGAAGCCAACTGGGAGTAGCAACACCATAATCAGGAGCTAAGCTGAATTCAAGAAGCCAACAAACACCAAGCCAGGAACGAGCAACGCCGCCGTCAGGAGCCAAGCCAAATTCAGGAACCAACAGGGAAGCCAACCGGGAGTAGCAATGCCGTTGTCAGGAGCCAAGCCGAATTCAGGAAGCCAGCAAACACCAAGCCAGGAACGAACGTTGTTGCCATCAGGAGCCAAACTGCATTCAGGAACCAAGGGGAAACCAGGAACGAGTGTTGTCGTTGTCAGAAGCCAAACCGAATTCAGGAACCAAGGGGAAGCCAGGAAACGCCAAGCCAGGAACGAGCGTTGTTGTCGTCAGGAGCCAAACCGGATTCAGGAACACGAAGCTGTACAGCCAGGACCCAAGGAGAACAGGCAGCGATAAAGCAATGTCCCAAAACGACACCTTGCCTTCTGCAAGGGAACTTTACTTCCAACTTCACTTTTAACTTACACCTCGGAGTCTGATGATGATGAGGCCTCCGCCCTGTCATCATTATCCACAGCTGATCTAGACCTCATATGTGAACCTCGCCCATCATCCCTCCAGTCTTTCCATCCTTGTTCAAGACTTAGATCTCCCCATGTCCCTGGTGTACCAGCAGTTTGCCAGACCCCTGAAGCACCCTCAGAAACTGGCTCTGCACACACATTTATTTGAATCCAATCTGCAGCATCTTCCATCTCACTCCCAGACCTATCATGCCCAGAAAAAACCTCAAATGTTTCATCCTCCGAGGGAGCAGTGAGTATATCCCAGATCTTCTTCCTTTCCCTTTCCTCATCTGACTCCTGCTCCCAAGTTGACTTTTTAGTTCCTCTACTTTCTGGTAATCCATCATCTTCCAGCATTGACTCCTCATCACTAGAGAACCCTTCAAACATTTCATCCTCAGAAGGAGCCATAAGTATTTCCCGAACCCGCTTTGCTTGCTGTTCATCAAACACCTGCTCACCATTAGCCCTTTTCCTCCTGCTAGCAGTTTCACCAGTAGTACCATTACTGCCCCTTGGCCCAACTACAACTTAAACTGCAAACATAGTCAGAAAGTGGGAGAAGATAAAAACTTGGACATTTAAAAAGCTGATGAAAAAAGTAGAATAGCACAGAATTAATCAGGACGGTCTCTGCCAAACTCAGGCAGTAGAAGGCTATGTTGCTCTAGTTCAGATTTACTATTTAAGCCACTTGTTTGGGCCTATACTTTTAGGTAAGATGGGATTGAGGTGGAAAATATGTTACCAAACTAAGAAAACTTTGCAAGCCCATGGAATAAATTTGGCATTGCACATGGAGTGAGGACTGTATTAGACGTGATGGACTAAGGCTCTCTGTTTGTTAGAGCATAAGCAGTTGTTGCCTACAGTCATCTAATACCCATTAATCAACTATCTCATGTCAGATTTGATACCATATGAGTCTCTTTGACAGTCCTACGGTTGTTCCAGTCCCATCTCAGAAGGCACATTTCCACATACCATAAAATATCTTGCAAAGCTGACATTTTAGTTATCTCTAAAGACATTTAGCCAGCTACTGCTACAGATGACCACCTTCACTGTTTTGGTTTATGGCAATGGTGCTAGTGCTCTAATTTCCTGGAGGTAGATTTTGTAGAACACTACATCCTGATATCCAGGTTTTACAATGTACAGTTCCTGTATGGAAAATCTTCATTTAATTTTTTTGAGATTCTACCTGCTGTCTGATGTGACTGTCGGCGTTTCCCTCAGTGGGAAATGTGCAAAAGAAATAACACTTTTTGATAGACTTGTCCTGTATTCCTTTGATATTCTGATTGAATTCTGAAGGATGGAATATAGAAAACCAATCTATTTCTTATTAAATGGAGAATACTTGATAGGAGAATGAGAAAGCCAAATAAATACATGCTAGAGCTCATCAAAACATGTAATATTTATCCTCAATAGGCTTTTGTGGAAGTTTGTCATTGTCTAAAGTAGGCTGAAAAACCATGCAGAAAACACTCAGTGGAACCATGGCTAGAAGTTTTCTAACTATTAAATGGCATAGCAAAACATGGTTTTCAAAAAGGTATAATTATGGTGGATAGATTGTAGTTTAAATCACATTTACACCCAGATTGAATTTCATACAGATTTTCTAGTTCCATTTAAGGGAAACCCAATATAGCAATCTATTAGAGTTTGCAAAAATTTTGCAAATTCTGCTTTGTTTCAGCTAGTCACCTAATGTTTCAAAGTTTTTTTTTAACAAGAGCTGACTAAATCTACTTTCTTTTACCATGGCCCTTGTGTGCTTGTATGTAGAATGCATACCCGAAACTTATAGAATAGGGATGGATAAAGTGTGATTCAAGGGCTGCAATTTCCGGATTCTCTTTTCTATGACCCTTGAAGCCTCCCATAGGTCTCCTAAAGTCCTTGCCTATTAATTTATTACACATTTTAGCATGATTTTTTTTTGGGGGGGAGGGGATTTTTGTATCCCCAAACCATGTGGGAATATCCCTAAATGCATGAAAATATGTAAATACACCCACCTTTACAAATACCCACAACTTCATATTATAGCATTTTTGTCACCATTTTGAGAGGAACTGCCAAAGAAAATGGAGGTATTTGGGTTTACTGTGAGGGGGTGCAGCATGGTTGTGTGTGGGCCTTAACCCCTACAGATGTTTCCAGCTTTGGTCTAAGTAGTTACAGATTCCCCAATCCCAAACTAAATTTTGCTAAATCAGATGATTTCTGCCGCTTCCTCAGGTGAACTGGGCTTCCTCAAAAAGCTATTAGAATTGAAGCTGGATCCTGCCATGGCTTTGTGTGGGATTGTGGATTTAGGAAGGCAGACAGAGTATCTATTATATCTCACTTCTGTAAATTCTTGGGGAAAAGAAATAAGGGATGCTATGGGTACACATTTTAACTATAGGCACATTTTAATAGGGATTTTCCAGGTTCTTTGCTTCAGGAAAGAGTTGTGACTTAAAGGCTCATGGTCAGAATCCTCTATCCTGTCTATATTACATAACTTTATGTATGCTTAGTCATGCAGTGAAAGCACTAAGAAACTTTACTAGTCAATTAAAAAGATGTGTAACAGGATGTTAACAGGAGTATCCTCATGTGCATTGGTTTATACCCATGAGCACTGACACTCTCTAGCTAGGATCACAATGCACCGTGGTCCCATTGTGAATCATTTCCATGGTGCATTGTGATCCTAGCTAGAGAGTGTCAGTGCTCATGGGTATAAACCAATGCACATGAGGATACTCTTGTTAACATCCTGTTAAATATGCCAGTTATATTGTACATGGATCACTTTGCCCTTTCTTCCATGTAGTAAGATCATGGCAATACCTTGCTGGAAATGGACATTATGCAATAGCCCGATTTCATATCCCCCAAAGGGAAATCCTTAACAGGATTCTGGACCATGTCTCCAACTTCATTTTACTTTGAGTGAAAAAAAAGTGGGAAAAGGCAGTCACTGAGGAAGATTTCAGAGGCTGTGTTCTTTGTTTTACATTTTTAATTAATTTTTTTCCTAAATTTGAAAAAAAAAATCCCTTCTTCCAGCATTACTGTGCTTCTTTATTCCTGCTTCCATGCTAGTGTCTATTTGTTGGAATATAGGGTTAGAGACCCTATTGACTTTTTCTTAACTGAAGCATCCAACTGAGAACTGCAAAGCAGAGCATTTCTTGGGTAGACATGCACACACCCTGTTCCTGAGCAACCTATCATCAGTGTTCTGCCCTTAGTTCTTGCACAGTATCAAAAGGAGCATAAAGTCATGGCTTCATACGTGTAACTAAGAAGCTTTGTCTTGCTTTTGCCACTTAGGGAGTTGGTACAGCAGCACTTGGAACAGACAGCATGGGTTGGTTCCAGGGAAGCAGAATTCAACAGTGCTAGGATCAGGCTGTTGGCCCTTGTCAAAACTGAAATTAACTTGACAACAAATCAAAATAAATATGGCTGCGTGGAATTTTTTGTCATCAAAGAAGTCTGTTGATATTGGTTGGCATCCAAATGTGTGAACATTCTACTAGAGAATCCAGTCTTTGAGTATTTTTAGACATTCCTTTGGCATGTGTATGGTTTTTTCAGCTCTGAGGTACAGGAAAAGGAAATTGATTGTTTGGAACTCTAAGTAAACATTTCCTGTATAATTGTTTGTTTATATAGTCTTGCATGAATAATAAAGAATCTTAAATTTCTGAAAAACTTCCACCATTATGTTTTGTTCTAGATGATTTCTTCTCCATAGTTGTGGATAAAAAGAAGTATTAACATTAGTCTTTCAGCTTTGGCAGACAAAGAAAGACAGACTCTCTACTTGCTTCTCTTGACATTTATCTTTAAGCTATGACCTTAGTAAAAACCCCATCAATAGAACCTTCTGCATGAGACCAAAAAAGGGGCAGCACATGAACATATTTTGTGTGAAAAAAAATACTGACAGCAGCATAATCCAGGACAAAGAAGTGGGGCAAAAAATCATGGTACCTGATAGCAAGTTCAAACATGGAACTATCAGTCCCAGCAAACGCTCCCCCAGTGTCCTTACACATTCATTTGTAGCACATTTTAGAAATCAGCAAGATGGATTTTGGACATTTGTCGGAAGTTTACTCTTAATTTTTTAAAATTTTGACACTCCAAGATGCATTAGACCTCATAAGCGCTGATGCGGATATCTGAATGTGCACACAAGCAGATTTCTTGTCATTACCTCTCCTCACGTTCTTGTCTTTACTTTTCCTCTCTTGAACGCCATTTTCCTTTACGGTCATTTGCCTGCCATGTTGGTGCCCACTGTGTAAATTCAAGTTCTGTTTAATCTCAGAACAAAGGAATGGTTGCAGAGAGTTCTCATGGGAATTTCTTTCCAATTGTACTTCCATGTAGACACCTGTTTGTCTGTGGCTCCCTTTGTTTACAGCCCTTGACAGCTGTTTTGGGATTTTAAAATGCGGACATGCACTGGAGCAGTCCACACCAACATATAGGGATGAAATCATGTGTTTTCCTTGGGTGCAAGGACATATAGCAATGTGAATATGTGCATGTTTTGGCCAAAATTGGATTTTAAGCACATCTTTTTAATATGTGTTTTTCATCCCTTAATGCAATCCAGCATACATTTTTGGAAAACATCATTTAGCCACCTTCCTCCTTTTATTGCTGTTTCTTCCACATTTTAGGGCTTGTGTAGAAGTGCCCTGTTTTATGGCAGTCATCAGAATTATTTTCATTAACACATCAGTAACTTTTATAAAGAGCCCAATAAAGATGTATCTGGATACATTAATTGCAACATGGTCTTTATAGGCTCAGGTGTCTTCTGCCACTATGGAGAGTGAAGCATTAGATTTGGGGTGCCATAAAAGTCAGGACAAAATGGCACTCCAACAAAGCCAAATAGACTACAGGTTGCATTTTTCTTGTCCATTGAAAATGAAACAGCATTCTCCACCACATCTAAAATCAGTAGGTTGCTTAGGAGAAACAAAGCCTACTGTTTCCTTCTATTTTAATTTGCTACCACTTTCCAGCATCTTCCACATGCCACCACATTCTGTCTAACGTGGAGCCTGCTGCTATCCTACAGCCAAATTTGGCTTCATCTTAGGCATACTTTTGTGTTTAATGCACAGATTCAAATGCAAATTGTATCTGCTGATGTGGGGCATAATTATCAGGACTAAGTCAAGCGAGGAAGAGAGAATTTAACTTTTCCTTCCCTACTGTGTGCTTTAGGGAAGTTTCTTTTAAAGATGGTATTTATATTGGAAACAAATCTCCCTTTTGTACCTAAATCAATCCATTTTATGATAGGAATTCACTTTGAACTTTCATTAAAAAAAACTATATGGAACAAAGGGAAAGCATGCGAGAGGAAAGGGGCATCAATCTCAAAAATACCTCAGGGTCAAATAGCTCATTTCACATGTCACCAGGAGCACAAAAGAATCTAGAATTACTTGAGATCCTGAACATTTCTATCTGGTATCTTCAGCAAACAGGCAGACTCTAGAAGAATATTTTTTGGGCGTAGGCCATATTTCAAACTAATTATTTTCCAAATTTGGAAATATCATTATTGATTTTGATGATGTCATTAATTTGAACTGCTTAGTTCTGAAAGTAAGTCTAGCGATTCAATACTCAGCAGAAAACAGTTGGAATTAAACAGCATACCAGAATAGTGGTATGTATTTGTCATCTCAATACAAAATAAGCTGAAACAATAAATCACTTCTGAATATGCTGCACTTTTCCCACTGTAGTCCCAGAAGATTACAGTTCAAAGTAAAGAGCAATGGTTTGCCCATTGAAAGTATTTCAAGGGCAAAGAACTATAGTCAGGTAAGTTGGAAACTTAAGGTCAAAATATGAAATGAAATATAGATGAAAAACTTTGCAACAAGTTTAAATATTAATATTGACTTCCCATCTGAATAGAAATCATTGTTTTGGTGACATTTTACAGAGTTATAGAATAGGTGATCCAAACATATTTTTATAGCTATCTCTGGAAAAAATGAAAATCTTGTCTGATCTAGCCCAAAACTACAGGAATGTTGGTATAGGGAATCTGTTTCATATTCAGTATTGGTTTGCCATGTTTTGTTTGCTACAATAATAATAGGCTGTCAGGATGATGTTGCAATCATATAACCTGAATCTGATTTAAAATATTAAAGCTGAGAAAACACGGATATCTTTGCAAACCTGAGAACAACTCAAGAATTTATCAATGACATCTACTCAAGAGTTCTATTTGCTTGTTATGGCATCACTGAAAATAAGGTGGTATTTTCCTTGATATCCTTTCTGTCCTCAGGTTATCTGAATTATCTATAGATTCCTACAATGATCTATTAAGTGAAGACAAGTTTATTGGATATAAACAGCATTTTGGATCAGTCTGTCAGTAACATCATCACCATCTCACAATCAAAATATTTGTGTCTGAACTGTATGTTGTCTGTCCCCAAAGTAATGAGAATTATTTTTTGTGCAGTACAGAAGGGCCAGGAAAAGAAAGTGGGGGTTGAAGCAGGTGGAGGGGGAACCCAGGCATACAGTTTGACCTTCTTCAGTTGAGTCTACACCTTTGTAACCTTTAGTATGTTAGCAAAGTGTGTGGTAGTTTTTGTGTCTTGCCATGAGCAAAAATGCAGAGGAGTCTGGAGCAGCATCCTTCAACTTTTAGAACTGAAAACAATGTGGCTGTTCATGTGAAGAAGGCTGTTTGGAATACTTCCCCATCCCCTGACTTGGCTCTATGCGATTTCTTTCCCCAAGCTCAAAATGCACCTCAAAGAACATCATTCTGAGACAGTTGAAAATGTCTAAGTAGCTGCCCCAAGGGCTTTGCACATCTCAAATGTAGACTTCCTCCACTGCTATGAAGAGTGACAGAAATGCTGGAATCCTTGTACCAATTCTGGACTAAGGTTTATGTACAAGGTTTTGTGGATGAATGGCTCAAGTATTTTGTATTATTTTAAATCTGTTTTTAATTGCTTATGTTTTATTATTTTGTATTGTTGTATATTGGAATCGAATTATGCCAGTTTTGTAAGCTGCCCTGAGTCCCTTCGGGTGAGAAGGGTGGGATAGAAATGATGGAAATAATAAATAAATAAATAATTCTAAGGATCCTATTTTGAAGGGATAAACTGTAATTGCATGTATTTTCAATGATTTTTTTAAAAAATAGAATTATTCTCATTACTTTTGGGACAGATCACGTAGTTCCAATATGTTCAACCAGAGTTTGGAAATTTTATTTTTCCTTTTCATGAAGAGCTTGGAAAACTTGTTTTTCCTCTGAACAAAAATATGGTGATGTTATGTAATTATTATGTATTAAATGGTTTTCATTTGCCACTTTACACAAATGGGGATAGTGGTGGAGTGGAACCGTGTGATCACATTTAAATTAATGAAATTAAAATGTACTAATTATTCAGAATGTCAGCAATGGTGAAGCCCAAATGTTTATTTTCAAAACTTTCTTCACTTTTTCATTGGTTGGATTTTTATATAAAAGAGATTGGAAAAGTATTTTCTGTGCATAAGCATTATTACTGAAATTCATGAATATCAGGATAACCACAGAACGAGTACCATAATTTGAGATTCTTTTTAAAAGGTCAGCTAATGCCAAATTGTATTTACTCAACTAAAAGTGAACCAAGACTAGTTTAAAGTATATTGAGCAGTATCTGGATTGGTGTGTTGTCAGGAGAACAAAATCTCAACATTATGTATAAGTGTTTCCTGAAATTTGGCTCTGAAAACCCTTATTTATTTATTTATTTATTTATTTATTTATTCATAGCATTTATATTCCACCCTTCTCACCCCAAAGGAGACTCGGGACAGATCAAAGAACACATATATGGCAAACATTCAATACCATTATACAGACAGGAGAGACAACAGATATATATATATATATATATATATATATATATATATATATATATATACACACACACACACATACACACACACACACACACATACATACATACATACATACATACATACACACACACACATTTTTCCATCTTTGGCATCCTGGAGGTTGTGCTCAATTCTGGCCACAGGGAGTTGCTGTTGCCATCTTCCATGTCAAAGAGATCACAGATCTCCTCCTTTCTTTTGATCGGCAACATTTTCTGGTATTTCCTTTTTATGGTGCCATAAAACACCTCTCAGTTTAAGTGGTACCTAATGTATCTATTCACCGCTGTTTTCAAACTGCTTAGGTGGGTAGTGAGCTGGGCTGAAGGTTGGGTGCTCACTCTGACCCAGGCTTCGAACTGCCAACCCAAGATTTATTGCAGCTGGTGATTAACCAGCTGTGCTAAAGCCCAGCTGTTTAGCCTGAAAACTTGGAAAGGTTGGCTAAAGTAAGCTGAGGGAGTACTTAATATATCTGATCTTTGCCATGGCTAATTTTACATTGTGAAAAATGTGTGTGCTTGATTTAAAATCTTTCAAGCAAGTATGGAACATGACTGATAGAATTTTTACAGTAGCGACCGTGTTTCTTCATATAACATCAATCTGAACAGAACTGCCCTTGCTGCTTATTTGTTTCTGGACCCTATGTTGGAATTAGCCTTCAAAGTCCTGAATAGTGTGGGACACAAATACAGTAGAGTATCACTTATCCAACATAAACGGGATGGCAGAACGTTGGATAAGTGAAAATGTTGGATAATAAGGAGTGATTAAGGAAAAACCTATTAAACATCAAGTTATGATTTTAAAAATTAAGCACCAAAACATCATATTTTACAACAAATTGACAGATAAAGCAGTTCAATACACAGTAACATTATGTAGTAATTACTGTATTTATGAATTTAGCACCAAAACATCACAATGTATTGAAAACATTGACTCCAAAACATTGGCTACTAACAAATTGACTACAAATAAAGATAGACTTGCATAAAATGAACTTACAGTAACAACATTGTCAGAAATTAAATCCACAAAAAGTTCAGTCCTTGCTGCCTAGAGAAACAGCTGTGGATCCAAGCGAGAGGCAAACTGTTTTGGATAATCCAGAACGTTGGATAAGCAAATGTTGGATGAAACTCTACTGTACCTGGAAATGTGCTTCTAGAATGGCAGTGTTTTGTGATCTTTGCTAAAAGTCTCTTTCATTGAAGGATGCTAAGCAACACCAAAAGTGTGGTTTTATTTGATGTTAATTTTAACTGCTAGTGGTCCTCTGGTTATGGAATAAGATACTGTTCCTCAAAAGCCATGCTGACATCTATATCACATTTTATGTATACCTTTATATTACCTTTATATACCTTTATATTATATTTTCTCCTCAGTGAACAATTAAGATATTTTCCATTTCTCAGATCTTGATTCGGAAGTTTACCGTACACTTTTAGCTGATGTCATTATTTCATCATTAATGTGAAAACCTTATGCCATTGTTCTGGAATCTGTTGGATGAACAATGGTATGCAACTGTTTTAAATAAACAAAATATTAACGTGAAAACTGTATAAAGTATTGGAGGGGCTATGTGAAAGAAATTGGACAAATAGTATGAATAAAAGTTTAAAATTACAAATAATGTCTCATGGAGAACTGTTTGACATTGATCCTGCACAGTTTTCTTGACAAAATAGAACAAAAATGTGTTTGTGTGTGTGCCTATAAGTGTGAATAAAAACAGAAAGATTGCAAAGACTCCATAAATCTTTAAAAATCAACAAGTTCCCTGACAGCCAGCACTTCAAACAAGCTATATTTTGGTATTCTTCAGCTTAAAATATTATAAAATTATATAATCTTCCTATTGTTCTCTTTTCTGTATTGTCAATGGCTTATTTTCCTTCAAAAACAGTATACAACAGACTGACATTAAAATAATAAAAAAAACATTAGCCTGGAGTTAGCCTCTGGGTTGCTATCTTCCATGAAGAAATACTGATCTGTACTGATCATTTTAAATCTCAAGGAAATTGCTTTCTTGTTAATAAATTCCTAGAGCATTCCATCACTTTATGGCTAGAGGTCTGTAATGTTTCATACTGAGTATCCAGCTGTGGAAGTCTATTCCTTAAATTCTCTGATCTGCAGAACAGAAGATAATCTGCTTGGATCACTCCATCTGCACAAAAGTAGCTTCATGATCTAAGCATGAACCCCAAATAGTGGTCTGGAACATGTTTAAATGCAGGAAATAGCAGTGGTGTAACTGCTGTAGAAATTGGGAGTGGGTGGTATTGAGAATTGCATGAGATTATTTTCAAGATATATGAAGTCCAGCCCACGTTCATGGGCTGGACTTTAAAAATTAGGAAAAATTAAACATCAATTAAAATAGACTTCCAAAAGAACTTCCCAAAGTGATGTGATGTTTGACAGAATAACGCTGTGCCAGAAGATGATGGACTATTCTTCTCTGGAGTGAGGAATGATTTAGTTGTTGATTCCTGTTATCGATAGGGATTGGACTATATGAGCTTTGAGGCAGCTTCTATGTCCATGACTCTATTTTTTGAATCCCTCATTTAATTGTTCCAAATGTATTGACATTAGGACATACTTGGAAAACAACTATCAGTTACCAGGGCAAGGCCTAGGGGCCAAACTGCAACAATATATCTTCATAATCGGAAGATATTGTTGGCTGGAATTCTTTATGATAGTGTTTCCCAAACACTGGTCTTCCAGATGTTTTGTACTGCAGCTCCCTGATCATTGACCAAGGCAACTGAGGCTTCTGGGAGTATAAATATAGCTCAATTGGCTCATGCTGCAGGCTGTTGTGATGACACTGCAGTAGTAGGGCCTCTGCTTTTAGTACTCTTTGTGTGTGTGCATGCCATAGTTGTACATTATATATCTGAACATCCCCTTTGTTCTTTGTAGTGCACCTGCATATGGAACCAGGCTTATAGGTTTACAGCAAGCGAAAATTGAACTGATATCTCTCTTCCAAGAATGAGACAAAGAAATTCTCTAATGCTAACACAGCTACCCAGAAGATGCAGTTTGCAAACACTGATGCATGAACAGCATCCACAGGGATTTTGTCCTGAAATTCTAAAGCAATGATATGCTTCACTGACCCAGAACAAGATATGCAAAAGATAAAACAAATGAAAGTTTTAAATGGGGATTGTTGTTTTACTTTACATGTTAGGTGTGTTGCTTTGTTCTCAGACATTTTCTTCTTCAAGAGAGTGGAATTACTAGCCTGCAAATCTAATCCATCCCATAAATGTTCCATATCTGACTTGTAGAAATCTATGGCTAAGTATTGCTCATCTGAAGAGCTCCATCCTCCGAGGTTCCCTTGAAGATAATTCCCCATTGTTTTTGATCATTGATCAATGATCATCAGATGAAGTGCTTTCAGATGACATGTTCTCAGCACCTGCCCCCGCCATCAATGATAGCAAGGTAACATTTATTTTGGTTCTTCTAAGCTTTTAATATGATTTTTATTTAGTTGATTGAAAATTGGCATAGGCTGGATCCACATTGCCAGTATCTGAATCCAGGTCATCTGTTTTGACCTGGATTATATAAATCTATACTTCCATATAATCCAGTTCAAATCTGATAATCTGGATTTGGAAACTGGATTATATGGCAGTGTAGATGGGGCCTTAGAGGTATTTAATGCCTCATCCAAGGACCTGGTGGTTCTGGAATTGTAGCCACCTACACTGACATAATACAACATGCAACATGTTCAGACTGGAGGAATCTGAACCATTGAAATGATCCCCTAGTCCTGTATATATTCCTATGTATATTTGTAAATACAAACAATAGAAGCTAAGACACTCACGTTTCCCTATACTTCAAGAAACTATCTGAGGGCCCTTCCACACAGCCCTATATCCTAGAATATCAAGGCAGAAAATCCCACATTATCTGAGTGTGGACTCAGATAAACCAGTTCAAAGAAAAATATTGTGGGATTTTCTGCCTTGATATTCAGGGATATAGGGTTGTGTGGAAGGGCTCTGAGTCATATTTGCAACCACTCCTTCATGATAGCATGTCTCTGTCAAGATAACATGTATCTTCTCAGTAAAAAAAGGTAATACCACACCTATAATAACTACTAAAAAACTTCATAACAATGGATATAACTTCAGAAGACTTTCTGAGCTTTACAGCCTTTGGCAGCTGGTATTCTTAATTATGGCATATTGTTCTTATCTCAGATTTAACAAGCTGCCAAATACAAGAAAACCTTCCTGATTGTTGTTCCTTGCCTGTGGAGCTTCATTTCAAAGAAGGCCAAGATGGCTTCCTGCTCCGGTCCCTTTTGTTGGCTGGCAGAGACCTTTTTATTTAAACAGACCTTATGGTTTTAATTCATTAGGGCAAAAGGATTTTAAAATTGACTGTGATGTAATTTTTTTACATCACATTACAAGAGTGATACAGTGTGTGTTGTAGTTGAGTCAGCAGAAAATGTTACAAGCGGTAGTTGGAGTACCAGTAGGAGGAAAAGGGTTAATCATGAGCAGGTGTCAGATGAAGAACAACAAAGGAAACGGATCCGGGAGATACTTATTGCACCTTCTGATGAAGACACGTTTGAAGGGTTTTCAAGTGGCGAGGAGTCAATGAATGAGGAAGGAGATGGGCTGGATGTGAATAGATGTGATGACCCATGGGCCTTGTAGTCCTGCTCATGACATTGTGATGCCTGATGAAGAAGAAAACTTGGGTTTTTTACCTTCCCAGTCAGAACTGGATTCTTCCCAGACAGATTCTTCCCAGCCAGATCTGGGAACCTTGCACCTGCAAGAGGGTTATGTTCCAGAAGTATGTCAAACAAACACTGAGGCTACATCTCCTGTGTTTTCTCGCCATGAGTTTTGTAAACAACAGAGAGGTTTGGAAGCGGCCTCGCGCAGGAGTGCTAGAATAATTGCTAAGAATTTAGCCAATTAAGCCTGCTTTCCATGAGAATCTTTAAGGAGTCAAACATCTGGTCTCAGAGATTAGCTTTCGTTTCTGGTTCCCAGAGAACTGCTCTCGGCGGGAAAGTTAGACTCTATATAGGTGTTTTACCCGCGGAGTAACTTTGCGGAGTCAATTCGTCAGCCTCCGGAGCGAGTTGTGTCTGGACAGCGCGCTCCGATCCAAGCCTCGTTCCTGTTCAAGCCTTGTTCTTGTTTTCAAGCCTTCGCTCCTGTTTCCCAGCCTTGTTTACCTACGGACCTTGCCTCGCCTTTCAGGACTAAGCCTTGCCTTGTTTCACGGATTTTACCAAGTAATTCCACGGATCTTGTTCTTGTTCCTTGTTACCTTGTGCCACGATTCAAGCCTTGTTTTCAAGTATCAAGTTAATTCCTAGCCTTGCTCAAGTTCATGGACTAAAGGACCTTGTCATCTCCCCTGTCTTTGCCTGGCAAAGTGAGTGTTTCGGTTATTGGATTACAACTTTGGACCTTAATATTTCATATTGGACATTGTTTCTTGGGACTAATTTTGACCTTTCCTGAAAGGTCTGCTTCTGGACTAACTTTTACATTTGCTTTTATTAACTTTATATATTTCCTTAATAAAGATATTAGATAGAATCTGGCCTCTGCGTATGGTTATTGGTGCTCTGTAGCCTGGGTCGTGACAGTTTGACTCCGCCGCCCTAAGCACCAATTAACCTCGGCCAGAATGTCTACCGGAGCCAGACCTGGACCGGGCGGCCAGCCGATTACCTACACCATCGACAAGGATGAGGTGGACCGAATCCGTGATAAGCTCAATGCACAGGATGGGGAAATAAAGGGTTTGAAGGAACGCGGAATCCGTCTTCCGGCCATGGCGTTGCCAACCAAGTTTACTGGAGAAGCTTCTAAGGTTCATGTTTTCCGTCGCCAATGCCAAGCTTATCTAGAGGCCCGTGCTGCCGAGTTTCCCCAAGAAGACATCAAGGTGGCGTGGGTTTACAGTCTTCTAGACGGGCCAGCGGCCAACTGGGCGACGGCACTGTTCGACCAAGCCTCTCCACACCTAAGATCAGCGCAACGCTTCTTGGACCACCTTAAGGAGACCTGGGGAATCGAGGACAATTTGGAGGCAGCCGGTCACAAACTCCGCCGCCTCTTCCAAGGAGACAGACCCATGTCTCAGTACATAGCCGAGTTCCGAGTGCTGGCCCACAACACCGGCTGGAACGATGTTGCCCTCAGAGGACAATTTCGGGAGGGTCTCAACATTGAAATGCTGGAGGAAATCTCCAAGGTGGATCCTCCCCAAACGCTTGAAGCACTCATCGATCAATGTTTACGGGCTGAAGTCATGATTGCCAACAGGAAACAGTGGGTACGAGGCCAGAGCGGTAGAGCTGGGGCAAAACCCCCCGCTCCCGCCAGCGTTCAGCCGCGTCCAGTGTGGAGACCCCCACCACCATCCCCATACCCCAGAGGGAGCGAGGAGGTGCCGATGCAGTTGGGCAATGTGCGTCCCAGATTAGATGCCGCCGAGAAGGCCCGCCGCCAACGCCTAAATCTCTGTTGGTATTGCGGGAATGGGGGCCACTTCGCCAGAGAGTGCCCAGCCAAAGGGAAGCCCGCCGCCCGTCTTGCGGCGGCGTCCTCCACGGAGACGAAGGCGTCTGAGGCGGCTGGCACACAGCCGGCGGGGGAAGCCAACGACCGGGCGTAGAGAGGCTCGCCAACCCGGTCAAGAAACCCATTCAAGAGCCGCCAACCGGGGTCCTGTTCCTTCTAGTGGTCACCTTATGGTCAGCAAAAAAGGGACCCGTCATGATCCACGCCATGATAGACTCAGGAGCTACCAACAATTTCATTGATAGAGAGTATGCCGACTCTCTGGGATTACAATATCATGACTTCAAGAATGCCCGTGTGGTGCAAGCCATCGATGGCCGCCCTCTCAAGACGGGCCCCGTAAGCCAGTGGTCGGAACCCACCAGGATGTGGATAAGGGAACATATGGAAGAGATTTCCTTCTTTGTCACTGAGGTTCCCCATTTCCCTGTGATTTTGGGGATTCCATGGCTGACACTTCACGACCCAAGCATCTCCTGGTCCAACAGAGAACTGCAGTTTGCTTCAAAGTACTGCCAAAACCATTGCCTCGTAGCCAAGGTCTGCCATGCCACAGACACCGAGCCCATTATCACCTTGCCAAAGAAGTACTCCGAGTATTGGGATGTATTCAATGAAAAAGAAGCCGAAAAATTACCCCCACATAGACCTTATGACTGTGCCATTGACTTGGTGGAGGGGGCCCCGATCCCGCGAGGGCATCTCTACTCCCTGACTGAACCAGAGCAAGAAGCTCTCAGGGAATTCATAGAGACAAACCTTCGCAAGGGATTCATCAGACCCTCTCAATCCCCAGCCGCCTCCCCAGTGATGTTTGTGAAGAAGAAGTCAGGGGAATTACGCTTGGTGGTGGACTACAGAGCATTGAACAATATCACTAAGCGGAACAGCTATCCCCTGCCCTTAATCTCGGATCTACTAGACCGACTTCGAGGAGCCAAGGTCTACACCAAGCTGGACCTACGGGGGGCTTATAATCTAGTTCGCATCAGAGAAGGGGACGAGTGGAAGACCGCCTTCCAGACTAAATTCGGATTATTCGAGTCCCGAGTTATGAATTATGGTTTATGCGGAGCTCCCGCAACGTTCCAGCATTTTGTCAATGACATTTTTCAGGACTATCTAGATCGGTTCTTGATCATCTACCTGGACGATTTTTTGGTGTTTTCTAGATCACAATCAGAACATGAGAACCACGTTAAAATGGTGTTACAACGATTGCGGGATCATGGACTTTATGCCAAGCTGGAAAAATGCGCTTTTGATCTACAAGAGGTAGATTTCCTGGGGTACCGCATCTCGCCTCTAGGGCTCTCCATGGACCCGGCAAAAGTTTCAGCAGTATTGGAATGGCGGGCGCCAACCAACAAGAAAGAGGTGCAGCGATTCTTGGGGTTCGCGAACTATTACCGCAAGTTCATTCCAGATTTTGCCCGCTGGTCTGACCCAATCACCAGCTGCATCCGTGGGAAACAGCCCTTCCGCTGGACTGATCAAGCAGAGAAAGGGTTCCAGCAACTAAAGAAATTATTCACATCCCAGCCAATCCTTCAGCATCCAGATCCTGAAACCCTTTTTGTGGTGCAAGCGGACGCCTCTGATGTGGCAATTGGGGCTGTGCTCCTACAACCGGTGGGAGATCACCTTCATCCTTGTGCCTATTATTCTCGTCAACTAACCGCACCAGAGAGGAACTATACCATTTGGGAAAAAGAACTATTAGCCATAAAGGCAGCTTTTGAAACTTGGAGACATTGGCTAGAAGGGGCCAAATTTCCCATTGAAGTCCACACTGATCATCGGAATCTAGAACATCTAAGAACTGCCCGCAAGCTAAATCAGAGGCAGCAACGTTGGGCTTTATTCTTTGAACGTTTCAACTTCCAGATTCATTATGTGACCCCAGCCCAAACCAAGCAAGCAGACGCCCTGTCACGTAAACCGGAATACGCTGCAGGACGCAAGGAGACCTTTGAATCCCAACTACTACAACCCGAGAACTTTGCCACGCTCACAGTGGGGAACACCAAATCCACTCCCATTGATTCAACTCCCTCTACTCCAGGACCCATCTGTGCTCAAGAAATCAGGGCTAGTCAGCAAGCAGATGCCTGGGCGCAGGACCAACTTCGTCAAGGTCTGCATTTTCCCTTTTCGCTTAAAGATGGACTGCTTTGCTATAGAAATCATGTTTATATCCCACCCGGACCGGGCAGGGAAAAAGCACTTCGTCTGTGTCATGACTGCAAACCAGCAGGGCATTTCGGACTATTTAAAACCATGCATTTGATCCTAAGAGATTTCTGGTGGCCCAAGATCCGCAAAGATGTGGAAAAATATGTCAACACCTGCCCAGTATGCCAGCGCTCCAAGATAAGAAGGGAGAAGCCCTCAGGGCTTCTACACCCCCTTCCTACCCCATCTCGCCCATGGGAAATAATTTCTGCGGATTTTATCACTGACTTACCACCTTCCTGTGGATTCACCACGATCCTAGTGGTGGTGGACCTTTTCACCAAGTTAGCCCATTTCATTCCCTGTGAAGGCCTTCCCACGGCCCAAGAGACTGCAGATTTATTCCTCCAACATGTTTTCAGACTACATGGATTGCCCAAGAGTTTGGTCACAGACCGTGGATCCCAATTCACCTCTCGTTTCTGGAAGGCACTACAAAAACTATTAGGCATAGACTCTCGTTTATCTTCAGCTCATCATCCCCAAACGGATGGGCAAACGGAGCGCACCAATGCCACTTTGGAACAGTACCTTCGCTGTTATGTAAACTACCAACAGGACAATTGGGCTTCTCTGTTACCACTGTCGGAGTTTGCCTACAACAATGGAGTCCAGGCTTCTACAAAAGAAACGCCGTTCTTTGCAAACTACGGCTTCCATCCACGTTTCTTTCCCCCTGTCATTGAAACTTCAGAAGTTCCCGCAGCAGAAGATTGGCTGCAGGAACTCACAGCGGTGCAACAACTTTTGCTCCAGCAACTGGAACAAGCCAAGGAGGACTATAAACGTCACGCGGACAAACATCGCCAGCCGGGCCCCGAAATCAAGGTAGGAGATCGGGTTTTTCTGTCCACTCGCTTTTTGCCCTCCCATCGCCCTTGCCGGAAGTTAGATGCCCGTTTCATTGGCCCCTATCCAGTGGTGGCGCAATTAAACCCCGTGACTTTCAAACTCCAACTTCCGCGTTCAATGCGCATTCACCCAGTGTTTCACCGCTCCCTGCTCCTTCCGGCGGATGGTGTGCGGCCAGATGTAGACCGGCCGGCCCCCGTCCCTATTTTGGTGGATGGGGAGGACGAGTTCGAGGTTCAGGACATTTTGGATTCTCGCTTTCACCGCCGCCGCCTGCAATATCTCATTGACTGGGTGGGTTTTGGCCCTGAGGAACGCTCTTGGGAAGACGCCTCCACAGTCCATGCTCCTGATCTAACCCGTCGCTTTCATCAGACCTATCCCGCCAAGCCACGACCTCGCGCCTCGGGGAGAGAGTCCCAGTTTGGGAGGGGGCTTGAGGAGGGGGATAGTGTGATGACCCATGGGCCTTGTAGTCCTGCTCATGACATTGTGATGCCTGATGAAGAAGAAAACTTGGGTTTTTTACCTTCCCAGTCAGAACTGGATTCTTCCCAGACAGATTCTTCCCAGCCAGATCTGGGAACCTTGCACCTGCAAGAGGGTTATGTTCCAGAAGTATGTCAAACAAACACTGAGGCTACATCTCCTGTGTTTTCTCGCCATGAGTTTTGTAAACAACAGAGAGGTTTGGAAGCGGCCTCGCGCAGGAGTGCTAGAATAATTGCTAAGAATTTAGCCAATTAAGCCTGCTTTCCATGAGAATCTTTAAGGAGTCAAACATCTGGTCTCAGAGATTAGCTTTCGTTTCTGGTTCCCAGAGAACTGCTCTCGGCGGGAAAGTTAGACTCTATATAGGTGTTTTACCCGCGGAGTAACTTTGCGGAGTCAATTCGTCAGCCTCCGGAGCGAGTTGTGTCTGGACAGCGCGCTCCGATCCAAGCCTCGTTCCTGTTCAAGCCTTGTTCTTGTTTTCAAGCCTTCGCTCCTGTTTCCCAGCCTTGTTTACCTACGGACCTTGCCTCGCCTTTCAGGACTAAGCCTTGCCTTGTTTCACGGATTTTACCAAGTAATTCCACGGATCTTGTTCTTGTTCCTTGTTACCTTGTGCCACGATTCAAGCCTTGTTTTCAAGTATCAAGTTAATTCCTAGCCTTGCTCAAGTTCATGGACTAAAGGACCTTGTCATCTCCCCTCTCTTTGCCTGGCAAAGTGAGTGTTTCGGTTATTGGATTACAACTTTGGACCTTAATATTTCATATTGGACATTGTTTCTTGGGACTAATTTTGACCTTTCCTGAAAGGTCTGCTTCTGGACTAACTTTTACATTTGCTTTTATTAACTTTATATATTTCCTTAATAAAGATATTCGATAGAATCTGGCCTCTGCGTATGGTTATTGGTGCTCTGTAGCCTGGGTCGTGACAATAGAGGCACTAAGAGGGTTACTCGGGAGCAGGAATCAGATGAGGAACGGGAGAGGAAGAAGCTCTGGGATATACTTACTGCTCCCACAGATGATGAGTCGTTTTTGGGTTTCTCTGGGAATGATGGGTCTGGGAGTGATGAGGATTAGGAGGACACATTGGACTGGACTAAGGTACAAGAGATAAGGTATATGTGTGCAGAGTCAACTTCTAGTGATACGTTTGTGGGGTTTTCGGGACAGGAGGATTGGCAAACAGGTCATGGGGAAACCTAAGTCTTGATAGGAGATGGAGGAACTGGAGGAATGGTAATTGGGGTTCATGTGTAAGGACTAGAACAGCTGTAAGAGATGACAATGGGGTGGAGGCCAGCTCATCTTCAGATAATGATGTGTAACTTAAAAGTAGGGTCTGAAATGGGGATTCTTTTCAGAAGGCAAAGTGTCGTTATTGTGTAGGTTTGTTGCTGCCTGTTTTCCTTTTGGGTTTTGGGTCCGGGTTCTACAGCTTGGTGTTCCTGGTTCCTGTGATTCTTCGACTTGGATTGGCTTATCGTGAGTGTGTTTTCTCCCTTCCTGGACTTTTGGACTGGCAACTTCGGCTCTGTTTGGTGACCTTGGTAACGACGTTTGGATTGGCCTATTGTGGATGCAGCTTTCTCCCTTTCCTGGCTCTTGGATTGACTTGACTGCGGCTTATGTGAACACTTTGGAGACGATGCTGATTTGGACCTTCTTCTATGACCATTTTGGAATCTCGACTGGTTTTGATTACTCCTTGTGTGCAGCGCTGCCTTTAGGAAAGCTTGTTACAGCACTGTTTGCTTTCTATTTCGTTGACTGTGTTTTAATCCGGGTTATCCTTCCATTTAATCCGGATTATTTTCCGTTCTTCTTTTTGAGCCTGGTTTGGGCAGGAACTTTGAGTTTTGGTCA
Source organism: Anolis carolinensis (assembly GCF_035594765.1). Classification (NCBI taxonomy): domain Eukaryota; kingdom Metazoa; phylum Chordata; class Lepidosauria; order Squamata; family Anolidae; genus Anolis; species Anolis carolinensis. The sequence goes on from NC_085841.1 coordinate 103,942,190, forward strand.
GAGACACTGCAGTCAAGTGTCTTTGAGCCTAATTTTGTGTTGCAATAAACCTTTTGTTAGACTAAGTATTGTGTGTGTAGCTCTTTAAGGCTCCTGTGTCTCAACAGTGTGTATCACTCTTAATTCTAATCAGGTATAAACTCAGAAGCTGAAGCATCAAAGCATCAAACAAATAACAAATATCTAATATCTAATAATAAAAAGTCTAAGGTTAAGAAGCCATAAATCAGAACAAAGTTCAACTTGAAGGTCAAATCATCAAGCTATCAAGACTGAAAGTTGCTTCTAGTTAATAAAATGATATTGGAGCCATTTATTTATTTACTGTATTTACAACATAATATGGCAAAATTAAATGCTAAACATACATGTAAAAACCAATTGTAATATCTAAACAATAAACCTATAACTATGAGTTAAAATCATTAAGACCTTTAAAACATAAGACAAAAGCAACATTTAGACATTAAGAAATAGAATTAAAACACCTAATATAAACATTAAAATCACATGATCCAAAATTGTAAACTGAGGCCATTCCAATTGTTAATTGTACATATCCCCTATTTATTCCTTGCACTGCATTACTTTACTGGCCAAAAGCTTGGTCCCATAGCCATGTCTTTGTTTTATTTTTGAAGGCCAAGAGGGAGGGCACTGATCTAAATCTCACCGAGGAAAGAGATTCAGAATTGAGGAACCACCACTGAGAAGGCCCTGTGTCTTGTCCCCACCAACTGCACTTGCGAAGAGGTGGGAGGGACTGAGGCCTTCCTCCTCAGAAGATCTTAACCACTGTCATGGTTCATAGAGAGAGATACGTTTGGACCATTTAGGGCTTTATGGGGATTTATTTACAGTTTTTCCCATCAATAAAAACATGTGATCCAATAACAATGGGAATACAATGTAACAATGGTGGAGAGAAACAAGATGCTATATGTTATGTCCCAGTCAGAGGTGCTATTATTCTGCTGTAATTGCTATGATGATGATGATGATGATGATGATAATAATAATAATTTATTTATATCCCATCCTATCTCCCTGAGAGGACTCAAAGTGGTTAAGAACAAATATTGGCAAACATTCAATACTGTAAAAACTAGACCATGACAACATAACCCAAACTACCCAAACCCCAAAAAATTACCATAGCTACATCAAAAGTAAAAATTTATTTATAATTTATTTATATCCCATCCTATCTCCCTGAGAGGACTCAAGGTGGTTAACAACAAATACTGGCAAACATTCAATACTGTAAAAACTAGACCATGACAACATAACCCAAACTACCCAGACCCAAAACATTACCATAGCTACATCAAAAGTAAAAAAAATATCAAAAATTAAACAATAACATAACAAATATATGATTGCACAACTTACATTGGGAACAAACAATTCATCTCCCTCATGTTATACAGCCCCAAATAATGATAAGACAAGGCCCAGAGCATTATCATGCCATTGAAATATAGGGTGTCATTATATTCACATTTCTTAAATGTAACTTTACATGTTCTGCTGTTCTATTTTACTTGTATCAATGGGCTGCTAATTTGGCTGCAAGGAAGTACTTAACAGGTTCATGGGTTCTGCAAGTGTGTTGAAATACATTTTTATTTATTGACTTAATGGTTCTTTTCATAGTTCATAAATCTGTGCATGAAGCATATTTTTAGACTTATGTCCCCTTTGGGAGAACAATGTTCCATTGTTTGAATGACTGTGGAAAATAATATCCATTTAGTTAGTCATTTTTATATGCACCCTACTCAAAGTTCACAGAGATTGTGCTTGTGTTTGTGTGTCTGTTTGCAATATAGCAATCATATTGTAATAATAAATTAATAGGGAAAGTAATGAAAATCAGAGAGGAACTAGCTGTTCTTTTTGTGGTAGATGAAAAATTGATACATGTTTTCATTGAAGGTTTGATGATTCTGATTCATAGAGTCAAATATGCTTTAAATTAGTTCCTTTTTTGTGTGACAATATCCATTGGCTTTGTGTCACTAGCTTGCTTTCACTGAACTTCACCCTCAGGCTTTTTTTTTCATGGATCAGTGAGAGTCTCTTTGTTTTTATTCTTTTGAACCTACAGTGTGATTTTTATGCACTTGATTGAGTTGTCATAGACCTGCAATTTCCATATTTTAACTTCCCTTCATGGATGTGTATGTGTGTGTTTTGTTATTAACTAAGTTTAAATTAAATTAAGGAAGACTAAAATACCTAATAAGTCAGTAATCATTGCTTTCAAGTCCCATTGATCAAACTCTTTTCTAGCATTAGCATCTATTGATACTTAATTGTCTGTTTTTATTTTACTCCATCTATTAAGACATGGCCAGTTCTTGTATTTAGTTTTCAAAGTTCCACTTCTAGCTTGTTTCCTGAAAAATATTCTCAATTAGATCTCCATGTAAATCTACACCCTTCTTGCATATCTTGTCAGTTCTATGGGCAAATTGCAATACCTTCAAGGTGGTTTAACATACATTTCCTAATACCCAGTTTGGAATGGAAACTGTTAACAAGAATTCAAGGTTCTTATTAAATTAACATATCCTAGGATTCTGCAGAACAACTATTGCAACATGATATAAAAATAAAAATCAATGCATGTTCACAAAGCAATAGGCTTAACATTTTTTTTACCAACTAGTACTGAACTATGGGAAGTCATATTCAGTAGATTCAGTGGAGACAAACCCTGTTACGGAAGCTGATCTTGGGAAAGGACAGAATTGTGAGCTTCTGTAAGATACAATACTTTTTAAAAGGATAGCTGAACCAGATTTGAGCAATCCCCAAAGAATAGAATAGTTTCATTAACAATGTATAGAATACCAGTGAACAGGGAATGCTGCTTTACAGGTTGAGTTTCCTTATCTGGAATTCTGAAATCCTAATCATTCCTAAATCTGAAATTGTCCACAAGGCTGACTGAGATAGTGAGACCTTTGTTTTGTGATGGGTGAATTTACACAAACTTTGTTTTATGCACAAAATAAATAAAAAAATTGTATGAAATTACCTCCAGACTATGTGTATAAGGCATATGTGAAACATAAATGGATTTTGTGTTTAGAATTGAGTCCCATCTCCAAGATAATAATAATAATAATAATAATAATAATAATAATAATAATAATAATAATAATAATTTATTTTTATCCCACCCTATCTCCCCAAGGGGACTCATTATGTATGCATATGGCTCAACTCACTCTTGTCCTGATTCATTCTTGCTAATGTGGCAGTAACTTATTTATTTATTTATTTATTTGCAACATTTATATCCCACCCTTCTCACCCCAAAGGGGACTCAGGGTGGCTTACAAGAAGAACCTTCTTTCCCACTATCTTACCAGCCTTTTTGCTCCATGAAAAACAGCTTTAAAAAGTTTCAAAATCCTCCAGAACCAGTTTGCAGGCTCATGGGGGCCTAATATGGAAAGTGGCGGGAGATTTATCCCCTCTCAAATCTGTTACTGGGATATGTTTTTTCAGGGTACCAACGAAATTGGATTCTGACCACTGCAACCACTGACTTGAATATCTTTCTGTGGGCCCTTCCACATAGCCATATAATCCTGAATATCAAGGCAGATAATCCACAATATCTGCTTTGAACTGGGTTATCCAAGTCCACACTGCCATATAATCCAGTTCAATGTGGATTTGTACAGCTGCGTGGAAGAGGTCCATGAAAAGGAGATCACTCAGCTTAAAAATGTGTGAAGGTTTTACTTCATGCATAACATGTTACTCAGAAGAGTTGTGAAACAAAGCAACCTCTTCTGTCAGATCTAAAAAACAATATAATTTATATCTTTGGTAAAGTGAAAAACTTATTGCAGTGCAAATATTATGCAAATACCCCAGCAACACAAATTGGATTACAAGCTCTCCTGAGAGGAATGAAAGCTGAACACAATTTCTAATAGAATTTAATTTATTAGAGCATTAGAGGCAGAGCTGTGGATAAAATAAATATCATTTGTGAATATTTGTGCTGGTATTTGGGATTCCTCATTTATTTATCCCTCCACTAATGGACTGTCTAAAACAGCTTCACACTCCTGGCTTATTAAAGTTCTCTTCCTACTTTACAACAAAAAGAGGACAAAAGCTATATACTTGAGTGTCATCGAATCCCCAAAGAAATGGAAGGAGTAGAACATTGTTCTTTGATTATTTCTCATTTCAGTACTCTGACAACTAGGAACAGTTACTGAAACTGACATTGGATTCGTCCTCTACCTGGTGTGTTTTGTAAGTGAACCACAGTACTTTCTAGGTTATCCTCCTCTTCCCTATCTTTCTGATCCCTACCAGAATATGAGAAATAGAAATAGGCCCCTTATTGTATTACATTTCCTGGTCAAATGCACATCAGCAGCCCTTGTTCCTAAGGGGTGTCTTGCATGCTTTCATTTAGCTCACACTGGCACTTGAGAGGTCTATCAATTTCAAAGTGTGTGTTTTCAGCAGTCATTTGGCAAACATCTGGTAATACTGAGATCACCTGCTAGTTGTATAGTTAGTGAATGCACAAAGCAGAGAATCAGACTTGAAATAATTCCCTTTAGACTATGTACATAGAGCTAATAACAGGCCATTCATCGGCAGGGAAACATACTTAAATTGAAACTGTGTTCACTCATAATGTGCCACTGCAAATACAACTGTTGCAGGAACAGCATGGCTTCCTACAGCAAATGGGTAAACACTCACCTGTATGCAGGCACATAGCAGAGAAATTTGATTAGGACCAGGCTCCCTGATACAGGGATATAAGTATTTAACTGGCTGCTGCATGACCCCCCCCCCCCCCCCCGAGCACACAAATGTACTGTGTTAAATGCGGAGTGTTCCCATAGGGCTGATACTGAATGGTTGGAAATGGAAACATAGTACTTACTTCCATTTAAAAACCATGTTGTGTTTCTAACAGCATGGCCTGCATCGGGGCAGCAGTTAACACCATGCTCCATTTTCTTGCAAATAAATGAATCCCACTTTTGGAAATTTGTGCTTGCTTTAAAAGTTTATTTGGGGGAATTGCCCATAGTTCCTTACATCTGAGTAAAGGAAAAGTCTAACTTGATAACTCCATCTTTAAATTAATCTTAAATTTGACTCTTTGCATGGTATAGCTCTGTGTATCTATATCTCTCTCTGTGTGTGTGTATTCACACACACACACACACACACACACACACTCACACACACAGCTACCTGATGACCTAGGTAAAAGAAACTAACAGTTGATTAAGCATTCGATATAGACTATCAGATACTCTGTTTTTTAAAGCAGCCACTGCAGAGTAAATGACAGGGTCATGCGATTCATCAAAAACATGTCCCATTTTTGGTCCCCTTTTCAGCCTATCCCCCATTCCATTTCCTGGGAAATTCCTGAAATCATGAGGGGAGAAATAATGTTTTGTGCTTCATCAGCCAGAAGTTTCATTGGTGACAATGGGGAAAATTGTGAGGCTCCTCTTTCTGTCATTTTAATGGCTATTGGGATGAAAATGGCCACACTTGGAGGACACATATACAACTGGAAGCCCCCAAAGTTTCAGAACATTTGGTTCATCCATTGATTATTAGGAATTTTTTAAAGATTCTTCAGTACCACCTCTCCCTCTCCCACTTCCACTGGCTTTCACTCCCCACAAAGCCTGAACACTTGAAACAGCAGAACCAAACACACAACGACCACGCCTCATTATAACTAGTAGGATTCATATTGATTATTCTTTCATTAAGGCTTATCCTAGTCTGTTTTCAATTTTATCTTCAGTAAAGATTTTTTTTCCAATCTACATGGCACAGACATCAAGCTAACAAGTTGGTAATTGCCTCCTCCTGCTGAGTCTCTCATTCTGACCCTTCTTTTAAAATTAAAATGGCCTGACATTGGTCACTTTTCATTTATCTGGTACAGAGAGCAATGTTAGGGACAAGTTACATATTACAGTCAGTAGGGTCAGATTTTTTAAAGAACATTTGGGTGAATGTGATCTGAATCTGTTGATTTCTTAGTAGTTTCTCAGTATGTTCCAGAATTTTCTGTCTTCTTGCCAATATTTACCTCATATCCTTCTCTCCTAATAAAATATGCATTTAGACATGGATATATGTCCTGCATCATTATCAGTGAAGACTTGTGAAGAAAATAAATGTACCATACACATTTCTCCAGCTGGTTTCCTGTTCTTATGTTTTTTTTAAAAAAATACAGTAGAGTCTTGCTTATCTAACCTTCGCTCATCCAACATTCTGTATTATCCAACGCAGTCTGCCTCCCGTCCAGATCCACAGCTGTTTCTCTAGGCAGCAACACACAGCAGGCCAACATGCCCAACAACAACACAAGGGCAGCTATTTTCCCAAACAAGTGGCAGACTTGTTGTAAAACATGATGTTTTGGTGTTTAATTTGTAAAGTCGTAACCTAATTTGATGTTTAATAGGCTTTTCCTTAATCCTTCTTTATTATCCAACATTTCCACTTATCCAATGTTCTGCTGGCCTGTGTATGTTGGATAAGTGAGACTCTACTATATCTTAATTATTAGTCCCCAATGTTTGTTTGTTTGTTTGTTTGTTATGTGCCATTAAATCATCTTTAATTTAGGACAATCCTAAGAATCAGGAGACATCTTGTTTGGCATCCTGTTTAGTTGCCAGAAGACTGCAAGATGGATTTACAATCTCATACTTCTGGGATTCATATTTGTGAGCATTAGAATGGAAAGTGACTCCCAAAAACTACCTTTTCAGCCAGTCACCCTCCCAGTCAAAGGTTTTCCAAGGCTCTGCTGTTTGGCGTGCTGGGGAATGATGTCTGTGGCCCTCTCACAATTCTAGGGCGCATTGCGAGGGGCAGTTGTTGAAAGACACCATGGTATCTCTCCAGTTGCCCATTCTCAATGAGCCCCGTAACCAGGAAAGTACTGCAGATAGTAATGTCCCAACACCCTGATCTCAACACCTTAGAAACCATTATGTATTTTTATGGAAACTGAAGTGTGCAGTGCTTTCTTTTATATATTAAAAAGAAACACATAGTTAAAACAATTTAAAGCTCATTTAAAACATAATTTAAAAGGAAAAGCATCAAAGCACACTGCACTGCATTGGAAACATTCTTTTGTCACCTGAATTAAGAACTGAAAGCTTGCCTAAATAAAAAGAAACTGCCTGCTGGCAGAAAGAGAGTAGAGAGAGGCCTCTCCTTGTGTGTGGTAGGCATTCTAACTAAGCCTCTCAATGAGACTTGATGTTCTTCCCTTTTCCTGTCAAGTCTCTTTTTGTCAGTGCTATTATTTTAGAGACAGTTCCCCTTTTGAAGTAAAAAAAAAAGGACTAAGCTGGAATTCCCTACTTATGTACAAATTAAATTTGGCAGCATTTGTGACTGCTGTTTTCAGTCACGAGTTGTATGTTTCTTACATTTTTTTTCCTTGGTGGTATAGAAAGGTTTAATTTTGGTGCACTGAGTATTTTAGCAAATCATTCTCTTCTCTACCTCAGCAAGAAAACAGAATGAAAGGGCAAAATTCTCTCTTTTCTATTCTTAGATAGAGAATAAGCACACAATAAAGGCCAAATAGTCACACAATGCTATATGTACAATAGAAATGCATTACTGTTGAAGGAGTACATGTTTTTTTGATTCTAGAGATATAAAAGCCAGCAATATTATAGCTGATAAAAATGTAATGTAAGAAAACTTTTATACTGAGGAAGGGATTATCTTTCATTTCATCAATTTCTCTAAATGATAAGGGCAATGTGTTGGGGTTACTGGTTTGGGGAAAAAGCTCTCGAATGCATTGACTCTCCACAGGATCTTGCAGACTAAAGGTTTTATAAAATGGACAATTAATCAGAGAAGCTCCAAGAAAGGCAGAATCAGGTTGAAGACAAGCAGGGTTTGAAGCAAAAACAATAATTTCTTTATTGGGAAGATAGAAAAAGATATCAGAAGAAGCCTATCAGAGAATACTGCATTTCTCAAAGGAAAGAGGTGGGTGCTAAAACCCCACATCTGGACCAATCTAAGAGATGATGCTAAGTTTTACACTCAGGTACAGATAGCTTTTCTCACCCTCTAATGTGAAGGAAAGTCCAAAAAAAAGGGCAAAAAACATGTTTTGGGTGAAGGGGACCATGTGAAGAAGACACACATGCACATTTTCCTTTCCTTGAGATATTTTGTAGATTCTTCTCTTGCTTCTGTTTAATCAGCCTTTGTTTTTGTATGCTGGAGAATTTCCCTTTTCTTTTCTCCTTTGTTTATATTTAACTTGCTCCAAACTTGATGATTGTCATCACTTGGTAAGATGACTCCTCTGGGTGTGCGTGTGCAAAACATGACCTTAATATTATTTTATGGGGAGTTCAAAAGGAAAGCCTGTATGTGCTTAAAGTGTTGAGTGCAAAACTCAACACTTCAAGAAAACAAGGTCTGTGTGCAAAGGACAGATGTGACCATGGCCTTGGCTCCTAACAACAAAAAGAAAGAAGTAGGAACACATAGGACAAAAACCTATTATAGATATTTGCCATTTTCCAGATACTGCCCAACTTCTGGAAACTGTACAGTAAGAGTACACAGTTTGAGACAGTTTTGCAAGATCTCCATTTAATAGGAATAAACAAAACAGTTAAGTACTGATTGCTCTCTTGTATGCAACAGTGAGACCATTTCCTTGTTAGCAGAAGGGAAGGGTTTGCAAGAAAATATCCTATTTGTACTTTAAAATAAGACTTGACTTTTCCAAGGTGCCCAGGGATCCAGGACATCCTTCCCTAACCTATCTCTTTGACTGTTGTTCAGACTTCTGGCAAGAGCTTATTTGGAAGTCATATTCATTGAGCATAAGTTATCTGATAGGAAAGGCAAATACTTTATTACTTATTCTGCTTTAAGAATGCATTCTCTTACATTTCCATAATAATACAGAATAGGAGATACAGAATGGGGGGGCTGCTGGCTCAACAGCAGTACATGTGAAAAAGATCTGTTATGCGGCAGCTAAAAGGGCCAATGGGATTTTGGCCTGCATCAATAGGAGTATAGTCCTATTTAGATCCAGGGAGGTCATGCTCCCCCTCTATTCTGCCTTGGTCAGACCACACCTGGAATACTGTGTCCAATTCTGGGCACTGCAATTGAAGGGGGGAGATATTGACAAGCTGGAATATGTCCAGAGGAGGGCGACTAAAATGATCAAGGGCCGGGAGAACAAGCACTGTGAAGAGTGGCTTAAAGAACTTGGCATGGTTAGCCTGCAGAAGAGAAGGCTGAGAGGAGACATGATAGCCATGTACAAATATATGAGGGGAAGTCATAGGGAGGAGGGAGCAAGCTTGTTTTCTGCTGCCCTGCAGACTAGGACGCGGAACAATGACTTCAAACTACAGGAAAGGAGATTCCACCTGAACATCAGGAACATCCTCACTGTGAGGGCTGTTCGGCAGTGGAACTCTCTCCCCCGGACTGTGGTGGAGGCTCCTTCTTTGGAGGCTTTTAAGCAGAGGCTGGATGGCCATCTGTCGGGAGTGCTTTGAATGCGATGTCCTGCTTCTTGGCAGGGGGTTGGACTGGATGGCCTTTGAGGTCTCTTCCAACTCTACTATTCTATGATTCAAATGTTTTTTGAAAATTGTTTTTAAAAAAAGTTTTGTGCAATTACTTGTCTAGGTGTTTTAAATGGATGAAAAATTTTAAGTGATATGATTTCAGCATGTATCCTAAGGGACAAGTAGCATTGCTCACAGCTATAGCAATGCAGCTACTATACAAATTCCTGTGAAATGAAATGGTAAGGTGCCAGCAGTTACCCTTATCCACACATCATGAAACAGAAATAAAAGCCACATGCAGCTACCTGATGAGAAGCACTGAATAGAAACATGACTAACTCACAATAGCTATTTCTGTTGTTGAACCATGTCCAACCTCCTAGTATTTCCTTTTTTATTAGTCGAGAAAGGTATTAAAAACTCGGTGTTTGGCTTTGTTTTCCTTTTTCAAAAATAGAAGTAAAACATTTGGCAAGATCACTCAGCTGTTGCTGCAATGTGCCCTGAGGGAAACACGAGGCTGCTGCCAATGGCTGAATGAGCTGAAATGTTTAAACAAATAATGGCAGCTAAAGTACACAGTTGTGGGTGAAAGGATGTGTCAGCTCAGAGTTATCAGCAGTAGCAAAGGAAACAGTATTACCAAGTTGAAGCTAGTTAGAAAAAGAGAACAGACAAAAGGTGGCTTCATGCCAGCTACATCTTTGCTAATAACCACATTTCCAAGTGCCTAATGCCACTTCAGCATTTGCCACCTGAGCCCTTTTCTATTAAAAACTGAAAGAGGTGTTGGATATTAGTGAGATTCATGGTTGAATAGGTTTTCAATCTGACTATCTAAAGAGCTTGTCTCTTACCCTTCCACTGTTCTTCAATGGTGAACTCCAGATAAGGCGAGCATCACTAGATCCGCCACCACTGTTGTCCTGGCATTACTGTGCTTACACATAGGCAGTTATTTCCAGGACCCAATAATTTCTGGACTTTGGTATATTCTGAGTCATAGAGTTGGAATGGACTCCATCTTGCTCCCTCTCTTCATCCTGGAGAACCAAAAGTCATCCTGTGTGTGTATGTGTGTCTCTGTTACACTTCCTCATTCATTAAAACATTGCAAGTTCTTGTGCTCACTCACTCATTTGGTTTAGGGGGAGAGGACTGAATGGAGAGTCATCCAATGGGAATACAAAGTGAGTAGTAAGGTTGACAGGGAAACAAGAAAGGCAATTGCTTAGTAGGTTTATGTATGCTAGGCTTGAAATACATAACCTACAGCTGCTGTGTCCTACAGAGAGTGTGTGAACATGTCTGAAATGCCTTTTGTACCAACGGGACTTCATGACTATCTAGCTCTCAAAACCAATTTGAGTTAAGATTAAAACAGGTGAGTGTGTGACACTAGTGATGACAAACCAGGGCAGGATAATGTTGACTGGATCTGGGACATAACCCTTAGGTGGAGTCAGTCTGAGAGACAAGTTGACCATCATTACATCTCAGTTAAAAAAACAACAACAACAACAACCCTAAAATATATATGTGGGGATCTTTGCTTCATTATTTCTTTAAGCAGTTATATTTAGATATAAATGAAAGGTTTAGGGTATCCTTCCTCTTTTCTAGTGTAGATGTTTAACCTCAATAATTAAGGGCATCATAAGTGTACACAATCCAGGGGGTTTGTTCATTCATGCAATTGTTTACTAAATTGATCCGAAACTACATAATCTTTAGCACACTTCAGATCCTCAGTGTAGATCTATAATAAAACAAATTTGCCTCTTTGTATTTTCAGGGCAGGACAAGTAAGAAATGAGTTGCACAGTTTCTGCTGCTGTTAATAGAAGTTATGAGACTCCATCACCTTCTGTCGTACTTTAGAAGGCAATGGGATTAGATAAATGTGCATAGGAGACATTGCTTTTTTTTTTTTTTGTTGAACTGCTCTCTCATCTGAAAGAAACGAATGAGGTTGCAATATTTAATTAACAGAACAATTCTATTCAGTTGAACATTACAAGTGTGCTTTATAACTGAACTCCTGAAATTCTCATTACAAATGAATTCCTGAAGTCAGCAAAGAGGAATTCCCCCTCAGCAGTTCTGTGGTTTAATTTTAAGCCTCAGGAAGATAATTCATGCCTCCGTACAGAGGCTTTTCCTCTCTTTTTAAGGGCCAAACAGGGGCATGCCTATCCATGTTGATCATGGATGGGTATCTGGACATTCCCTAGTAAAAAGGTGGGGTTTTGACCCCCTGTGCGGCCAAGAAATGCGGGTAGAATCAGTGTTTTAAATGCCAATTCCACTTGATTGATTCAGTTATGGATCCTGCCGACTTCCTGGAGTGATTGCCACAAAGTTGTAATGATACAATAATGACTCATAATAGTGAAATAAAATTGCTATAAATACATTGTTTAGGCCAATGATTTTATTTGGTAGGGCTTGAAAGAAAGAGAATTGACAGTGATAATGCCACAGCTCAAGGCAAGCATCCATATTTACAGCCTTGGAGCAGATTAAAGTAGAAGTAAATTTTGTATTTGTCTGACCTCTGAGTCTCAAACCAAACTGATTTGCGATGAAGTAGCATATATCTGCTTGGAAGAAGCTGAAATTTAAAATTATTCTGGCTCTACCACTATGTCCAATATCCATCTTCAATCTACCTCATTTTATTTAACATGATTTTTGAAACCAGTTGAGCAGAAAACAAAAGCAAAACAAAATATACTTTATGGTTTTTTTATTTACAAAAAACTACAGATTCTGCACTAATCTGTCTTAAATGTTGTATTTTCTTTCCTAGGAACAATTCTGTGACACAATATAATTGGTTATTGAGATGAGGGAAGTCTTCTGGATAGCTGGTTGGCAATTCTAAGCAAACCACTTCCTACATGCTAATGGAAATTGACTTAACCTCAAATTATTTCTTTTTTAAAAAAATCACACATTTCGAACTTTTAAAAGATTCACATTCTTGCTTGAATTTTTATGTTTATGACGCAGATAAATTATCCTTTTAAAATATGCTCTATTAATGAATGCTTTGCAGGATGATGAAATACATGATCCAGTTTCACTTATTGGTGTGCCAATAGCTAGACAGATCATGAAATAGTGTCCACCCGTTTAAATTGTTTCACTTCCTTACAGGGGTTTTGAGGTTCTATTTCTCTTAAGATGAGAGAATAGTCAATGTACACATGCTCCTTTGCTTCCATCAGCCCGAGACAGCATAACTAGGGATTAGAGTTACAGCCTGATCACATGGAAAATCTGTTTAAATTTAACATTATTTTGCCTTAGTGTTGCTAGATTCCAAACTCTGAGATTTCCCCCCAAGGATTGTGATTCTAAGCAGTAATGCATGTGCACTTACACAAGGAAAATGTTGTAACTATGCATGCAATGTGCATAAAACTGTACAATACAACATTATCCTTTTAAAAAGCTGTACATTGTTGAATCAGTTAACAACCTCAAATAAAGGTTGTTGCCACTATCTGAATGAAGAAAGCATTTGTTGGTCCATTAAAATCTTTGGTAGAGGTCTAGATTCCAATCTTGTCATTGCCACAAGCCTGTGCTGCTCATGTGTTGGCATTGGGAGCTTTTTTTTTAACTTTAGTGCTAACAGTTCTAAGGAAAACGCCATATTGTGAGATTGATTCGGGGACCTGATTCACACATACAAAAAGAACACTATTGTGTACTCTTGATGCCTAGAAGCTTGAGCAGGTGAACTGACTTCTTGTGTTATTGAAAGGAAAAGATGTTGAAAATATGAAATTTTATTTTGTGAAATCTAATCAGATATTATGCTATAATTCAGCACTGCAGTTATCAGGTAATAGACATCCACCACAATCTACGAGGACTTCCAATTGGTACATTCCCAGTACTTCAAGTAACTAAAATAGTTCCCAACTGCCAGTAGTTTAGCTTTACTTTATATTTCTCAAAGCAGACCAACCAGACCATGTTATGTTAAAGATATCTGAATGTGACTAACTGTCTATAAAACATTTTCCTTTACCTACCTGATGGACAGAGTAGAACATAATACAACAATAAAGACACAGCCTTACTTACTTAGGTAATCCCTCAAAGGCCGAGGATGATGGTCCTCCCATTCTGGTGTCTTGGGGTGTGTCCATAGGTGGCTGAAGAGACCTTTTCTTGATCTACATGTTCTCCTGCAGTGAGGACATTGGTTTCCAGGTGGAAAGCGGTCCCGGTCAGGGTTGGCTTGATGCGCCTTCCTCTTGGCATGTTTCTCCCTTAAGCCCTCCATTCGTGCCTCTTTGAACTCCACAGCACTGTTGGTCACAGCTGACCTCCAGTTGGTGTGCTCAAGGGCCAGGGCTTCTGAGTTCTCAGTGTCCATGCCACAGTTTTTAAGGTTGGCTTTAAGCCCATCTTTAAATCTCTTTTCCTGTCCACTAACTTTCCGTTTTCTGTTCTTGAGTTGGGAGTATAGTAACTGCTTTGGGAGACGGTGATGGGGATTCAGACAATGTGGCCAATCCAGCGGAGTTGATGGCATAGGAGCATCGCTTCAAGAGTAGAACATAAGACAACAATAAAGACACAGCATGATCCATCTGTTGCACCTTGTGATATTCCTTGTCCACTATTCAGTGAGGCAATTGTCCTACCATGCCAAACCCACTCCTGTTACCAAGAGTGAGAATGCTGGTGGAGCAGTTTCTTTTTCACTAAAACAACACTGCTATTCATGGTTCATATTTTCTTAGCAATAATGGTATTTAGCTCAAACCTAAAGGCTAGCCTCAACTCCCCTGTGCTACTCTCCCCTCTGTAAAGATTATAATAAAGCTGAGTTGCCCTTCTCTGTTTAAACTCTACTTAAGTGTTCCCAGATGTTTTAGTCCTTCAACTCCCAGAAATCCCAACAGCTGGTAAATTGGCTGAGATTTCTGGGTGTTGTAGGCCAAAAAAATCTGGGGACTCCAGGTTGAGAACCGCTCTAGAGCCTAGGTAGGATTACATTGATCTAACTGAAATAATAAATAATAGTGATGCTGTTGTGTCTAATCTCTGCAATTTCCAGAAGCACACTTAAATGAACTCTCACCTACCATCAAATCCAGGTTGTCAAATGCCCATCCGACTCGACTGAGATTTGCACTTTCATATTGGTTTGCAGCAATTGAAGTAAGCTGAAGACAAAAGAAGAATGTGGGAAGTGGAGAGAGAAACTGAAACATTTTAAAACCAGCTGAAAAAAAAATTAACCATGACCTTTTGTATGAAAATGGGATAGCTTTAGGGCAATACAACCAGCTGCATCCCAGCATTTGATATCACATTTGGTATTAACATTTCAAATTATTTATCATAAATTGGCATTGTTCAGATATAACAGGCAGATTCCAATATATAGAAGCTATTATAATTTCTCATCAAAAGATATGAATGAATGAATGAGTCTGAGTAACTGAGCAAAAAAGATGCTAATTTATACTATGGAAGATGTTTTTCTCTACCTAGGAGAAATAGATCGCAAAAAACAGTTTTGTAGAGCAAGAATTCTTTTTAAATAAAAAAGAGTAGTATTCTTTAAAAATATCCTGAGAGTAGAGCTATACGTTTTTTCAGTTTTGATTTCTTCCTGGTTATAAATCATCACCGTTCCATATGGCAGTAGCACAACTTGAATTGTATACCCATGGGGGTTGGGGAGAGAAACATTATATTATTTTCTAGAATGCTTTCCCCTTATCCCCTAAATTTATAAATCACAATGTCAAGTTGATAAGCTCTTATTTATTATTTTCCAAGTGTTTTGTCTAGTGGTGGCTAGATTTTTTTTTAAAAAAAAGAACATCAAAAAAGGCCTTTATCCCTTGAAAATGTTTTGATTCAGTGATTACTTATAGTTGGAAAATGCTTTATATGCATTTTTTGCACTTGGGAGCTCATAACATAAACAAACTGAGTACATCGGAAGGAATAGTAATGGTTCACAGGATGTACAGAAGCCATATTAAAAAGTATTTTGCTGTTGTTATTTGCTTTCAAGTTGACTCCAAGTTGTGACAATTCTATCATTAAGCTTTCTTGGGAAGAATTTCTTCAGAAATGGTTTGTCATTGCTATCTTAGTAGTCAGAGAGAATGTGATTTCGCCAGAATCACGCCAGTGGATTTTCATAAGTGAACCCTTCGGTCCCACAGTCTTAATCCAACATACAGACCACTATGACATGCTGTGTCTCTGTTATGAAGACTATATAAAGTGAGGTTCAGTCTGGCTTTTCTGGGTGCAAAAGGCAGCCAGACTAGGACTCATGCACTTCAATGGCCAAAGGGAATGGACATTGTCTCTTCTAGTTATTCTGACAGAACCCGAGATGTATCAGTCATTGTCCCCAAGCACCACCATCAGCAAGCTGGCAAGGAATTATGATCTGTTAGCAGACCAATGAGTTCTTGGCTTCAGTCTACAAATGAGCATTGATAGCAAGCATTAGATATAACAAGGCTTTCAAAGCCTTGGTCCTTCAGGTGTTTTGAACTTCAACTCCTAGAAGCCCTCCCAGCTTCACTGACACTCAGAAATTCTGGGAGCTGAAGTCCAAAATATCTGGAGGACCAATGTTTGGGAACCATCGAGACAGAAAATAATTTGAAGAGGCATATAACCAATGCAAATATGTTCATCATCAAAAATGGGAAGCACTTTGGTGCCTTGACAAAAATGATAATGAAAATAATCTTGGCTTAGCCTTCATCTATACGTTCTCAAACTTTTCAGCAACAGTCTTTTTGAAGCAAATGTTTCTCACAGAGCACAAATCAATGTTTTATATTATATATTATATATAATGTATATGTGTGTGTGTGTGTGTGTGTGTCTATACACACACACACACACACACACTTATTTATTTATTTATTTATTTCATCAATTCTATCCCGCCCTTCTCACCTGAAGGGACTCAGGGTGGCTTACAAAACTGGCAGAATTTGATGCCAATATACAACAATACAAAAAAATAAAATAAAAACATAAGCAATTAAAAACAGATTTTAAATAATACAAAATAATTGAGCCATTCATCCACAAAACCTTGCACAAAAACCTTAGTCCAGACTGAGTCGAAGCCAACAAAACTTATTTTTTGAATGCTTGCTCGCAAAGCCAGGTCTTCACTTTCTTTCTAAAACTCAAAAGGGATGGAGCCTGTCTGATGTCACTAGGGAGGGAGTTCCACAGCCAAGGAGCCACCACTGAGAAAGCCCTGTCTCTCATCCCCGACAGCCACACCTGTGAGGCTGGTGGGACTGAGAGCAGGGCCTCCCCTGAAGATCTTAAATTACGTGGTAGGTCATAGTGAGAGACACGTTCGGATAAGTAAGCTGGGCCAGAACCGTTTAGAGCTTTATAGGCTAAAGCCAGCACTTTGAATCTATCTCTATCTATCTATCTATCTATCTATCTATCTATCTATCTATCTATCTATCTATAGTGCAAACCTTTTGTCGTGTTGTGTTTTAAAATTTGACAGACGGGCCAGACCAGAGGCAGATGGATGGAAAGTGTTTATGTGAACTAATTTTAAAAAAATGGACAAATTCCTATGCATACTACACATACTGTATTTCGTTTGTAGTGCAAAAAAAGGTAAAGAAAGAAAGAAAGAACAATAAAATATACAATATTTAAAATGAAGAACAATTTTAACCAACATAAACTTAACAGTATTTCAGTGGAAGACTCCAGGGGCCATCTAGTCCATCCCCTTCTGCCATGCAGGAACAGCACCATCAAAGCATTCCAACAGATGGCTACCCAGCCTTTGTAATAATAATAATAATAATAATAATAATAATAATAATAATAATAATAATAATAATAATACTATCAAAAAACAAATCTCGGCTATCAAACATCTAAGAAATCTCACAAAAGTTCACATCTGATGTACATGGATGACCTGAAGCTGTATGGGAAAACGGAAACTGAAATCCAGTCTCTGACTAACACTGTTTGAATTTTTAGCACTGATATCAACATGGAGTTTGGTTTGGACAAATGTTCGACAGTGGCATTGAAGAAAGGAAAGATCATTGAAAGTGAGGGCATAAATATGCCTAATGGCCAAACAATAAAGTGTCACCAGCCAGAGGCCTATAAATATCTGGGCATAGTACAACTGGACAACATCAAGCATGAGCATGTGAAAACTGTGGTCAGCAAAGAATACACACAAAGGGTCAGAAAAATTCTCAAAAGCAAGCTCAATGGAGGCAACACCATCAAGGCCATAAACACCTGGGCCATACCTGTCATAAGATATATTGCTGGCATTATAAATTGGACACAGGTGGAACTGGACAATTTGGACAGAAAAACAAGAAAACTCATGACCATTCATCATTCACTGCACCCTCGCAGTGATGTTGACCGGCTATATCTGTCTAGAACAGGGGTCCCCAAACTAAGGCCCGGGGGCCGGATGCGGCCCTCCGAGCTCATTTACCTGGCCCCCGCCCTCAGTTTTATAATATAATATATTGTATATACATATAATATTGATAATAATATTATAATGTAATACAATATAACACTAATAATAATACCATATAATAATATTAATTATATATTCTATATTACATTAGTATAATATTACTAATAATATTGCCTTGCCTTAGGCGATCCCTCGTAGCTTGAGGACGATTGTCTTCCATCTTGGGTGTGTGTTCTCATGTGGCTGAAGAGACCAATTCTTGACCCGCATATTCTCCTGCAGTGAGGACATCGGTTTCCAGGTGGAAGGCGGTCCCGGTCGGGGTTAGCTTGACGCTCCTTCCTCTTGGCACGTTTCTCCCTTGAGCCCTCCATTTGTGTCTCTTTGAACTCCGCAGCACTGCTGGTCACAGCTGACCTCCAATTAGAGCGCTCAAGGGCCAGGGCTTCCCAGTTCCCAGTGTCTATGCCACAGTTTTTAAGGTTGGCTTTGAGCCCATCTTTAAATCTCTTTTCCTGCCCACCAACATTCCGTTTCCCATTCTTGAGTTCGGAGTAGAGTAACTGCTTTGGGAGACAGTGATAGGGCATTCGGACAACGTGGCCAGTCCAGCGGAGTTGATGGCGTAGGAGCATCGCTTCAATGCTGGTGGTCTTTGCTTCCTCAAGCACGCTGACATTTGTCCACCTGTCTTCCCAAGAGATTTGCAGGATTTTTCTGAGGCAACGCTGATGGAAATGCTCCAGGAGTTTGGTGTGACGCCTGTACACAGTCCACGTTTCGCAGGCGTAGAGCAGGGTTGGGAGGACAATGGCTTTGTAAACAAGCACCTTGGTATCTCTACGGATGTCCCGGTCATCAAACACTCTCTGCTTCATACGGAAAAATGCTGCACTCGCAGAGCTCAGGCGGTGTTGTATTTCGGTGTCGATGTTGACTTTTGTAGAGAGGTGGCTGCCAAGGTAGCGGAAATGGTCAACGTTTTCTAATGTTACACTGTTAAGTTGTATTCCTGGCTTTGCAGAGGGATTAGCTGGTGTCTGTTGGAAGAGCACTTTGGTTTTCTCGATGTTCAGTGAGAGGCCGAGCTTCTCGTATGCTTCTGCGAAGGTGTTGAGAGTGGCTTGTAGGTCTTCTTCTGAATGCGCACAGACTACGTTGTCATCAGCATATTGGAGTTCTATAACAGATGTTGCGGTGCCTTGGTTTTGGCTCTCAGTCTGCTGAGGTTAAATAGCTTGCCATCTGTCCGATAGATGATTTCCACTCCGGTGGGAAGCTTCCCATCAACAAGGTGAAGTATCATAGCGATGAAGATGGAAAATAAGGTGGGGCAATAACACACCCCTGCTTGACACCTGATTCCACCTTAAATGGGTCACTTTGGGAGCCGTTGCTGTCCAAGACTGTTGCCATCATGTCATCATGGAGGAGCCGCAGGATGTTCACAAATTTGTCAGGGCACCCGATTTTTTTCCATCATCAGATGGAACCAAAATTCTGAAGGACAAAACATCAATTGCATTACGTTAGAAAGAGCACTACCAGAACCTGCTGAATTGCAGCTCCAATGTGGCCGAAGAGACCCTCTCACAAATCCCGCAACAACAAACTAGGGATGAGTTTGCAGCACTGCCTAGTTTGGAAGAAGTCAGCAATGCCATCAGCCAACAAAAAAACTATAAAGCCAGCGGACCTGATGGGATTCCTG
This sequence comes from Anolis carolinensis, assembly GCF_035594765.1. NCBI lineage: Eukaryota > Metazoa > Chordata > Lepidosauria > Squamata > Anolidae > Anolis > Anolis carolinensis. The sequence goes on from NC_085841.1 coordinate 103,962,024, forward strand.
CTGAAATCTTCAAAGGGGGTGGACCTGAGCTGATACAACAACTCCACCAGCTCATTGAAAAGGTGTGGATGACCGAGAAAATCCCAGCTGACTTCAAGGATGCCACCATCATCACTCTTTTCAAGAAAGGGGACAGAACAGACTGCGGGAACTATCGCGGCATCTCCCTTCAAACCTCCACCGGGAAAATCCTCGCAAGGATCCTTGCAAACCGCCTTCTCCCTGTTTCAGAAGACACCCTCCCAGAATCCCAGAATGGCTTCCGTCCCTCCAGAGGAACAGTGGACATGATCTTCACTGCACGACAGCTCCAAGAAAAATGCAGGGAACAAAACCAACCTCTGTACATGGCATTCATTGACCTTGCAAAGGCATTCGACACAGTGAATCGCAGCGCTCTCTGGACCATACTAATAATATTACAGTATAGTGGTATAGTTCAATAAAGTAATATATAATGCTAATATTGTGCTATGCTAATAATATAATATATTGTATGTACATATAATTTGTAAGCCACTCTGAGTCCCCTTTGGGGTGAGAAGAGTGTGATACAAATGTAGTAAATAAATGCAGTAAATAAATAAATAGTAAATAAATACATTTTAGACTTAGGCTCGCCCAAAGTCTGAAATGACTTGAAGGCACACAACAACAACAACAACAACAACCCTAATTAACGACTATCTCATTGCAGTGTGCATCGGAATTTATTTGTATTTTTTTAAAAAAATGAAAATCCGGCCCCTCAACAGTCTGAAGGTTTGTGGACCGGCCCTCGGCTTAAAAAGTTTGAGGACCCCTGGTCTAGAAGATCAGGGGGCAGGGGACTCTTACAAGTAAAACAAGCAGTCAAAGAAGAAGAACATGCCCTGGCAGAATATGTAAAGCAAAGTGAAGAACCTGCTTTGATTGAAGTCAAAAATCAGAAACTCCTCAAAGCACAGCAGACAAAAAATCAGTACAAGAAAACCACATTACAAACTAGAGCTGACAGCTGGCACAACAAAACATTGCATGGAAAGTTCCTTGACAAAATTGAAGGAAAAGCTGATAAGGAGAAGACCTGGCTATGGCTCACAAATGGGACCCTGAAGAAGGAGACAGAAGGCCTGATCCTTGCAGCCCAGGAGCAAGCCATCAGGACAAAGACAATTAAGGCCAAGATTGAAAAATCAGCTGATGACCCAAAATGCAGATTGTGCAAGGAAACTGGCGAAACCATTGATCATATCCTCAGCTGCTGTAAGAAAATCGCACAGACAGACTACAAACAGAGGCACAACCATGTGGCCCAAATGATCCATTGGAACTTATGCCTCAAGTGCCACCTCCCAGCAGTAAAGAACTGGTGGGATCACAAACCTGCAAAAGTATTGGAAAATGAGCACGCAAAGATACTGTGGGACTTCTGAATCCAGACTGACAAAGTTCTGGAACACAACACACCAGACATCACAGTTGTGGAAAAGAAAAAGGTTGGGATCATTGATGTTGCCATCCCAGGTGACAGTCGTATTGACAAAAAACAACAGGGAAAACTCAGCCGCTATCAGGACCTCAAGATTGAACTTCAAAGACTCTGGCAGAAACCAGTGCAGGTGGTCCTGGTGGTGATCGGCACATTGGGTGCCGTACCAAAAGATCTCAGCCGGCATTTGTAAACAATAGACATTGACAAAATTACGATCGGCCAACTGCAAAAGGCCACCCTACTGGGATCTGCACGCATCATCCAAAAATACATCACACTTGGGAAGTGTTCGACTTGTGATTTTGTTATACGAAATCCAGCATGTCTATCTTTTTTGCTGTGTTATAATAAAATAATAATAATATCAACATTAATAATAATATAAACTCCAGAGGCCATCAAGTACAACTCCCTTCTGCCATCAAAGCACAAGGGGGAAAGGATCTGGACAGCGAGGAAGGTGAGGAAAAGGGACTTTTGGCACAAAGGGAGGGGGCAAAGGCTTTTGGCATGAGGGGCCCAGGGAAAAAGGCTTTTGGTGACAAGGGAGACGTGGGGAAGGCAAGGAGCAGGAAAGAGGAGAGAAAGCTTAGAGGGGAAGAAGGAAGAAACCGAGGAGCCCCTCAGCATGCTTCATGGAGCTCAGAGGGCTCCATGGACCATACTTTGAGAACCACTGATCTATAGTAATGTAATACTGAAAGAGTCTGTTCTGTGATGCCCAGATATAGCTATCATCTAATAGATATAGAAAATTGACAGTACTGCAAATATGTAAGTTCTTGTTTACTACTACTATTACTACTACTGTTGCTGCTATCATCATCATAATCAACAACCACACAAAAAACAAACCTAACTACAAACAGAAAGTACAACAGTGATATCAATTCTTCAAACTCATACGTTGTATTAATATTTTGATGCAAGTTGCATACAACTTTTCCTCAGGCAGGTCATTAAAGAAGTGCTAAACTGTTTAATAAATTATCATGATAATAAATTAACAGATTATCCTAGATCAGAATTGCTTTGACCATGTAATTATCTTTAGCTCCCTGAGGCTCAAAAAGTACCACAAACATTATACTTGGTAAACAAGGCAATGCTTAAAAGATTTTGGTTCTTTTAATTATACTTGCAATGTTTCGTGTGAAAACAGCTTTGAAGATCTTGGTTCAAGGTTATGAGCTTCATAAGCTATTTCCCAGAAACAATGTGTTCCATCTGTTCCAATTTTATTCAATAATTGCTGATCCTGTACTTTTCCAAACAGAGAACTTAAGATAGGAGAAAGCAAGCCAATTGTCTCTACTTGTCTCAATTAACAGGACACTGTTAAGAAGAAAATGTAGCCTCTTAAACCAGCTTTGTCCTATATAGGGTTCATAAGTAAACATCATGAAAAAAATCTTGATAGGCCAACAAGAGCATCATATATTCTTGGTTTATAGTAGAGCTGTAGAATGCCACGTGTTACTTTAGATTGCTTAGTACATACACAATAACCTTTTAAAAAATTACAAAATATCACGGACACACTCCATTTGCTATACAAATAATAAATAGTTACAGTAGAGTCTCACTTATCCAACATAAACGGGCCGGCAGAATGTTGGATAAGCGAATATGTTGGATAATAAGGAGGGATTAAGGAAAAGCCTATTAAACATCAAATTAGGTTATGATTTTACAAATTAAGCACCAAAACATCATGTTGTACAACCAATTTGCCAGAAAAAGTAGTTCAATACACAGTAATGTTATGTTGTAATTACTGTATTTACGAATTTAGCACCAAAATATCATGATGTATTGAAAACATTGACCTCAAAAATGCGTTGGATAATCCAGAACGTTGGATAAGCGAGTGTTGGATAAGTGAGACTCTACTGTACAATAGTTACACTTGCAGTACAAAAGAAGTTATTCCTTATATCAGTTATAAAAAGTCACTAGTTATTCCCAAAACCCGCAATAAGCTGACTGGTGTTTGAAAAGGAACTCTTTTCTTTCAGGTTACTTCAAAAAGAACTAAATAATTTTGAGTCACTTTTAAAAATGTCACAAGTTGCTGACACAATATAAAGCACAGCGAGAAGCCTTAGACAACATTACAAAGCAAAAGTGTCACTTCTTCAGCCACCCATTTGGACAATTTTGGATTTTGGAATTCCAGATAGGGGTGCTCGATCTGCATAGTGCAAACTGAATATACTTGTTGAATAATGCAAACTTAGCTAAATAGGATCCATTATTGGCCTTGACATTGTAACAAGAGTTCAGTCTCTTTTTCATTCTATTTTGTAGAGCTGTTGAAAGTGAATTCTAAGCCTGGGGGTTTCATTGGAACCTAGCTATGCTAGGCTGATTTTCTCCTAATTCCTAAACACACATGCCTCAAAGGGAGCATTAGAGCAGCCAGCTAGCCATAAGACCAGCCATGAAGTTTACTGTAAATGCATTGTATTTTTAAGGATCTGAACAAGTGTTGTCTTCATCATCATTGGCTATCACTTGTGGCCAAGTATGATTGTCTTCCAGGGGTAGGGTCTTGGCGGTAGGTTCATAAGTGACTGTAGAGACCTATTCTGGATGTACATGGTCTTTCTCAGTGAGGACATACATTTCTAGATGGAAGGTGGTCCAACAAGGGTTTTCTCGATGCACCTTCCTCTTGGCATGTTTCCCCCTTTCATTCTCTCTCTCTCTTTTTTTTTTTTGCCTTTTCAGAATACTTTTTTAAAAAAGTTAGCTTATAGTCGATCTTTACTTCTCTTTTGCTATCCACCAACATTCCATTTTCCATTTTTAGCTGAAAGTAAATAACTGCTTTGGGAGATGGTGATCGGCCATTTGGATAATGTGGCCAGTCCAGCAAAGTTGATGGTGAAGAATCATTGCTTCAATGCTGATGGTCTTTGCTTCTTCCAGAAAACTGATTTTTGTCTGACTGACTTCCCAAGAGATTTACAGGATTTTTCAGAGGCAATGTTGATGGAATTGTTCCAGAAGTTGAGAGTAAAATTTGTAGATGGTCCATGTTTCATAGGTGTACAATTGAGATGGAAGGACAATAGCTTTATAAATAATCATCTTGGTATTTCTATAAATATACCAATTCTCAAACACTGCTTCATTTGAAAAAATGTTGCTCTTGAAAGATCTCAGATGTTGTTGTATTTTGGTGTCAATGTCAAATTTTGTGGAGAGGTGGCTGCCTAGGTCAATATTTTCTTGTGTTATACCATTAAGCTTTATTTCTGGCACTGAAGAGTGATTGGTGCTGTACTCCACTAAAGAAAGCCATTGCATCTTGTTTATTGGAGGACTATGTGCATGGAAGGCAGAGATTGTCCTAGACATTTTGGTCCTGTATCAGAAAACAGTGATGTGTATTCCACTGTTCCTGTTGCATTGAACTAAAGGCAACATGGTTGGTATTTCAATAAATTTCTTTATCAACAAGCTCTTTGAGCCTAAATCTATTTACTTTCAGCAAGGAAGCTACTTATTGTAATTTCAGATTATTTTCTGAATAACTGAAAAGGTCTTGTCCTTTAATGGACTCCATATCCAAGCCAAGCATCTGAAGCAGTTCTTTATTGATGAACTCCCAATTTGTATTTTCTGCAAGATCCTTGTCTGTTAACGCTTTATATTTATGTGTGGAAATACTAAATTCATACTCAGTCACCTTCATCTGAGTTTGTTTCTAACCTTACCTCCCTTTGAAAATGTCATTTCATCATCACCTTGCCTTATAATTCATCAGAGAGATGTGAAATTAATTCCATTTTCTAATAATTAATTTTGATGTAAGCTTTTTGTCCAGCTGTATAAAATCCACGTTGAACTGGATTATATGGCAGTGCGGATTTAGGGCCCTTCCACACAGCCATATAACCCAGAATATCAAGTCAGATAATCCACAATATCTGCTTTGAACTGGGTTATCTGAGGCGCCTTCCACACAGCTGTATAAAATACACATTGAATTATATGACAGTGTGGACCCAGATAATTCTGTTCAAAGCAGATATTGTGGATTATCTGCCTTGATAGTCTGGGTTATATGGCTTTGTGGAAGGGCCCTAAATCCACACTGCCATATAATCCAGTTTAATGTGGATTTTATACAGCTGTGTGGAAGGGGCCTTTCCGACACAAAAGCATGAATAGCTCATATTTTCAGTAAATCATCCTACATTTCATAATTCAATGATATGCAAACTAGAGAGAAAATTAAAATTCCAACAGTGAATTATTAACTCTCTCCTTATATACATGAAAGTGACATTACTGAGATGGTCCTTTCCTACAATGAAAGAAACTAATCACCTTTTAAAATGATAATCTTATTATAGGGCTTCCTGAATTTTATAGCAATCAGTGGACATTCCCTTAAATTATTTTTTTTCTTTAATCAGGACTACTAATCACACTGTGTTTTTTAGTTTATTTTATGATCTTCTATTAATGGAAATGCCTCATTCATTAATGGAATAAATCAGGATCTAATAGTGGCTTTCTTGTGGACAAATGGTGTGCTGCAAAAGTTCTCTGAATTTCCCTTCTTTCTGTAGTGTCCTCCAAATATCTAGACCTCTACCTAGCACAGCCTGGTAGATAGCATTACAGGTTATACTAGAAATGAAGAATCAGAATAAATGTCACCATGGTCCAGCATCAATTGATAGCTAAAAAATATCATTTTTGAATTCTAAAGGCACCATACTCATATTCAAGAACTGATTAGGAAAAATGAATTTTAAGGGTTAAAATCAACTATTATCACCAAACTAGAGATGACTGTATAAACTAATGACAAGTTGGTCAGTTAATAGTTGGTTAAATCTTAATGATTCAATAGATCTATTCTAGTTGGGATTAACAATTGGATTACTCAAAGTACGAGGGACATTTAAGTCAAATTGGAACTTTTAAGTTACAGGTTTAAAAATGGATGCTGGCATTGTGGTACTACACACAGTAGAAAGTGGCTAGTGTGTCCTATTGTTGATAGGCAGCACACATGTTGTGGGCCAATTCAAAAACTGTTAATTTTTTCAGCAAATAACAGTATGGAACAGTGTATGGTGATGGAAGTTTCTTGTGAACAAAGGTATAAAATCTGCAAATATCTACAGAAAATTTCAAGCACAGTATGGTGATGAGATTCTCAGTCACAGTAAGATATTTGAATGATGCAAACATTTCAGAGATGGTTGTATGTCCATCAGTGATGATCCCGGCCATGGTAGTTCCCAGGCCACAGCAGTAATTCCCATGAACATTCACTCCCAGAAATCCCAGCCAGTTTAGAATCATAGAATCATAGAATAGTAGAGTTGGAAGAGACCTCATGGGCCATCCAGTCCAACCCCCTGCCAAGAAGCAGGAAATCGCATTCAAGCTGTTAGGATTTCTGGGAGTTGAAGGCCAAAGTATCTGGGGACTGAAAGGTTGGGAACCACTGAGTTAAAGGATTGTTTTGACAGGGAAGTCAGGATATTCTGGATCACATCATTACATGCGATGAAACTGAGGGGGGGGGGGTTACATCATTTCACTCTGGAATCAAAATGAGTATCAGAGCAGTGGAAGCATGCAGACTCACCCCCACAAAGGGTCAGCATTTCAGCACTGACAAGGAAGGGAAGCAGGCTGTCCTGGGATGGTTCAGGCATACTGACATTTTTTTATATGCCAAAGCTTTCCAGGCATTAGTTAAATGCTGGGATAACTGTATAAACGTAGAGAGAAGGATGTCGAAAAAAATTCAGTTTCCACTCCTTGAAATGTGTTCTTTCATTTTATAAACTTAAAAGTACTGGTTTGACCCGAACACCCAAAGTATATGACTAATTTTTCTCCATCACATTTGCTCATGTTCTGCAAACCATGAAGACATCAATGAAAAGTGTTTTGCGCCTATCAATATAAAACAATGTTCAAGGTATAAGAAGAGATGGGAGGCAGGGAGAAAACTAAGAGGATACCTGTTGGATGATTTCAAGCTTCTTGTATACCGGAACTGAAATATTCATAAATAATGAATTCAAATTTTGTGGACATGCTACTCATCTTAAAAGCCATTGCTTTATGAAAAAAAATCCAGCTTGTATTTCTAGCAGTGCATCAGTGAGCAGAACAGTAATCGGGCAATGCCTACTGGGGTGGCCCATATTTATGTTTCAATAATATAAAGAAATGATTTTTGTTGATCATTAAGAAATGTAGCCAATTAGGAAATTTATCTTCAGTAGTAAATATTTTCATGTTTTGCAATCTGTAGATAATAAAAAGATGGTTTTCCAGTTTGCACTTTTTACATATTAGATCTGTATACAGTTCTGTTTAATGGATCTCCATAAAGAATACACACTCTTATAAACATGCTTGCATTTATTAGACTGGAAAGCAGGTGAGCTATTTTAGAACTCCCTCTGAGTAAATTTTTCCAATAGTGCTAAAAGAATTATGTTCGTCTTTGACACCCGGTATGATTTCCACCTGAGAAATTCAATGAGGACACAATTAAAGGAAACACTCTTTTTTACACAGGCACAGACTGCTAAAATCCTAGCAAATTTGCTACTAAATACAGTTTCTTTGTTCTTCCTTCCATTATTTAAACCATTCTAGATTCTTTCCTCCTTTTTTCTTCATGTATCCCACAGTCATTTACCATTGGTTTTCATCAGACTACATCAGACTGACAAAGGCTCAACTGTTCTAAACATTACCAGAAGTGAATTCTCTCTCTCTCTCTCTCTCTCTCTCTCTCTCTCTCTCTCTCTCTCTCTCTCTCTCTCCCCCCCCCCCCAACACATGCATCTTGATTTGCAGCCAAAGTTCATGGTGGGACTGAAATCCAGAGATTAAAATCTATGCTAAAAACCATCTGAAACTGCTCTCTTTCTAAACTGAACCGTGTCTCTTGCTACCCATCCCAAATTTAGAAATATTTAATCAGCATTTTATATTCTTCTGGAAACTTTAGTAGTATTTGGATGAGGTGGATGAACTTATTCAATTTTCTAAAACAGTTACAATCATTTATTCCATCTCATTTCAGACTCATTTGAAAGGTTGTTTTTTTTTTAAAAAAAAGAACCCTTACAAAAATATGTATGCATTTTTTTGCCCTTATTTTCCTCTAAGATATGGTATGCAGTTTTCTGTTTTGTATTTTTGTATACAATTTCCTGTAGCATACATATCTTTTTGGATACATCACAATATTCTGAAGTTTAAATAAGACTGGTTTGTATTAAAACACAAACAAAATGTATTTCAGTCTCGTACCCCATTTGAGTGTATATGAACTGAATGTTACCTGTATTTAGGAATTGTAGTCAAAAACACATCTCAAATAAATAGGTCTTGACTATTTTTCAATGTCTGACTTGTGAAAAAAATCTGTACATGGAAATGATTGCTCTTGGGTTTCTTTTCTTGCACAAATGATTCAAAACCATCTCAAAACATGATTAAAGTCATATGTACATGATACTTCTTTAGTCATGAAATTGCTGGTTTAGGTTTATCCTGTGTCCTGAGACATCCAGGTCAAAATCAGTGACCAAAGGATGGTTCCTGATGGTGTATATCATGTACAAACCACTATTGCTCACAGTTTGTCATTCAAACATACACACATACAAATAAAATATCTTCCTGTTTGGAAATTAAGATAGAAATCTTATCTGAAACTAAGCGATTATTCTCTCTTAGTTACATAAGGAGGCAGGATAAGGAATACTTGATTCTAGCCAGACTGTGTAAGCAGAACAGAGTAGTTCTTTCACTACTATGGCTGGAAGAGAGACAGGAATCTTTTAAAGTAAATACAGTAAATCCTCCTTATCTATTTTATTGGTGCCCATCAATTGCTGCTCAGGGGATGCTGTGAAGGAAGGCCTGTGAGAGAGAAAGGATACAAAACTGAGAATTGTCTCTGATGGGAAAAATGGCATACAGACAAGAATGAGCTGTAATAGAGACAGGGCAGTCAACTGCAGGAACAGTTAAATAGTAATAGTAATAATAATAATAATAATAATAATAATAATAATAATAATAATAATAATAATTTTATTTCTTACCCACATCTCCTCATGGCTTGAGGTGGGTTACAGAACAATTTAAACACATAAACACTGCAATAACACCACAAATACACATATTAAAATGTGCCTCTTTAAAAGCTACACACCAAAACGAATAGAAATTTGGCAAGCCATGAAAGATTAAATAATGTAGGAGCTAATATGCAGGGCTGTAGCCAGAGGAGGGGGGTTTAAAAGTAAAAAACCTCCCCTGAAATGTGTTAAAATGTGTTTAAAAAACCATAGTTTACTAATAAATTGGTTAACCAGTTAAAATTCATGAGCAAACCAGGTTTTCTTTTAACCTGACGCATTGGGGGGGGGGGGTTGAACCCTTAAACCCCCTCTCTAGCTATGGTCCTGCTAATATGTGATCTCTGTATTGATAAATTTATATTTGTTTATTCATTTTTACAATGGTACATACACTTTCTTGTTAGGGTTTCATTGAAAATCTGCTCATACTTACAATAGTGAACTGACAAAACAACACATCAACTGGTACATATGACATTACGACCCTTGTACCATATCCAAAGAAGAATCTTTAGGGAAAAGGGAAAATGTTAGTGACAGGGCCAGCCTGGAGAGGAGCTCTGTCTAGGCTGTCTTGCTGATTTCTACTAAGGTAAGGTAAAGGTATAAACAGAGCTATAATGCTATATGAAGGAAAATAACAGAAATGGTACACAGGAATAATTGACTGTTTAAAGAGAATTCCAGATATCAGTTAATGTCAGTTATAGATAAAGAATCTACCACCCTTTCCAGCCAGTGCCAATATTCTCATTGATTGCAAAGATCCTGGATTACACCTAATGCAGTATATCCCAGAGGAGGAACATCTTCCACAAATCCTAAATCACTTATTTGAACCCTAACTAAAGATATATAACCAAATGGATTCCATACTGTTCTCTTGCTGTGCCCTCAATGGCTTGACATCGTTTGACTAACTGAGAAGACATTTGGAAACTGGAGAGTAATTGAAGTAAAAAAAAAAATAACATGAGCGCCTGCAAATCAAGCAATTATACAAAATGTTTCATATATCATAGTTGCTGCTTGCCATATCTTTGAGAAGACACACTACGGGTGGTGATTAGCCTCCAGTACTTCTTTGAGTATATGCAAGAAACATCTGGAGTTTGAAGATTGCTTGTTTCTAATCCATTTGCTTGTTGAACTGATATATTTCAGGAAACATTAATTTTGCTGCACAGAAAAAGTTCAGTTCTGAAGTAACATGACATAGTCAGGAGGGGATTGTCAAGAGAGGAACTGATATTAAATGTTAGATATACTTTATAAATATTAGAATAATGAGCACACAATTGCTATACTATCCCTTAGAAAGCAAAGATGTAAAGTATTATTATTATTTGATACATAACAAGATTAGTACACAGCAAACAAGATCACTATGCTGACTCTTGTATTGGATCACATGTGGGACACTTCCCAAGGGTTTAGGATTATGTGATGTATCGGCAAATGATGCGTGCAGATCCGAGTAGGGTGGCCTTTTGCAGCTGACAGATAGTAATTTTTTCAGCGCCAATTGTTTTCAAGTGCTGACCAAGGTCTTTAGGCACTGCACCCAGTGCCAATCACCACTGGAACCACCTTTACTGGCTTGTACCAGAGTCTTTGCAGTTCAATCTTTAAATCCTCGTATGGCACCAGCTTTTCCAGTTGCTTCTCGTTGCTTCTGCTTACAAAGCAGAATACTTTGTTTTTCAACACAATTGTGAGGTCAGGAGTATTGTGCTCCAAAACTCTGTCAGTCTAAATTCAGAAGTCCCAGAGTACTTTTATGTATTCATTTTTTGTAACTTTTTCCAGCATGTGATCCCACCAGTTCTTTGTCACAGGCAGATGGTATTTGTGGCACAAGTTCCAGTGGATCATCTGAGCAACAGTATTATGCCTCTGCTTGTATCTGTCTGCGTGATCTTCTTGTTATTATTATTTTTCTTGTTATTCTTGTTGTTATTATTATTGTTATTATTATTTTTATTATTATTAAACTTTATTTGTACCCCGCTAGCATCTCCCGAAGGACTCGATGCGGCTTACAAAGGCCAAGGCCTCAACACACAATATAACAATACAAACAAAAGGCAAATTAAAAACAATTAAAACAGTATAAACAACAAGCAATAAACAATACGCTAAAACACAATAAAACTGGGCCGGGCCAGAGTAATGGGTACAAGATTAAAAGTGCCGAAGTGACAGGTGATATATAAGGCTTATAGGGTAAGTGCAGAGTGCGATATACTATCTTAGTTCTAATAAAGTGCTTATGGGACTTGGTGTTGGAGATTTCCTATTAATCTGGGAAGGCACATTGGAACAGCCAGGTCTTCAAGTTCTTTCTGAAGACTGCCAATGTAGGGGCCTGTCTGAGATCCTTGGGGAGGGTGTTCCAGAGTCGGGGGGCCACCACAGAGAAGGCCCTGTCTCGTGTCCCCACCAACCGCGCTTGCGATGCAGGTGGGATCACGAGCAGGGCCTCTCCAGATGACCGAACGCGTGGGTTCGTAGACGGAGATGCGGTCACGGAGGTAGGATGGTCCCAAACCGTTCAGGGCTTTGTAGGTAAGCACCTGCACCTTAAATTGGGCTCGGAAAGTAAATGGCAGCCAGTGGAGCTCCTTGAACAGGAGGGTTGACTTCTCTCTGTAAGGGGCCCCCGTTAACATCCTGGCTGCCGCTCGTTGGACCAGTTGGAACTTCCGAGCCGTTTTCAAGGGCAGCCCCACGTAGAGCGCATTACAGTAGTCCAGTCTGGAGGTGACCAAGGCATGGACCACCCCGGCCAGATCAGCCTTCACGAGGTACGGTCGCAGTTGGCGCACAAGTCTCAATTGTGCGAAGGCCCTCCCAGACACCGCCGACGCCTGAGCCTCGAGCGTAAGCAATGAATCCAAGAGGACTCCCAGACTGCGGACCTGTGGCTTCAGGGGGAGTGTAACCCCGTCCAGCACAGGTTGCCACCCTATACCCCGGTCAGGATTACGATCGACCAGGAGGACCTCTGTCTTGTCGGGATTGATCTTCAGCTTGTTCCTCCTCATCCAGATAGACACAGCGGCCAGGCACCCGTCCAGCACCCGAGAGGCCTCCTTGGAATTAGGTGGAAAGGAGTAGTAGAGTTGTGCGTCATCTGCATAGAGGTGACACCCAACTCCAAAACTCCGGATGACCTCTCCCAGCGGTTTCATATAGATGTTAAAGAGCATGGGAGACAGAATAGAGCCTTGCGGGACCCCACAGCTCAAAGGCCAGGGGTCTGAGCAGGCGTCTCCCAGCTTCACCATCTGGGATCGACCCTCCAGGAAGGATCGGAGCCACGACAAAACCGTGCCCCCGAGACCCATCCCAGAGAGTCGTCCCAGAAGGATACCAGGCCTGAAACCAGACTGTGACTGATCTAGGTAGTTGATGTCATCTAGAAAGCCCTGGAGCTGGGAGGCAACCACCCGCTCCAGCACCTTACCCAAGAAAGGGAGGTTGGAGATTGGTCTGAAATTGTTCGGCACCGTGGAGTCAAGGGAAACCTTTTTAAGGAGTGGACGAACCACAGCTTGTTTCAGATAAGATGGAAAACCCCCCTGCTCCAACGATGCATTAATGATCAACACAAACCAGTCAACCAGCCCCTCCCTGACCGATTTAATTAGCCAAGACGGGCAAGGGTCCAGAACCGACGTGGTTGCCCTCACAGCCTCAAGGACCTCCACCACGGTCTCAGGAAGAACAAGCCTAAAAGAATCCCACAAAATTGGACAAGCAGATGCCTCAATCACCTCCCCTGGCACTGTGGTGGAATTGAAGTCGAGCTCAAGGCGTATCTGAACGACTTTGTCTGCAAAATGGTGTGCGAAATCGTGACACCGAGTGGCTGGGTCGTCAAAAGTCTCCTCCACCACAGGTGGCTGAAGGAGTTCCCCAACGACCCGAAACAACTCCGATGATCTATTTGCTGCAGACGCTATACGGGTAGTCATATAGGACTCCTTGGCTGCCCGTATAGCCACGGTATACGCCCTAAGAAAGGCTGTAGCCCGTGCTCGGTCGGACACGTCCCGAGAACTCCTCCAAGTGCGCTCTAGCCCCCTCCTCGTATGCTTCATCACAGCCAGTTCCCCGGTGAACCAGGGAGACAGCTTGTCATGACGCAACGTGATGGGGCGTTCGGGAGCGATCGTATCTATCGCCCTGGTCACTTCCCTGTTATAGAGATCGACCAGGACGTCGACAGGATCGCCAGGCTCCATGGCAGGAAGGACCCCAAGATTCCTCAGGAATCCCTCCGGATCCATCAGTCTCCTGGGGCGGACGATCTTAATTTGTCCTTCACCCCTGCGGAGGTTTAGGGTCGCCGAAAGCCTAAAACTGACCAGATAATGATCAGACCATGATACAGGAAGGGTGTTTTGTTCTTCCACTCTGATCATTCCACTGTCCGCCACAAAAACTAGGTCGAGTGTGTGTCCAGCCTGATGGGTAGGGCCAGCTATAATTTGTGATAGCCCCATGGTCGTCATGGTGGCCATGAAATCCTGAGCTGCATCAGTCAAGGGGGTCTCAGCATGAATGTTAAAGTCTCCCAGCACCACCAGGCGCTGGGAGACCAAGGTCGAATTGGAGACCACCTCTGCTAGCTCAGTCAGGGAAACTACTGGGTCGCGGGGTGGGCGGTACACCAGCAGAAACCCCACGCTATCACGGTTCCCCACTCTCAGGTGGACGCACTCAAACCCAGATGCCTGAGGAACAGAGCATCTGACCACGGCGATGGATTGCCGATAGACAACTGCGACCCCTCCTCTGTGCCCCCCCAGCCTGGCCTGCTGATGCACTCCGAAGCCTGGTGGGCACAGCTGAGTGAGATTTACTCCCCCCAGCTCGTCCAGCCAGGTCTCGGTAATGCAAGCCAGATCCGCCCCCCCATCCAGGATCAAGTCCTGAATGGCAGCGGTCTTACCATTGACGGATCTGGCGTTGATCAGCAAGACCTTAAGGCTAAGGGGACTGCCATAGGGCCTACCACTTCCTACCTTTTCAAGGGTCGCAAGCACTCTGTTGCGCTTCTCCCTAGGGTGTTGGTGACCCGCAAGTCTCCTCCCCCACACGACCTGAATGGTGCCCCCCTCCTCTGGTCCCCCCTCCCCCCCTACATGGTTGGGATCTGTGGCTAGTCAACTTTCAGAAGAAGTAAGGCTGGAGTATAGTCTCCCTTGGGCTTCAGGTAGGGATGCTTCCGATGTTAAACTGGAAGGGGAGCCATCGAGGGAACTAAGTGGACTAAACAGGGGAAGTGTTCTTGGGCGGGAAAGTGTGGCTGATTGTGTAGGGACAACTGGGACAGATGGAGTTTCAAATTGGTACAGACCAGGAGGGGGGGCCCTAACCGGGGAGCTATCTGTGGATTTATTACAGGGACCTGATGGAACAAGGCGAGCAGGTACCACTGTGTCAATAAGGGGGCGAATATGAGGGTCCACAACTACCCTTCTGATGGTGATGCCCCATTTCTTTAGGCAAGATCGCATTGCCAGTAGCTCACCAAGCCATAAATTGTCTTCCGGTGTAATTAAAAGACGCGTGGAGTGGTCAAGTGACTGGTAGTCCCTCCGCAGCCAAGTTATGGCTTTCAATCTTATTTCCCATAGTCTTTTCAATAGGATTTGGGCCAGAGAGTCACAAACCGCCCTCCTAGAGGTCCATCTGCCTCTATTGATCCTTAGGTCAGCAATGTCCACCGCAAAATTGTCTGTCATTAGGAGATGTTGATCCTGAGTAGAAACTGCGGTTGGCTGAGCAATAGGATCTGATATTAAATTAGCAGTTGTCCTCTGAATGTCCATAGGTGTCGTATTATAATAACAATATAATAATATTGCTATTATTATAAATTTAGAGTTCTCTTGGTGATTCCAGTAGTTAAAAACATTTCCTCATTAAATAAATGGTTTCCTAGAAATTTCTATGAAGTCAAAAATAATTATGCAATCATACTCTGCAACTTACAATTGCTTGGTGCTCCATTTTGAAAGTATTCACATTATGATTTCAATCTTTCTTGTAAAAGGACCAGTTGTCTGAATTTTAAGCTTGCCTTTTGGTATTCAAGTTGCAGACTGAACACTTGAAGGACATAATCATGTTAATTTTGTGACATTTCCACTTGAAAGATCATCACTGCAATTTGCAGTAAATAAAAATATTGATAGTTAAACAGCTTAAAATGCAAAATAACATGATTAAAATTATCAAAAAAATAAATAAAAATAAACCCCTTTATCAGTCATATCACTGTGCTGGTTAGAACTTTGCCATATACTAGCATGATATTGTAAAATTATCTCAAAGGTGCTAATTAGCCATTTGAAACTGACCCAGAAGCAAAATGAGAACCAGTGAGATAGATAGATAGATAGATAGATAGATAGATAGATAGATATTTTTTCCTTAAGAGCAAGCTACCTTGAGTTTCCAAACATTTCCCCCATCTACAGATCCCCAGATCTACAGATCTGGAAGGTGTAGGCCTGGCTTTTTCCAACTGTTATGCTAGCCAAAAAACTACTCTGCGGTTTCACTGTTTCGCGGTTTTTCAATAAACTCTAAAATAATATTATAAATCATAAAAATTGCAATTTTACAGCCCAAGGAAGGGAGGAAGGAGAAGCCAAAGGGAGAGAAAAGGAGCCCAAGCGGCAACAAGAGGAGAAAGAGGCGATTTATCAACACACGGCTGGTTGATAAAGACTTAAAATAGTGTATAAACTAAAATAATGTATAAATATTATAGTGTCCCTACTTTGTGGATTTTCACTTATTGTGGGTGGTCCTGGAACCTAACCCCCGCGATAAGTGAGGGAACATTGTATGTGTTTTAAGTAAGCTAATGTGGTTATGATGCTGCACAATCAGTAATGTAAAAGCAAACTGCTGCAGAGATAGTTTGGTGGGGCTAAGGAGAGTTGTAATGTTTCCATGCAGAAGGTTTTCATATTGCTCTTCTTGAGTGAGATGAAGAGAATACCACTTTTAGGAAAAAGCTTAGACAAGTGAAAACTCAATGCTAATCGATAAAGCTATAAATCAAAATATGTCACAAAGTTTAATACTTGTTGAGTTTCTTCTGTAACTGAGAATGCAACTTAATACATATTGCGCTCTGAGGGACAGGGGTATCTACTTAAGCATGCAAGGAGAGTGACTATTCAACATAATTAGGCACTTAATCGTGCACCACAACTTGGCGGATATATTTCCATGTACAAGGCTTATGGTTTATTTATAAGTGGTTCCTGTTGCTTTGTAATTTGAGTGGTTGTAAATCAAATTATCACATAGGCCTAATTTCAAAATAGTTTAGCTTTTTCTAAAATTTAGACTAAAGACTTTGGAAAAGTTGTTTCATTTAAATACCATGGTAGTAACTTTAAAAGAAACTTTTAAGTATCTTTGTATGGGAAAGAGAAGGAAAAATACAATGTTTATTTATTTATTTATTTACAGCATTTATATTCCGCCCTTCTCACCCCTTCTCAGGGCGGATCACATTGCACCCATAAAGTCAAACATTCAATGCCATAACATAGAACAGAGACAGAGACAAGACGCAGGCACGGACTGGCCTCCAACTCATGACCTCTTGGTCAGAGTGATTTGTTGCAGCTGGCTTGCTTTCCAGCCTGCGCCACAGTCCGGCCCAATTCCCTTGTTTAATTCAGTGTTCTATCTCTGACACCACTGATCTAGTGATGTTTCAGAAATACTGTATATACAGAAGATATAATGGGGATATTCATTATACTCTCAGCATTTAATGTAGATACATAGTGTCTTCTCATTGAAGGTCTGTCTAGATATCATGGATAATGGCTGTGATAAACTGTTTTTCATGGACGTTTCTCCAAGTGAAAGTTTTGTATAACCTGAAGTGCATATTATCAAGGCAGAAAATTGTTCAGTTGCACAAAGAATCAAACATATAAATGGCATTTCAAAATGTTCGATTTCAATTAGATACAATCATTCCTGTTATCAGCATGTTAGTTTGCCTGGAATAGCAGACTTGCATACATATTTCCAGATATTAAGATATGAGCAGCATTTTAGATCTCTTATGTTAGGGATACTGATTTCTTTAAAGTTGTAAGGTAGTAAAAATATTTAAGATACTGTGTTTCCCCTAAAATAAGACCTCCCCAAAGAATAAGACCTAGCAGGGGTTTGGGGGGATTGCCAAATATAAGGCCTCCCCTGAAAGTAAGACCTAGCAACTAAGGCTGCAGCAGAGTTCCATTGGGAAGCATGGCTGCAGGGCAGAAGCAGCACTCATTCATACACCGGAGGGAGGGAGAGAAAGTGCTTGCTGTCCTTGCCTTGCCTGTCCCCCAGCCTCCGTGGCTGCTGCTGCGCTGCCGTTTCTTCCTTCCGAGACAAGGCTCCGTCCTGGCCATGTTCCCTTCACCCCCAAGGCTCCTGATTGGCTCCTGGAGCCAGGGCAAGGGAGGGTGGGAGGGAAGGAAGAGGGCTTGAACACCCTTTCCTAAGAAGCTCCTTCTGCTTCTTAAAGGTACAGGATGTATTGGGATTCTCCTCTCATCCTTATTCCTATCCTATGCCATGAAACTTATTATTTTATACTATTGTTCTATTACCATATTATTATCATCATATTCTGTTACTATTATTATATCCCATTATTATATTATCCTATTAATATATTTTATATCATTATATTATATTTTGCTATTATTATATCATTATATTATTATTCTATTATATTTTCATATTATTATATTATTATTCTGTTAGTATTATATTCCATTTTATATTACCCTATTAATATATTTTATATCATTATATTCTATACTATTATTCTATTCTATTATCATATTATTTTATTATTATTAGCATATTCTGTTATTATTATATTCCATTTTATATTATCCTATTAATATATTTTATATCATTCTATTCCATTCAATTATTCTATTATTCTATTATATTATCCTATTATTATATTATTATGCTATTCTGTTATTATAACCCATTATTATATTATCCTATTAATACCATATTATTATCATATTCTGTTATTACTATATCCTATTATATTATCTCATTAATATATTGTATATCATTATTTTATTATTATTTTATTATCATATTATTATTATAGTATATTATATTATTCATCATTCATGACTACATTGAAACTAGAATAGAGAGAAATCAGCGTGGAAACCTTGTGAAACCTAAACTGCAAGAGGTACCATAGATTGTTGTACATGTAAATAATGGTAGTAACAAGAAATTCTTGATAGGATTCATAGTTTGTCTGGTTATGCTGGTTTGTAATGACAACTACTTTACAGTATATAATAAATGTTCATTTTGTTGTTCAACAATAAATGTGAGCTCTTCTTCACGGAAAAATAAGACATCCCCTGAAAATAAGATCTAGTGCATCTTTGGGAGCAAAAATTAATATAAGACCCTGTCTTATTTTGGGGGAAACAGGGTAGGTAATTTAACATAGCAATATATTGCTTCAGAAATGTTGTTTATTTGCTCAGTCACTTCTGCCTCTTCGTGACCTCATGGACTAGTCATGCCAGAGCTCCCTGTTGGATGTCACCACCCCAGCTCTTCAAGGGCAAGCCAATCACTTCAAGGCTACCATCCATTTTCCCCAGCATCATTATCTCCAAGCTTTCCTGTCTTCTCATTATGTTGCCAAAGTACTTCATCTTTGCCTCTAATATCCTTCCTTTCAGTGAGCAGTCAGGTGTTATTTCCTGAAGTATGGACTGGTTTTATCTTCTTGCGGTCCAAGGCACTCTTAGAATTTTCCTCCAACACCACCGTTCGAAAGCGTCTCTCTTCCTTTGCTCAGCCTTCCTAATGGTCCAGTTCTCACATCCATAGGTGTCCTGTTTTGTCTTTCAAGAACAGCCTTAAAACACTGTGATAAGTAAATGAAAACTGCTTTACTTCAGCAAAACATAAAGTGCAGCACACTCAGTGGAATAATGCAAAAGGAAGCAAGGAAGTCTTAGGGTAAACACAGTTCTTAGTCTCTGTTAAATTCCCAAATCAAATAGCAGTCTTACTTCAGACAAAGAAACAGCAATGAATCCTTAGGAGCAGTTTCCCAGATGCAGACTTGAAGCAGGCACAAGGGGATCGAAGAGTCAGTTTGTTACCAGCAAAAGCTGGCTGCACCTGCTTCTGCTTTATAGCTCTGAGTCCCAGCTGCTAGGGCAATTCCTAATTACTCAGCTGCATTTCTGGCAGCTATTCTAGCTGAATGACATCTCTGCTCTGTTTCCTTTCACCTCTCTTGAAATGTGAGTACTTGCTAAATCTCCTCCTCAGATTCCAACTCACCCTCAGATTCATGAACACTTTCCTGCTCCCTTTTGAAGAAGAGGAATCCCTAACAATCGGTTACTTCAGGAAATACCATTGCTTTCACTATGCAGACCTTTGTTGCCAGTGTGATGTCTCTGCTCTTCACTATTTTATTGAGATTGGTCATTGCTCTCCTCCCAAGAAGTAAACATCTTCTAATTTCCTGGCAGCAGTGATCTTCGCGCCTAGAAATACAAAGTCTGTCATGTCTCCACGTTTCCTCCCTGTGGCGCAGGCTGTTGAGCAACTGCAATAAATCACTCTGACCATGAGGTCATGAGTTCAAGGCCAGCCCGTGGCGGAGTGAGCACCCATCAATTAAAAATAAAAAATAGCCCCTGCTCATTGCTGACCTAGCAACCCGAAAGATAGTTGCATCTATCAAATAGGAAATAAGGTACCATTTATAAAAGTGGGGAGGCAAGTTTAACTAATTTACGAATTGGAATGAGGAAGTGCCATCAGAGTGGATGATGAAGCAGCTGCTCCCCCCTGTGGCCAGAATCGAACATCCCCTCAGGAGAAGGTTAAATTGCCTCTGCGTCTGTCTGTCTCGGTCTCTGTTTGATGTGTTTATGGGCATTGAATGTTTGTCCTATGTGTGTATAATGTGAGCCGCCTTGAGTCCTCTTCAGGGTGAGAAGGGCGGAATATAAATACTGTAAATAAATAAATAAATAAATAAATAAATAAATTTGCCAGTTATCACTCAGTCTGGTTGCCATAATATTGGTTTTTTTAAAATGTTTAACTGCAACCCAGCTTTTGCACTTTCTTCTTTCACCTTGGTGATAAGGCTCCTCAGCTCCTCGCTTTCAGCCACCAAAGTGGTATCATTTGCATATCTAAGGTACTTCATGTTTTTTCCAGCAATTTTAACTCCAGCCTTGGATTCGTCAAGCCCTGCACGTTGCATGATGTATTCTGCGTACAAGTTGAATAGGTAGGGTGAGAGGATACAGCTCTGCCGTACTCCTTTCCCAATCTTGAACTAGTGTGTTGTTCCGTGGTCTGTTCTTACTGTTGCCATTTAGTCGTTATACAGATTCCTCAGGAGACAGACAAGGTGACTTGGTCTCCCCATACCACCAAGAACTTGCCACAATTTATTATGATCCACACAGTTGAAGGCTTTAGAATAGTCAATAAAACAGAAATAGATAAAATAGAAATGCCTTCCTCCATTATCCAGCAGATAATGGCAATTTGGTCTCTCGTTCCTCTGCCTTTTCTAAACCCAGCTTGTACATCTGGCAACTCTTGCTTGGTATCCCCATACCACCATACAGTTAGGGTTAGGGTTAGGGTTAGGGTTAGGGTTAGGGTTAGGGTTAGGAAATTTTCAAGTGTAAGCAAGCAGTAATTTTGGCGCCCCCCCCCCCCGACAAACCAATCACTGAAAAATAAAAGGTAGAAGGTAGAGGTGAATAGAACACACACACGGCACATATGGTCCCTGCATATGTGTTTGTATGTGTGTGTGTGTGTGTGTGTGTGTGTATGTATCTTATATATACATACACATACACACAATGTGGAAAATATGTGGCAAGGTAGATAGATAGGTAGGGAGCCATGGCAGAAGAACCCTCCCTGGAGCAAGGCCTAATAATAATATTAATAAATCATCCCAACAAAGGATTCCCCCAGGCAGGAAGCAGCCAAGCAACTGAAACATTTATACCTGCCTCCAACAGACAAGAGTATCTTTCTCCCATCCTGGACATTCTGCAGATATATAAACCCCACTTAATTAGTTTCCAACCTCTAAGGATGACTGCCATAGATGCAGATGAAATGTCAGGAGAGAATGCTTCTGGAACATGGCCATACAGCCCAAAAAGCTCACAGCAACCCACTTGTCTTTACTGTATTACACAAATGTAATGTGCACCTCACTTTTGGAATAGTCATTTAGGCAAAAAAGGTGTGGCTGAGATTGATGTAATATGGTAATTTTGGCCTTCTTACTCTGATAGAAGCTTCAATAGGGCTACAGTAACTAGGGTTTGGCATTTTAGAGAATATACTCAGCATGATAACTATGGTGCTTATCCTCTGCTGAGCATGAGAATGATGAGCAGATATTCTTTTCAACCTCTGACAACTCTGATGGCAAAGCTGGGGTGATTTACTTGAAGTGGGGACAAACTTAGTAGATGTGGGCGAAACGTCAGTATTTTAAAAACTCTAAAATCAGGACAGTAAATAAAGAACACAACTCAGAAAACAAAGGAAACAATCAGGGCCAGCTAACACCGCCCAACAAAAGATTACCACAGGCAGAAAGCAGCCAGGCTTTGAAGCTGCAAGACTATGTAATGCTAATCAAGGTACCTCAGACAACAGTTCTTTTTCCAACCCTGAACATTCCACAGATATATAAACCCTGTTTGCCTAGTTTCCAAGAGACCTCACAACCACTGAGAGAAGAAGGAGGGAGAGAGGGAGGGAGGAAGAAGAGGGGGATCCTCAATCAGGGCAAGCTAACACCTCCCAACAAAGGATTACCCCAGGCAAAAAGCAGCCAGGTTTTGAAGCTGCAAGGTTATTTAATGCTAATAATGGTGGCCATTTGCAACATTCACATGTGCCTCAGACAAGAGTTCTTTTCCCCACCCTGAACATTCCACAGATATATAAACCCCACCTGCTTTGTTTCCAACAGACCTCACAACCACTGAGAGTGCCTGCCATAGATGCAGGCGAAACGTCAGAAGAGAATGCTTCTGGAACATACCTATAAACTCACCAGAGAGACTGGGAAAACTGCCAATGAATGTCCATGCAGTAGAAAGGAGATGAGGAAGGAAGGAAGAAAGGAAGGAAGGAAGGAAGGAAGGAAGGAAGGAAAGAGGAAAGAAAGAAGGAAGGAAGGAAGGAAGGAAGGAAGAAGGAAGGAAGGAAGGAAGGAAGGAAGGAAGGAAGGAAGGAAGGAAGGAAAGAGTAAAAGATGGGAGGGAAAAGGAGAGGAGGGAGAAGAAGGAGGGAGGGAGGGAGGGAGGGTGAAGAGGGAGGGCACCAGGGGATCCTCAATCAGGGCAAGCTAACACATCCCAACAAAGGATTACCCCAGGCAAAAAGCAGCCAGGCTTTGAATCTGCAAGGCTATTTAATGCTAATAACGGTGGCCATTTGCAACATTCACATGTGCCTCAGACAAGAGTTCTTTCCCCCACCCTGAACATTACACAGATATATAAACCCCACTTGCTTTGTTTCCAACAGACCTCACAACCACTGAGAGTGCCTGCCATAGATGCAGGCGAAACGTCAGAAGACAATGCTTCTGGAGCATACCTATAAACTCACCAGAGAGACTGGGAAAACTGCCTCTGAATGTCCATGCAGCAGAAAGGAGATGAGGAAGGAAGGAAGGAAGGAAGGAAGGAAGGAAGGAAGGAAGGAAGGAAGGAAGGAAGGAAGGAAAGAAAGAGTGAGGGATGGGAGGGAAAAGGAGAGGAGGGAGAAGAAGGAGGGAGGGAGGGAGGGTGCCAGGGGATCCTCAATCAGGGCAAGCTAACACATCCCAACAAAGGATTACCCCAGGCAAAAAGCAGCCAGGCTTTTAATCTGCAAGGCTATTTAATGCTAATAACGGTGGCCATTTGCAACATTCACATGTGCCTCAGACAAGAGTTCTTTTCCCCACCCTGAACATTCCACAGATATATAAACCCCACTTGCTTTGTTTTCAACAGACCTCACAACCACTGAGAGTGCCTGCCATAGATGCAGGCAAAACGTCAGGAGAGAATCTTTCTGGAACATTGCCAGATAACCCATGAGCCGCCATCTTGATTGGGCCAAGCGTGGGCTAAGGAGGGGGCGGGGCCAAAGGGCACTTCCAAGGCACTCCTTCGGAAGCAGGGGGCGTGGTCTTCCGGGAGGGGCGTGCCCTCCGTGCCCTTAGGCCCCAGCCCTTAGGCTCTGCAGCCTCAAAGCCTGGCTGCAAGGCAGAAGGGGAGAGCAGGTAAAAGAGGAAGGAGGGAGGGAAAAGAGGGAGAAGAGGGAGGGTGCTTTTGGGCGATGGTGCACGCACAGAATTAGGCCTCAACAGCGCCCCCTTCCACGTGCGCCCAAAGCCGCGGCTTCATCCGCGTCAACATTGGACCAGCCCTGGCTGTGGTTGTAGATCAGGAATATATACTGTATAAATCCATTTGTGGGTTTACAGCACTCCTATGGATTGGCACCATTCCATTGGCAAGACAGCAGCCATTCAGGCCCTTTCTACACTGCAGTATATTCCAGGATCTGATCCAAGATGATCTGATATAAACTGGATTATATGAGTCTCTACTGCATATAATCTGGGATAAAAAGGTAATCCAGAATCGGATCCTATGATATAGGGGCAGTGTGGAAGGGGCCTCAGCCAATCAGAACATATAAAAAACAGA
Organism: Anolis carolinensis; assembly: GCF_035594765.1. NCBI lineage: Eukaryota > Metazoa > Chordata > Lepidosauria > Squamata > Anolidae > Anolis > Anolis carolinensis. Next base: position 103,986,461 of record NC_085841.1, read on the forward strand.
AAACAACATTAATTAAAACTCTAATTGCAGCTTTAAATGCAATGTAAAGGTGGACTAATCATGGTTCTGTTGTTGTATGGCCCTATCTTCTTAGGAATATTATCATTTTGCAAGAGTTTTTGAAAGATGTTTTTGAAAAGGATGTTGTGAATCCTTTAATCAGCACAGAATGACTTTGTCTTCTTCATGTTTTTGGCACTAGGTGAGACAGAAAAGGAGAGCTCTTCCCTATACTGCTTTGTGCCACTCTTGGAGTCCTTTGCCTACTGCAAAATGACATGTTGCTACAATTTGAGATGCATGTTTCTTTTTTAGTAGTGAAAGTTTTGCTTAGCTGGTCTAGGCTCAGTTAGTTATTGCTTTGTTAGTTCTTGGCTAATAAATGAGGAATGAAGTATTATTTATTTATTTAATATTTTATATACAGCCCTACTAACAAAAAAAACCTTTGGGAAATATGCAAATAGACAATAAGGACAAACAATAAATCACAATGAAGACAAATAAACCAGACAGTACAGTACCAGCCTTTGAAAAGAGTAGAATAGGAAGCACTGGCAAGACTTCAAATAATAAAAGAAAATAAATAAAAACAATAGGCTTTAAATACAAAGCTCATGTATTGTTCAGAGGAGTTACATTCCTTGATTCCAATTAGATCAACGTACACTATCTGCACACAGCATGTGTGTATGTGCACACAGGGACCCCTTTTTCTGGCTATTTATAATTGAAAGAAAGAGTTTTTTGAGTGTAGTGTCACACATACATTAAAATGTCTGTAAATATATCTATAGATAGACTTCCACAAGCAGAACACTTTTAGCTTTTCTACTGATCATTTCCTGAATTCAGCTTGCAAGCATTTTGTGGTATTTTTTCTTCATTGAACGCTTGAGTAGACTATAGAAATGTATTGGCTTAAACATTTCAAAGTTGACCTCAGCACCATAGGTGTTCAGTGTTAGAAATAACAGCCTTTATGATGGCCTGGTGAAAGTTTACTCTTTCCATCTTTAGAGATTACGTGTAAGTATATTTCTCTTCTTTGTGGCTCCTAGAAGCTCTTCTTTTTTAACTAGAGGTTTTAAGGTCACATTCCAACCCAGATGAGGTCACTGATGCCAAGCACACATCTTTAAAATCTAGTTTGTCCTCCCATTTCCTTGTATTCACTTGCCAAGTTTCCTCTCAGTGGAAGCTATGAGGGAAACTTTGAGGAACTTAACTTCTTTGCAGATGTTCTGTGCTTTCCTTTTTGGTAACTGGAGGTTGCAAGTGCAGTCTTAATCCATCACACACACACACACACACACACACACACACACATATAAATCAACTCAACAACAGAAGGATTTTAAAACATTATGGTAGGTGAGACAATTGAGCCAAAATAAGTATTGCATAGGTAACCATAGTGTACACAGAGGGTTTTTTTTATTACAGTTGTGTCAATTTGTTTGCTATAATAAGTAAATGTAAAAGTTTTCCCCTGACATTAAGTCTAGTCATGTCCAACTCTGGGGGTTGGTGCTCATCTCCATTTCTAATCCAAAGAGCCGCCGTTGTCCATAGACGCCTCCAAGGTCATGTGGCCAGCATGATTGCATGGAGCACCATTAACTTTCCATTGGAGCAGTACCTGTTGATCTATTCATATTTGCATGTTTCCGAACTGCTAGGTTGGCAGAAGCTGTGGCTAACAGCGGGAGCTCACCCCACTCCCCGGATTCCAACCACTGACCTTTCGGTCGGCAATTTCAGCAGCTCAGTGGTTTAACCCACTGTGCTGCTGGGGGCTCACATCTGCTATAATACTTGGGTCTAAAAATTAGCACTTGCATGACCTTAATGTTTCTGGCCATCCCAACACCTGAATATATCAGGATTTAAGTGTACTTTAATTCCATTCAAAACTCTTATTATTGATTTGACCTTAGGCAAATCAGCTTGATGGAAAACAGAGCAACAATTCATTCCAAATTAGAATGCTTCCACATAAACTTTTCTCCCTCTAATATCAATGAATTTCAATCACATTTATTCCTAAATCAAAATGTTTTCCCTTCCAAACTGATGTGTTTCTGTGTTTTTCCTACTATTGTCTTGTTGGTGGCAATAACTAGTTCACTATAAATTTTTTTTTGTTTTCTTTGCATAAAGAAAAAACCAGCATTGCTGTGATATCCAGTTTAGAAATATAGTTGATTTTTAAAAGTCTGACAAAGCAATTAACCCCTGCTGTTGCTACTTAAATTACTTCCTCCAAGAAACCAGATTCCTGAATACGTATGACAGGGGTTTCTCTGTAGAAGTATTTGCATTACAGTTGTTGTTATGTGTCTTCAAGCAGTTTCTGACTTTTGCCTAACCTAAGGTGAACCTATCATGAGGTTTCGTGGTAAGATTTATTCAGTGGGAGTTTGCTGTTACTTTCCCCTAAAGCTGTGAGAGAGCATGACTTGCTCAAGATCACCAGTGGGTTTCTATTGCCAAGTGGGAATGCAAATTCTAGTCTCCTAGAAATTCTAGTCCAGCACTCAAACTACTAAATCCTGCAGGTTCTCACATCATTCTGGCTTTCTATTATAGTATTGTCTCCCAAAGGAAGTCAGTCTGGCCCTGTTATTGCTGTATTTCTGAAGTTCAGTTTAAAATGGTATTATCCTTGGCTTTTAAAGCTGGTTCTTAAATTCAACTGTTAAAATTATTTTAATCTTTTAATTTTATAATAATAATAATAATAAAATAATAATAATATTGAACTTCAAAGACTCTGGCAGAAACCAGTACAGGTGGTCCCGGTGGTGATTGCCACATTGGGTGCCGTACCAAAAGATCTCAGCCGGCATTTGGAAACAATAGACATTAACAAAATTACGATCTGCCAACTGCAAAAAGCCACCCTACTGGAATTTGCGTGCATCATCCGAAAATACAACACATAGTCCTTGGGAAGTGTTCGACTTGTGATTTTGTGATACGAAATCCAGCATATCTATCTTGCTTGCTGTATCATACAATGTTATTGTGTCAATAATAATAATAATAATAATAATCCATCACACAGTCCTAAACACTTGAGAAGTGTTCGACTTGTGATTGTGTAATACGAAGTCCAGCATATATATCTCGTTTGCTGTGTCATACTATGTCTTTGTGTCAATAAAATGATAATAATAATATATTTTAATTGCTTTGAGACCCTGCTTGGCATTGCTTTGGGGCATTGCTTTAGGACCCTGCTTGGCAGGAAAGTATTTAATATATATGGTGAAGACAATGATGATAGCAATCACCACTATGTTATGATACTGGAATTTGGTGTGTATATGTGTCCTGGTTTGTACTGATTCTTCACCATTCCTGTCCTCAGTTCAACAACATAAAAGCCCCACTATATCGTGACATAGGGACAAATCAGTGAGGAATACAAGGGGTGGGTCTACACTAAACTGTTATCCTGTGGCCAATCTGGTGTGATGTACGCTCAGTACTAGATTTAGGACAATTGAGGCTCTGTGCTAGTTAAGTTATGAGGCCCCTGACTTGGGCCCTGAAGGAGGTAGGTCAGGTAGGCATACTCTGCCTGCTTTGTGGAACACTCCAATAGACTATCTTTATGTCTGGAATTGATTTAAAACAGAATGCCTTCAAATGTATAATTGCACTACTTAACTAAAATCCATTGTAAAAAGTTTTTAGAACAATGGGGCCCTGTGCTTAAGCACACCTAAGCACAATGATAAATCCGGCACTATGTCTGCTGGATCATCCCCGGTATGGGGATGCTGTGGAGGCAAGAGTCCTCACTGCCCTGTGGTGCCAAACTCAGTTCCCTCCCATCCTTCTTGTCTCAGCAGTTTCCCTAGATAATGGGAAGTCTTCACGAACAACAAGTTGAACATGAGCCAACAGTGTGAGCAGCAGCTAAAAAAACCAATGGGGTTTTGGGTTACATTGAAAGGATTATAGTGTCTAGATTGAAGGAAGTCATGGTGTGTCTTTATTCTGCTTTGGTCCGACCTTATCTGGAATAATATGTCCAGTTCTGGGCACCTGTCACATTAAGAAAGGGGCAAGCTTATTTTCTGCTGCTCTAAAGAGTAAGACATGGAGCAATAGATTCATTGCAAGAAAAAAAGATTCTGTCTAATTATGAAGAATGTTCTGATGGTAAGAACTCTTCAACAGTGGAATATGCTGCCTCAAAGTTTGGTTTCTCTTTGGTTTGTAAGTGGAGAGGCTGAATCGCTATCTGTCAAGAGTGCTTTTGATTGGGTGTCCTTGCATGACAGAGGGTTGGATTGAATGGCCCCTGTGGTCTCTTTGAACTTTATGATTATATGATCACCTACAGTGACAACCAGAAGAAGACAGTGATATAGAAGAAGTGATATATTTATGTATTGATCAATCAATCAATTTAGATTCTATCATATATTTATCTAATAGCTAAAGTTTAAAGTTTCTTTGAAAATCCATTTGTAGTTTTGACTTCACTCCCTGAAAGTGGCTTCTTTATAAAAAAATAATTTTAGGAAGTTTGTGAGAATGATATACTCATTATATCCTCATCACGCACACATATTTAATAAGATTTTTTTAGTTACTAATCTCATCTTAACAGACTTAGTCTATGCCTTGTTGCAATTATAATTCAGAGGCAATTATAATTTGACAACTGCAGTCCAACACTGCATTGTAACTCTCTTGGAGTTTAACATATTCCACTGACATTGCCTTCATTTCCTAAACAATAGATGCAAAAATCCCAGTTCAACATGTCCTCAAACTATAAGTTAACCAAGGTCTGCAATGGAGCTAATATTATATGTTATAAATACATATTTACAGAACCCTAACTATTTGTCCTTATAGTTTGAGGAACTTCAAATGATGCCAAAGATTGTGTCTTCGGTTGTGTTGTACTGAATATTTCCCACATTTTAATGGGGAAAATATCATTTCTAAATTGCTGGCTAACTATTGTATTCTCATACAATTCTAGGTGCAATCTTCTTTAATTAAATTCATTCTGTAGCAATATAAAACTTATGTTTTTGCTGCTACATAAAGTTTAAACATATCAAAATGGTCAAAGCCTTTGGAAGACAAAGAGAGCAAGAATAAATTCATATGGCAATCAAAGACAATTGCTGCCAAAGCTCCTGGCCTAGATGGCCTCTCAAAGCTCTATTACAAAACATTTAAGGAAGAGCTGACACCAATATTTGTGTCAGTAATGAATAAAGTCTTGGTAAAAGGTGAAATCCCAGAATCTTGGAAAGAATCCACAATCGTACTAATCCCTAAATCAGGCAAGGATATGGACCAAATCAAAAACTACAGGCCTATCTCTTTATTAAATTGTGTATATAAATTATTCGCTACAATTCTGGCAAATAGATTCAAACAAGTATTAGCAAAAATTATCCACATGGACCAAGAGGGATTTCTACCCAGAGGCGGTTCAACCACCCGACCAACTAGGCAGTTGCCTGTGGCGCCATCTTGTTGGGGGCGCCATCGAGGCAACTCCTGTCTCCTGCGGCCTGCCTCCGCAAGGTGTTGAACTGCTTTTTCTGTTGATTTGTTGTAAAACATGATGTCTTGGTGCTTAATCTGTATAATCTTAATGTAATTTGATGTTTAATAGGCTTTTCCTTAATCCCTCCTTATTAGCAAACATTTTCGCTTATCCAACGGTTTTATTTTTCAGTTATTGGTTTGGGGGGGCGGGGCACCAAAATTCTGTTCGCCTACACTTGAAAAATACCTAGCGCCGGCTCTGTTTTTACCTGACAGACATCTGAGTCAGAATGTCAGAACAATTCTAAACATGTTGGAGATAGCAGAGAGCGACCCCAATAAAGATCTGGCATTGCTCTTCCTTGATGTGGAAAAAGCATTTGATCAGGTTAGCTGGGTCTTCTTGGAGAAAGTCTTGGAAGTATATGGGGTGGGCCATTGCTTTAAAAAAGCAGTGGGGGCAATATACTCGAAGCAAATTGCTAAGCTAAAAATAAATGGTAAATTGACAAATAATTTAGAGATACAGAAAGGAACCAGACAAGGCTGCCACTTTCGCTATTATTGTTTATTCTGGAATTGGATATTCTGAGTATAGGAATTAGAGAGGATCCTCAAATTCAAGGGTTTAAAGTAAGGGGTCAGGAAATTAAAACCAGAATATATGTGGACGATATGCTATGTAATTTATCTAACTCAACACAATGTGTTTCAAAATTATTAGAGGTAATCAAACTGTATGGGGAGGTATCAGAATTTAAAATAAAGAAAGACAAATCTAAATTTGTTACAAAAATATAGACACTAAAACGATTAGGAAATTAGAAGAGGCTGCCAACTGTAAGGTTGTCCCAATGATAAAGTATCTGGGAATTATGATCTCGAGCAAAAACATTAACCTATTTCAAGATAATTATGGGAAAACATGGTCAGAGATCAAAGAAAACCTGAATAATTGGCAGAAGTTACAATTAACCTGGTTGGGCAGAGTAGCAATAATTAAGATGATGGTACTCCCAAAAAATGCTCTTTTTATTTCAGAACATACCTATCATCAAAGGGACCAACATTTTTAACATATGGAAAAGGGACATTATGAAATTTGTTTGGTAAGGGAAAAAGCCAGGATTGCTTACAAGAATCTTTTTGACACCAAAGAGAGGGGAGGGCAGGGGACTAAATTTACCAGACCTAAGAATTTATTATGAAGCTTCCTGCATGAGATGGCTCAAAGACTGGATACAATTCAAGAATACCAATTTACTTAACCAAGAAGGATATGGATTACGATTTGGGTGGCATGCATACCTATGGCATGAAGGAGAGAGGCTAAATAAGGCTTTTAATAAACATATAATTAGAGGAAGCCTAATAGATATGATCATTAGAAGCCATTGTGAGACCCTCCTCGAAGGATGACATAAGAACTTATGGGGAATTACTTACCAGAACTAATGGCCAATGGGCATTGAGGGGAAAAGATGAACTGGGTATCAAAGACTGGTTTCGTTATCACCAATTATATGAAAGGTTTAAAAAGGACGAAAAGAAGAAATTTGCTTTAAAAATCAGAGCTGGAAACTATACTAGATAAAGGAAAAAAAGGTTTAATAGCCAGACTTTATAAATATATTCTAGGTTATAACCTGGAAGTAAATCAAGTAAAAATCTCCATGATTTCATGGGCAAAAGATCTAGGAAGAAACATAAACTTTGATAATTGGGAGAACCTGTGAAAAAAAGGCTTTAAATTTACAGTGGCAGCCTCAATAAGAGACAATTTATATAAAATGTGTTACAGATGTTACACAACCCCAACTCTCCTAGCCAAAATAGACAAATCACAATCAGGATGCTGTTGGAGGTGTAAAATACAGAAAGGGACCTTCTTTCACGTATGGTGGTCTTGTGAATTGGTGCAGGTCTATTGGGAAAAAATCATAAAAGAGACAAATAAAATGACCCACAACAAAGTAAAAAAAAAATTTCCAGGGATGTGCCTATTAGGGTTATTCAGTGACTAACTAGTGCAGCCTGTACAGTTTTGCAGCTGCACGCATAACGATTGCCAGTGACTGGAAAGGTGAAAAAACATTAAGTATTAAAAATGGTAAGGATAAATTGAGGGATTATGCACAGATGGCCAAGATTTCTAGCAATCTGAAATATGATAGTCATGAAGTTTTTGAAAGAAATTGAAAGCTGGCCTTAGCATATCTTACGGGGAAATCTTAGAAATAAAAAAAGGGGAATTTATTGATCCAGAAGCACAGAGGGCTAAACAAAATTATGCATAAACTCTACGTTGTTCAGTGTCGGGAGTCAAGGTGGTGAATTGCACTGGGGGCGGGTTGAGGGGTAATTGTATTGTGGGTGGTGGGTTGTCTATGTATGTGTATGTGTATATGTTTGTAATGCGTATTGTGGATGTTTTACAATTTTAAAAATAAAAATATTATAAATATAAAAAAGAAGACAATTACTGTTTATTCATTACTTTCTGAAGAATTCTGCACAGCAATTCCAAAATGCTTAAAACATGGCTTATGACACGATACTATAAAACATATCTTGAGCAATAATAAAAATGTCCATTCAGTAATATATCTGTTGCACTAAGGATGCTGTTGTGCCGTATAACAGAAAAAAATGGAACAAAGTATGTGACAATGCTTACTTCAATAAATGCTTTGACCATAATTAATTACATGCATTCATTTATCTTCAAAAAAGAAAAGAAAATTGCCCCCATGAACTTAGCTTTAATAGTCATGTTATCATTGGCAAATACAACTGTTCCAGCCCCCACCTCCCACAATTGCTTTTAAAACAAAGCCAGACCAACAAAAAGCTGTAGTCATATCTCCATCTTCCATGATTTCTGGGGAATATAGGAAATTTATCATTTATGTTTTACCCTGTCATGATAAAAGGTGAAAAAGTTGTTCAAAGTTTTTATGCACAATGTATTTTATTTCACGCTAGCTGTGCCCGGCCACGCGATGCTGTGGCAAATTGTGGTGGTGTTGGAAATAAAGTACTGAGGAATTGGAGGTACTTAGTATATGTTATGTTCGATATTCAGCTGTGTGGAAGGGGGCATAGGGCTGTTGCATACAGCCCTATATCCCAGAGTATCAAGGCAGAAAATCCCACATTAGCTGAGTGTGGATTCAGATAACCCAGTACAAAGCAGATATTGTGGGTTTTTCTGCCCTGATATTCAGGGATATAGGGCTGTGTGGAAGGGCCCCAGGTCTATGCTGCCATAGAATCCAGTTCAAAGTAGATTATCTGGATTTTTATAGTGTCTGTGGAAGGGGCCTTTATTTCTAATTTTTGTAAACTTTGCTAGTCACCAAAACCTGCTCAGCCTGCTCTCCAGGACTTGGGTTCTGTTTTGGAAAGAGAAGGAACAATATTGTCCAAATAACAAATAGAAGACATTCAACTGGAAAGGGAAGTTAAAATGGAAGTTTAGTGCTGACATTTAGTGGTGACAGGCTAGTTATAGTTATGGGGTTATTTGTAGAAAATTGCAAACTTGGGCCCTCCAGGTGTTTTGGACTCCAACTCCCACAATTCCTAAGAGGGTGTTAGGAATTGTGGGAGTTGAAGTGCAAAACACCTGGAAGGCGTAAGTTTGCCCAGGCCTAGAGTAGAGACACACAATGAGGCTGTTTTTGAAGTGCTTGTGCTTCCCTTAGAGGGGACAACACTTGGGGTGGCCTACCTCCTGTTTTGTGGGGTGGGATTATGGTGCCTCATCCTCCTCCTGTCCCTTTCCTTCTGTGGGCCGGGCAGGGGGACTTTCAGCAGCAGCAGCAGCAACACCAACGGAGCGGGAGGAGAGGAAGAAGAGCCGGGGAGGAGGGTGCTCTTCAGCTTCTCTGTACGCAGCCTCTCAGCATTGCCTTTTGTGGGGGAAGAGGGACATGAGGGAGCACTTCCTCGGCCGAGGGTCCTTCCGAGGTTCGCGGGAGAAACTTTCCCTTGTGCTCCCTGGAGAACCTGCGGCCATGTTGGGATAGGATCCTGCCGCTCGGGGGATCTCTTTTTGTGAGGGGGGAAGAAAGGAGAAAGCAAGGCCGGTTGGTTGAACGACTCTTTGGCCCAGGCATGGGCAAACTTGGGCCCTCCAGGTGTTTTGGACTCCAACTCCCACCATTTCTAACAGTCTACCGGCTGTTAGGAATGGTGGGAGTTGGAGTCCAAAACATCTGGAGGGCCCAAGTTTGCCTATACCTGCTTTTGCACAGGAGCGATGGTTGTGGAGAGGGGTTGTGGGATGTGTTGGGCGCACGCCTGTCCGTGTGTGGTGCATGCGCAAAGCATTCTTTTCTGTATTTTGGGTTTTGTGGGTCCCGGTTTGGATCCAGATTTTTAATTCTGTTGAACGAACCTAGAGGCAAGGATGGTGGATTGTATTGGCAAATTTCTAGGTTCTGGGGCTTGTACTTTTGTTGTTTAGCAGCAGGGGGTGACACCATTTATCTTTTATATATATAGATGTGCTTCACACGTACAAATTTTTACCCTATAGATTGAAATGATTAAGATTAGTCCTTTGAAATTGCACTTCTTTAAATATACAAAATATCTTCATTCCAAACCATTTGTTTTACAAGAATTGCATTGAATTGTGTGCAGAACTTGAGCAATGCAATCTTATATGCCTCAATGGTTAACCTAGTTCTTTGCTGGGCACATTCCAACCACATCTTGCACACTGTTTCTGTTCAATAAATCAAGGAAATCGACTGATAAAACTTTTTTAAAAATTGCTATAATTGCCAAAAACCATAATTGATAAAATGCTAGCTTATCATGACATGGAGATAAAGGTCAAAAGGACCAGATGTAAATAATTACACAGAAGCCCTATTACAGCATTGAATGAAGTAGATCTGGGTTTTATGGCATTGAAGAAAAACAAAAAGCCTGTTCATCTTAAAAGTATATGTTTGCATTAATGCATCTTCAAAAAAAGAGGAATCAAGATTTTAATAGACATGTGGATTCCCCTCCTCATAATCTGTCTTCTGTCATTCTGAATTACATATGAAAAGTGAGAATAAGTCAAATCACTGGAGATTTCAAACCTTCTAGGAGCTTTGTCAAGCACTGCATAAAGTGAATGCTTTTAAGTCGACACCATTAAATGTCTCTGCTGGAAAAAGGGAGGGTGAGCCAAACGAAAAGATGATTTTACATAATGCTCATTTTATTTAGTGATGGCTTTTCTCTGGAGAACATAAGAATGACAGGTATTTAATGATCCATATATTCAGATTTGATAATCTTTCAGCCTGTCAAAATTAATTAATAGAAAAACAAATTAGTGAACCAAAATCCTCATTATTTTGGGCAAAAGAAGAAATGAATTGAAAGGGGTCATCACCGAGACATTTTCATTCTGTTTTCCTTCAGAAAATTTCATGCTCTGATTTAAATGTAATTTTCTTTTTGGTTAAATTTCAAAAAATCTTTATCAATAAACATAAGCCATAGAAATGTTGCCATCCTCAGAAACCATGTATCATACAAGTATTAAATAAAAATACCACCGCCATACTTATAACTTCTTTGCTTCTTCTTTTTGGTTGCATGAGCCACCTCATCAAAAAAATTCTAAATTTCATTTCTGCCATTGCCTTTGCTCTACCAAGCAAAAGAAAACATCTGGGAGTCTAGTTTGATGGCTCTTTGCCATGTATACAACTGTGTACAAAGAATCACCATGGTTTATAGTTGTTGTTAAGTGAAACATTTGAGTTCAGAAAACCTTCTGCAAACAGGGAAACCCCTGATTTATGTCATTCCATTTAAAAGGAAGTGCCTGATGCTGAATTAGGTAGTCCTATCTTGTGGAAACCCCAGCATCAGATGTTCCGAAACATTCAAACCTCTACTAGAATTTACACGTCTTTTTCTTTTCCAGAATCCCCCTCTTCCTCTTTCATTTTCCAATTTCCCATCAACTTTTCCTACAGAAACATGATACCACTATGATTATTTGGGAATCAGTGTGATGTAGTGGTTTGAGTACTGGACTATCTCTGGAGACCTAGATTCAAATGTATGGTTGGTCATAGAAATCACACCCTCTCAGCCTCACAGGAAGGCAAAGGCAAACCCTTCTCTGAGCAAATCTTGCCAAGAAAACCCTGTGATAGGGTCTCGTTAGGGTTGCTGGAAGTTAGCCACAATTCGAAGGTGCAGACACACAGATGTGTATGTGTGTTGTTTTTCTGTGACTATAATTTTGTGACTGTAATCAATAATTTCAAAGGTACAAAGAGAGAACAGTAAAGGTAGCTGATGCTGACAAAGTGCTTGTAGTAAGCCATGTAGTATTAAGTTTCTATATTGGGAGAAAGACAAAACAAAATTTAGACTCATTTGATTGTGGCAAACACTAGTGGTATTTATTTATCACAAATACTCGAGGACAACTCTTCCCAAATGGATTTGTCCCCCAGAGGTATTCAATTACAATTACCCTACTTTCTACCTGGCTGCTTGGAGATGATGGGAGTTATAGTTCTACATGTCTGGAAGGTGCTAGGTTGGGAAAAGCGGCTTTGGAAGTACTTGTTACCTCAAAATCACGTATGCATTTTGTAAACCAAATGGTATCATTTCTTACCTCTGGCTATGCTTTTGACCTCTTTGAAATATTCAATCAGTAATATTAAAAAGTTTGACTGGTGACCTTGTGTTGTTTATTTCCAGAATTTTAAGCTTCTAGAATTGTTTTTTTCCAAGCCAAGAAAGTCTGTTTATGTTTTTTAATATAAAAAATTACTACCCTCACACTAACATATTTTTCATTTTTTGCTCTTTGCTGGAAGATGCACTCATAATAATGTGTTCATCAATAGAAGCCATTAAAACTGCATTGTAAAATGTGTACCTTGATTATGAATGTATGCATTTTCCACACTGCTAATATAAAATAAATGTCATGTATTTTCCCTCACTTTCATTTTTTTGCCAAAGTAGTTGATATTAAGGACCCATTAAGAAAACCTGAGTCCCAGATCATTATTCATTCAACAGTCAAAAAAAGCATCTGTGCATTAGATGCTATTAACACATGCAGAATGCCAAATATAATGATCCCATTAAACCAGACATGATTCATGAGGACTGAACTGATGTTATTTCTGCAAGTGCTCTTTATATTATTATGCACTTAAATTATTTCAGGGAATGTTGTCCAGTAGAGAACAGCCAGAAGGCTCTCCAGCGACTGGTATGTGATATCCCATTCACCTGATGAGTTTGATCCTTTCACCTAAATAATGGGATGTTAAAACTCATTATATATAGACAACAACCTAGTAGAAAAAGGAATAAATTATACTTTCCATCTTCCAAAATATCACTCATGATGAAACCCCTGTTCTCAGAGCAGGTTTCTAAAGAAACAAACCAATACCTGACCCTGTCTTCTCATAATAACTTTAAGAACTTTATTTATATCCCATCTTAGCTCCATGTTGGGGACTCAGGATGGCTCACAACAAAAATGGCAGCCATTTGATGCCAGACATACATAATAAATAACAAGACAAACAATAACAAATCAATAAAACATAAATCAAATAAGCAATTTATGCAAATACTAAATATTCCTGTACTTAGATATACCCACAAAAACATTTTTATAAGCCCAGCTCACATGTACTGTATCGACAAACCTACAAGGCTGTAACTCTGCTAATTTACTTCTCATGTACTCCAGTTGCAGCTGTCATTAGCCCCCAGTTTTCAATGACACTATGAATCATGTGCTCTCATCTGCAGGGGCTACAAGCATGTGATTTTTTTTAAAAAAAATCCTGCTGTTTTTCTTAATAACCATTATTTTGTCAAATTTTAGCTATAATATTGTAGCATGGTCTGGTATGGGAAGGAAGTCCAAGGAGTGACACAATGAGTCATTACACTGGGTGACACCATCCCTAGTGCTAATAATGATGTATAAAGCCCTCAAAAACATGTAGCCCAGGCAAATGGAAGAATACCTCTCATGCTACCAGTCTCATAGTCCCATGTTAGGGGAAGTATCCCAGATAGTGACATAATATAGGACTTTGTTGGTGGCAGTGTGATATCTTTCAAATGTCTCCTCCCTACAGATAAAATGGCATGTTAGTAGAAAAAAATGGATACCCTGAGTTCAGTATGGATATATTAAAACAAAGGAAACAGCAGCATGGCTTTTAAAACATCCAATTTTTCATCCATCCCATCAAATTTATTTATTTTTATTTATTACATCATTTCTACCCCGCCCTTCTCACCCATCAGGGGACTCAGGGCGGCATACAATATAAAAACATACATAAAAACAAATTATATCACAATTAAAAATCAATTGAAATAAAAAATTACATTAAAATTAAGAACCTATATTAAAAACATACATAATTATGCATATAAATATACATTCACGGCACGTTTCAAGTCCAAATGGGGTCTGTCATTGAGTCATACAGTTGTCATAACACATTTCTACTCTTGCTCAAAAGCCTGGTCCCATAACCATGTTTTCGTTCTTTTTCGGAAAGACAGGAGGGAGGGAGCCTGTCTAATTTCAGTTGGGAGGGTGTTCCATAGGCGGGGGGCCACTACTGAAAAGGCCCTGTCTCTCGTCCCTGCCAGCCGCACCTGTGAGGCTGGCGGGACCAAGAGCAGGGCCTACCCAGAAGATCTTAGATTCCGCGATGGGTCATAGCAGGAGATACATTCGGACAGGTGAGCTGGGCCGAAACCGTTTAGCGCTTTATAGGCTAAAGCCAGCACTTTGAATTGTGCTCGGTAGCTGATCAGCAGCCAGTGAAGCTGACGTAGCAGAGGAGTGGTACACTCCCTGTACGTTGCTCCATTTATCAACCTGGCTGCCTCCCATTGGACTAATTGAAGCTTCCGAACCGTCTTCAAAGGTAGAGTATGTTGCAGTAATCTAGGCAGGAAGTAACAAGAGCGTGGACCACCATGGCCAAGTCAGCCTTCCCAAGGTATGGGCGCAGCTGGAGCACAAGTTTTAATTGTGTGAAGGCTCCCCTAGCCACTGCTGAGACCTGGGGTTCCAGGCTCATCGAGTCTAGGATCACCCCCAGACTACGGACCTGCGCCTTCAGGGGGAGTGTGACCCCATCCAGCACAGGCTGTAATCCAATACCCTGTTCAGCCTTCCGACTGACCAGGAGGATCTCTGTCTTGTTTGGATTCAATTTCAATTTCTTGGCTCTCATCCAGTCCGACACAACGGCCAAGCACCGGTTCAGGACCTGAACAGCCTTCTTAGTGACAGGTGGGAAGGAGTATCAGAGCTGCACATCATCTGCATAGAGATGACACCGCACTCTGAAACTCCTGATGATCTCCCCCAGCAGCTTCATGTAGATATTAAACAACAAGGGGGACAGTACAGACCCCTGCGGGACCCCATAAGACAATGGTTGCGGGGCCAAGCAGGTTTCCCCCAGTGACACCATCTGGGACTGACCCTCCAGAAATGAGTGGAGCCACTGCAAAACAGTACCTCCAAGACCCATCCCCGCGAGGCGTCCCAGAAGGATACCGTGGTCAACAGTATGAAGGCCTCTGTGAGGTCCAGCTACATCCTCAGAGACTGCTGTTAATATGGCATCCAAGTCAGAGCGGATCAAAGCAACTTTGTCCGCAAAGAACTGGACAAATGATTCACAGTCGGCTGCTGAGTTGTCAGGGATCCCGTCTTGGGGGGCGGGATATAACAAACCTCTGACAACTCGAAACAGCTCCGCCGGACGGTTCTTTGTGGACGCAATATTAGCTGCAAGGAAAACATTTTTTGCAGCATCTATTGCTGCGGCATATGCCCTAAGATAGGAACATAGCTGTGTTCGGTTTGGCTCACTCGGCTTTGAATGCCATACACACTTTAGTCCCCTCTTCTTTTGCTTCATCGCTGCCAGCTCCTCAGTAACCCAAAAACCTTTTTGAGCGTTTTTTCTCCCTCTTTTGTAATCTTCATGCTATCTTTCCTTTCTTTAACTCACTACTATCCACCTGGTAGCTAAGAGCTTAAAAATTCAGTTTCTTAAGACAGATAAAGAAACTCCATATCCTGTCTCGTATAGAGCACATGAGAGCTATCTGAATGTAGAAATTCTTTGCAATGTCCCAACCCTGAGTGATTAAAGAGATTTTTGCAAAAACCCAAAGTACCGTATATAGTCAAGTATAAGCTGAGTTTTCAGCCTTTTTTTAGGGTTGAAAAAGCCTCTCTCAATATATACTTGAGTGAGGGTCCTGGTTTGCTTATATTCGGGTTGGCTTGTATTCAAGTATATTGGTAATCAGAGTTGGACAGTCTTATCTTTAATTAAGTTGTATGTAAATATTCAAAATCATTTAACCTACCGATGCGTCGATTAATTTAATTTAATTGGTATCTATTTTTATTTTTAAAATTTTCCAGTAGCTGCTGCATTTTCCACCCTCATCTTATACTTGAGTAAATAAGATTTCCCAGGTTTTCTTGTGGTAAAATTAGGTGCCTTGGCTTATATTCGGGTTGGCTTATACTCAAGTATCTATGGTAAATTTTGTTGGCTTTTTTAGTATTGTTCTTAATTTAATTCATTAATAACTTAATAACATAATTTTGGAGAAAACTTCATGCTGAAATTCCAACATAAATCCATAATTTTAGTTACAAATGATGTTGATCTAATTCCTTTTTCAATGTAGCAAATTAGTTCTGATCTTGGTCCAACTGAAGTATTTGATATGCTGAAACACATTCCAATATTGGGGGTGGAGGTTAGAAACAAGATCTCATTCAGCCCTTCTATGTTATGGTTGAGCCTTATGGCTCCAATACTGGGAGACGTGGTCATAAGACTCCTCGAGAGTCAGACTCTCTGGAGGAGCGAGAGAGGAAACGGCTGCGGGATATCTTTGCAGAACCATCTGACGAAGACTCCTTTGAGGGTTTCACTGAGAGAATGGAGGAAGAGGTGGTTAGCTCAGAGGAGGATGACATGGAATGGACTCGTGTGAGAGAGGATTTGGGTGTTCCTGGTAATGATAGCATGGGAGGCGACTGGCGGGTTGCAGGATCGGACCCGTGGACGAGTTGGAGGGATGGGACGGGATCCACAGCTGGGGATGCTGTGGGGCGTAGTCAAAGATGTTTTAGTTCTGATGAGGATGATGATGATGAGGCACCTGGAATTAGGGTTACACCTGATAGTGATGAGGAGTTGTAACTGGCATAAAATGGGGTCTTGAATCCAGGGCTAATTGCGTTGGGCAAGGTAATCTGGACAGACGCTTGGGATCTTGTTTGGGAAATTCCTGAAGACGGGTGTGTTTCGTTTGCTGAATACGTAAGTTACCAAGGACACTGGGCATAGGCGGCGGGAGGAACTGTGTGGGCTTTTGTTGTGCAACCTGTGTTTAATCTTATTAGCTTGGACCTCCGTCGTCTTCTTGACGGACATTGTTTACCTACTCGGAATTGACGCTGGACTGGCTGACTGACTACGACCTGGGACTATCCTTTCTTGACTATCGTTGGAATTCGTGGAATCTAAGACGCCTGCACCTGGTAATCGACCTCGGACCAGATTGGGACCCCGCTGACGCTGCAACCCTTGATTGATGTGTTTGGACCCGGAGTTCGCCCGCTGCACGGAGGAGTAACAACTTAGTTGCTCAACCACAGCTGTTGAGTAGCAGAGAGGAATCTGCTGCCAGTGTTTATGTTCTATTGAATCTTTGTTTACTAGCTTTTGTTTGTTTATAGTCCCAGGCTGAAGTAAGCATTTTTGGTTTAACTCGGATTAAACTCCTGTTTAATCCGGTTTATCTTTTGAACCATTTTTGTGTGACTTTTCTTATTGAATAGTGTTTGCCTAGCTCTTTGTTTTTTACGAGCATTTTTGGTTCTGTATCCTTAATAAACTGTGTTGAATCTTATCTACTGGCGTTCTGTCCTTGACATTCTATGACAAAAGGTTTTCTTAGAATAATGAAATATTTCAGTGGGTGGATTCAATTGAAGTTATCTTATGCAATAGGATATACTTCTATTTTTTCTTCCCTGCAGCTCCATGCACCACGTCAGATTCTGAATGCTCCAAAGAAGACGTGAAGATCCATGTGTGATGAATTCTTCCAGCACCAGTGACTGATACAGTTGCATTAGTAAAACCATTTCTACTATGGCCTAACCTTTCAGGTATGATGCTGTGCTTCCCCAAAATTCATTCTAGCCCATGCTTCCACTTTTCATCTTTGTAATGTTGAGCTCATTCTACAATTGATATGTTCAGCCTTTTGACTTTTTGTCCAAAAGAGAATGCCTAAAGTGCTTTAAAAAAATGCACCACAAATTGGTGGGTAAAAAAAAATACTTTATGGCCTGGGACCAATCATTGTCAATGTGAACAAAGGATCAGTTGTTTCAGGAACAACAGATACCCGTTGCTGTTTCATGTACAAATCCTTATGGAGAGCTCTAACTTATAGGCACTGAACCACAAAATTAAAGTACCATGGAAAAAACCCCCCAAAATATATATCACATGATGTGGGAAGGAAGCTTCAAAATGACTGGATTTACACAAGGGTGTTACAGACAGAATAAATGAAAAAATGTGGTCTAAGAAAGGAAGCACAATTTCAGTTGCTAGTATTTTGTATGGCTCTAAAGCTTTTAATGGGAGCTGGGGGAATGTGCACTCTGAGAAGTAGATCAGTGAAATGATGATTTGTCTTTCAATGGAGTACTTTTATCCCATTAATTTCTTCCATTATGGTGTAAGACATGTAGGCTGTGACTAACTGAAAATTAGCAGGCCTCCCCCATAAAGGCAATGAAACAAAAGAATAGCTTGTCCTGTTTTGCATCAAATAAATATTAAAATTAATTTTATCCTGCCTACAATTGCAGATAATTTTAACCTCATGGCTTCAGCACTTTGTCATGCCTTTTGGGGGACCATTAAAATATATTCATTCAGTTCACCAGGTTTCTCTTCCTTCACCTACATACAAGTGATAATTGTTAATAATAATGAAAAGTATGCTCAACCTGAAGACAACACATAAAGCATAAAATTGAAAGAATAATGATTAAAATGCATACAAATACAGGCATAACTCATCAGCCTGAAAGAGGTTGGAAAAATAATTATACCAGTTTGATGGATAGATTGATGAGGTAAATGTCAGACTTGAATTACTCAGTCCATTGACCAAATACCAAAACTGCTTAAGAGTTATTTGTTACAGATGCAATTAGAAGTTGGTTCCATGTAAATACTGCTAATGATGGCTGCTTAAGTTGGATACAATGTTGAAGGCAGCACTTAAGATTCTGAAGGTTAGCAAGTTCCACACCAGACTTAGATCTTTGGAATTTCCTGTACAGGAGTCTTATATGTTGGTTAATTTTAATACAATCCATACCAAACCCATAATTATTTGAGCTTCTTATGCTCCCACCAGGCTGTGGGTGGCTTTTAAGCAAGTTTGCCAATTGGATAATTAGGTTATCAAATAGGCCCATCACAGTTCCTGGGCTATTTGCGATTATGATATCCATTTTAAGTTAGAAATGGACGGCTGTTCTATAAAGGCCATAAAGGTTACCTCGGTTTGTGATGACCATATCAAACGTGTGTGTGATTCACATTTTTCAGATTCAAAGTTTGAGATAAAACCAAAAAGAACAAGGAGGCCACCCCCAACTCCTTACATCCAAAGCCTTGGTGGGAGAAGCCATCCCCCTCCTCTGCAGACTGAGGAATCCTGCCACTGTCATGTGTGATGTCACCTGGCTCCACAGGTTGCTCAACTTGGAACTCAGATCTGACTCACATTTCAAATTTTTAAAATAGACGAGCAATGTTATGCATCTCAAAAAACCCCGCAAGTTGAGGTATCACTGTACTTAAGTTTGTAATATCCTTCTCTCTATAATTATGGCATGTTATCAAAAAACAGATGTATGGCAACCCCATGTTTCTGATTTATGGTGATTCTAAGGCATTTTGGCAAGATTTGTTCAGAGGGGCCTCATCTTCACCTTCCACTGAGAGTGTGTGACTTGCTCAAGGTCATCCAGTAGGTTTTCATTGCTCAAATCACTACATCAAACTGGTTGTTTTGTGCATGTGCATGAAAAGTGATTGACCTGAAGTTAATATATCAAGGAATAAAAGGAAAGCCATGCAGTAGGGAAAGTGTTTAGAAAAAATTACCCAAAATTATTTATGGGAAGGTGAGATTCTGAAAGATGCAATGAAAATAGAATTGTGTATTTTCATGTCCTTACATGTGCCACAGTGCTAAGGTAAAGGTAAAGGTTTCCCCCTGACATTAAGTCTAGTCGTGTCTGACTCTGGGGGTTGGTGCTCATCTCCATTTCTAAGGCAAAGAGCCAGCATTGTCCCTAGACGCCTCCAAGGTCATGTGGCTGGCATGACTGCATGGAGTGCCGTTACCTTCCCACCGGAGCAGTACCTATTAATCTACTCACATTGGCATGTTTTCGAACTGTTAGGTTAGCAGAAGCTGGGGCTAACAGCGGGAGCTCACTCTGTTGTCGTTGACTGAGGGCCTCTGTATGTTGCTGAGTGCAGGCCTCTGTGTTGTGCCATTTACTGCCACCGCCATTTTTTCTCCCCTTTTGTTCCTTTCCTTCCCTGTTAAGTGTTTTCTTTTTGATCTGTTACTATTGTATGCACCACCAGGCAATGTTTTGTTTTATGAGGGTTTGAGGGTTAGGGTAGGGGACATTGGCATTGGTTTGCGGTTGGGACTGGAGGGAAGAAGATAGCTGGTTTTACCAGTGTGGAATGGCCTCCAAGTGGATGCAGGAAGGGAAGATAAATTTTCTTTTCATTTCCATGTGTTAAGGTTTGAGTAACTTTAGTTGGTATCAGTAAGCGTAATTGGTGCAGAGTATGTGGGTTGTCGTATGCTAGTGACTATTATTTGGAGAGGTGGTGAATATAAATTGATGCTGTAGGAAAGACTTTATAGAGTAAAAGTAAGGAAAATATTGGATAGTTTTTGGGTTAGAAGGTTTTGTGAAGGATTTGAGTGGTTACGAATTAGTAGGTTTTTGGATAGGTTGGAATATGAAGGGTTTGCTGGAAACTCATGGGAAAAATAAAAATGGAAATTATCTACTACAGTTGTATGAGTTGTTGGGGAAATCATTCAACCTTGTCTTATCCCAATTGAAGACATTGAATGAGAAGATGGATCATTTATTCAAAGGACTATCTTTAATCTTGAAACATCCGACACAGTGCAAGTTCTCTGAGAAAGAGGATATTGGGTCTTTTAATCATACCAAGGATGTTTGCACAGTAGATATTGTAACACCTCTAGGCTGCGGGAGCATTGGAAACCAACACGGAGGCCAATAAACGATCTAATATCTTTATTAATGCAATAAAAGAATAAAACAAAAGTATGCAGAGTATATAGTCAAGCAATTGTCCTTATAAGAAAGATCAAAAATAGTCCAAATAAATGAAGTTATATGTCCAGTATTAGAGTCCAAAGTCTACAATCCAATAACCGAAACACACTCAAACTCCTTGGAGGTTTGAGTGGGGAAAGAGCAAGGATTCACGGGGAGATTCTTAAAGTTAAGTCCAGACAAGGATTTGAGGCTAGGCAAGGTAATTCATGGTGGATCTGAACGCAGTCCAAACTGGAACAGGAGTGAAAATGCAACTCCCGCTCTATTCATGAGTAAGCTCACCGAAAGGCGGCTTAGGAGCTGAGGAAACAAGAGATGATGTTCTTCTTGGATTAGTCACGTTGACACCACGATAGCGAGAGCTCAGTGCAGAACTTTTATGGAAATTCAAGAGTTCCCCCCAGCAGGTGTTTAACTCCCCTATTGTTCCCAAAGAAAGTAGCTGTGTCAACATGCCTGCCTCCCCGATGCTTCCCAAGGGAAATAGGTTAATTAAAATCCTCTCTCTCCGCTAATCTCGCACTTCATCTCAAAAACTTCTTATTGGAGCGATGTGTTTTGAGAAAAGACTTCCTATCAAACACAACACTTTCCGGGGAACCAGGCTCTGTTTCAAGGGCGTCCGTATTTGCTTTGGCACCAAAATGTCAACAGGGAACATCTGGAATGGAACAGAATCTTGCTGAGATGGGAAAAAACCCATATCCTCTTCAGTTTGATCTATGATGGCTGCGGGGTCATGGAGCAAGGGTCCCTGAGACATCACAGATATAGATGACGAGAAGGTGGGGGGGGACTAGAGCCACCTTCCATAGTGGCCACGTTAGAAACTGGGAAGCACAGAAGTGAAGAAGAGTCGCTTAGAGAGGTAAAGGGACTAGCGAAGCCTGGGCTTGGGAACATGGCTCTGGGATCACAGAAGGTCTATCCAACGATACCACCTGAGTCTGCATCATGTCTATAATCTTTGACAACACACCGCCTGTTATTCTCGAACCAGCTGGCATTTGAAATCTCAGACTCAACGCAAAATAGGGGCAAATGGGGCTTAAGGAAAGCAGTCTTGAAGTCTCTTGCTCAATTACTATCAAAGAGCCTTACAGATATCAATATTGAGTCCCTAAATTGGCTGCATAGAGACTTCCAATCATTTGACCATTCTACATGTCTCTTGATTACATTCAAAGACATTTTTACCATCAAGGAGTTACTAATCTCTAGAGCTTGGCTTGAAGTATGGGACATCCGTATTAGGAGGGTCTTTATTGACCCCTGGATTCGCCCCCTTATTTCTGGCTTAAAACCACATTGTTGCACCCCAAAGCAGCGTGAGCACTGGAAACCAAACAGAGACAAATAATCATATAATATCTTTATTAAAACAATTATATATTCAGGAATGAAAAAGTGGAAAGGATGAGTGAGCAATAGTCCTTTATGATAAGGTATGAATTAGTCCAAAGAGTTGAAGAGATATGTCCAATATTATTGTCCAAAATCCAGAAACCGAAACACGCTCAAAACTGTTGGGAAGTTCTTGAGCAGGGAAACAACAAGAAAGCAAGAGTGAATAACAAAGTCCAAAGTCACTAGGAAGTCTTTGGTATCAAGGCAGGAACAAGATGAAGCTAAAAGCAATCTGGATTCAGGAACAAGGCAAGGACGTGAATTTACTCTGGTTTAAACCGGGAGTCGTGGCTCGGCTTGGCCGCCAGGAACAGGAGACTTGGCTTGGTGAAATCAGGGAAATGGAGTCGGTGAAGTGTTCTCAGGAGATCGCTACGTTGACACCGCAAATTGTTCACAGTGTAGGACACTTTTATGGAACTTAGATCTAATCACAGCGAAGGGAAACCAAACTCCCCAAAGGTTCCCAAGGGAATCTCCTATCCATTATCCCTTCTAGATGCCAAACGTTGACTCCTTCGAAGCCCTTGTTTTTCTGATCTCTGGCGATGCAGAAACTCCCTTCTGTTAAAGGATACATTCCCTGGAGAACTCTACGCCTTCGCCACCTCTAGACTGGATTATTGCAATGCACTCTACGTGGGGTTGCCCTTGAAGATGGCCCGGAAATTACAATTAGTCCAATGTTCGGCAGCCAGGTTGCTAACGGGAGCGAATTACAGGGAGCTTTCAACTCCCCTGTTTAAGGAGCTCCACTGGCTGCCTTTTATTTTCCGGTCCCAATTCAAGGTGCAGGTTCTTACCTATAAAGCCCTAAATGGTTCAGGACCAACCTACCTTTGTGACTGTGTTTCCCCCTATGAACCTGCACGATCTCTTCATTCATCGGGGGAGGCCCTTCTCTCGCTCCTGCCTCCATTGCAGGCTCGGATGGCGGGGACAAGGGAGCAGGCCTTCTCTGTTGTGGCCCCCCAGATCTGGAACCCCATCCCTAGGGAGATCATTGCATCTTTTAAAAAGCAGTTTAAAACTTGGGTTTTTTTTGCTGCGCATTTGAATAACTCAGTCCCCATGTCCTAAATTAAATCAATATATTTCTCACCCACTGTTCCCGCTTTATAATTAACCAGATGCCCGTCCCCTGTAAACGATTAACATTTTTTTCCATCTTGTCGTTTGTCCCACAGCACTTTATAACAATATTACTGCACTTTAGTTCAAATGTTCCCTCCATACTGCCCCTCTCCATTAACCTGGTGGTTCATTCCATTTTACTATGTCTGTACTCATTTTATGCTTTTAAATGAGTTTTATGATCATTGTAATGTATTGTTTTATAGTGTCAATTTTATTGTGATTTTATTTACTGTAATGTGTTTTATCTGTTGTATTTGTTTTGATAGCTGCCCCGAGTCCCTGTCGAGAGATGGTGGCGGGGTATAAGAATAAAGTTACTTACTTACTCCCAGGATTTCAACTATGCCACAATGCTAAGCAGAATATAAATCTTTATAATGTTGAATCAAAAGTTGCTTTGAACCTTTATATTAATAATATTGTATAAGAACTTGGTTGTTTGGAAATCAGCATGTGAAATAATTGAAAGCTTAACTTCGAGAACATGAGAAAAAGTTAAGCTTTCAGTTATTTTACATACTAATAGTATTGAAATTATTTATACCACGTTAATCGAAAGATATGTATTTCTGATCAATATTAAGATCATGCAAATGCCAAAATAGTCATCTTGGGAAAGAAGACAAAACCCACACACAAAAATGAGATAAAAACTCATTGAACACTTATAAAAGTTTAAATGTCTGCAACTTCATTTTGATGGCCTACTTTCATAGAGACAACATCTACATGCAGCCAAACTGAAATCACTTCTCTATATACAGCCTCCTCTGAGATTTCCTTGAATTCACTAGAAAGGCTTAGTCACCCTTATATTTGAGGTGTTTTGCACAAATTCTGATCAATATTACACTGCTAATTTGGGATTGTTGCTGAATCTTTTCCCATTTTTGCTTACGCTATAGTCCAGGAGTGGCTTCAATGCCCCCTCTCTTAATTCTAAGTAGCTAACTTTATACACATTTTCACAAATATTTTGTTTTTATGTAATCCATTATATAAAATATCATATGGATTGGAGTATTATTTTGCAATTCTTACTCTAGGTCCTTTAAGAAAATAATTTACCACTTGATATCATTGGTGTCATTCTGGAAGGAAAAGTATAGTAACATCGCAATCCACCACTTTGGTTCTTCTGGGAAGATTGAAGATGTTTCTAGTTATTTATTAAACCATTCTGTATGTAATTGTTACAGATGCACATTTCCAGGGAAGTATATTGGAATTATGAGTATTTTAAAATCGTTGTCAAACAGACCCACATTTCTTTGGTATGCATGCTGCTTATGGATGATGATGTATGCATCATTAATCAAGCAGCAACAATTGCTTGAATAGCAAATATGTGTCAAGTACCAAAAGACTTTAAGAGGAGTGGGCTTTGTTATATAACCAATTATGTATGTATACATAAATATGTAAAGTTGTCCTCTCTCAATATTTCAGTAGACAGAAGAATCATCTCCATAGCTCCCAGTTTATGAACTTTCTCAGGCATCATCTATTCATTCTTGAAGAAAGACAGCTAGACAAACCTTTGATCTGTTCTAGCAGAACCATTCTTACATATTTTAAAAAATTACTTCAACCTTCTCAACTATGGGGAATACTTGAGTTTACTCCAATGTTTCACATCTCTAAGGAATTATCATCTTAATTTTTAAGTGAAATTCTCTTTATGACAGAATCTGACCTTCTCCTTTACTTACAAGTGAAGTGAGTCATTGCATATCTAATATTCAGAGAGGAAATATTCTTTTGTAGAACTGAAGTATTTATGGGAAAGAGGGGGGTGGGAACTAAAGGATAAAAACCCTCTTAAATAGATCTCAAACACTTTGAAATGCTTTATCTTATTATACTTCAAACAGATAATCAGAGAAATGATTCATTTGTTTAGAACAGTTATATCGAAACAATAGTCTAGGTTTATTCCTTGTATCTCTCACTTTGAGAGATACAAAGAACAAAAAACAAAAAACAGTACAGCTCAGGGATCAAATAAGGCCAAGCAATGCCTTTTGCATTCAAGTCACAGCTTGGGATGTAGTGGAAGATTTTTCAGAAAAGGAAGTTCGTTCTTTCAGGAACCTCAATCTTCTGTTACAATCATCAGGGCCAAACAATTATTTTAGATAAAATAATAATGATACCCTTCCTAAGAGTCATAAAGAAAGAATGATTTACATAGCCAAAACATGTACCTCTTGTAAAATCTCATCAGAATGCAATGAACCTGTGCAGTAGTGAAGTGGGATATTGCATGACATAGATGGGGAGGCCTGCCAGGCCATGTACCAAAACCCTTTAATATTTAAAACACTATATAAAATATAATGAGAAGATACAATATGGTTTGCTGGTGAGGGGAGAAGTAAATCACTGACCCAAGAAACAGGAAAGTGGTACCTAGGTTAAGCATTGAATGAGGCAAGTATGGGACATGAAAACCAGTTCTTCAGTGATATTCATCCCTGCCCTAGACCACTGAAATATGGCTTTTCACCTCTCATTTTCATTTCCCCTGCCTTGTATCACCAAAAATGATGGTGGCAGATTTCCCCTTGAAAAGGTGGAATGACATCACAAGGTGTCCCCTTGCCAAACATCTAGCTGTATACCTTGAGGCTATCAGGTTCCTGGCTAATGTGTTGATTGGAAATATTATATCCAGAACTCAACCTGGTATGAAGCTTTGTTCTCTTTCTCAGGGATTACAAAAGTGGGCTTGATGAGGTCATGGTATGGCTGACAGCAGACTGCCCAGGCAAAGGTAGGTGGAGGTGTCACAACTGTCACCAGCCACTACATGGAGGGAAGGGATGGCTCACCCAGCCCGGATATGGCTGCCAAGACATCTGCAGATGGTTCTGGTTAGGAATTGGCCCAGGGTCTTGACAACTGCTATGATAATGAAATGAAGTAAAGCTTGAAATATTGCCATTTTAAGGCGGAATATTTAGATACCCTAATTCCTGACATTGAATTACTCAGCTTTTGTAGAAAAAATAACAATGTTTAAAGAATTCTTAGTTACCTGTGTTTTGTGATAGTGACTAACTGATTAGAATCAATTAAATTATAAGCAAAGTTACAAATTTTCTAACAAAACAGGGTAACTTAAATGCATTTACAGTAGAGTCTCACTTATCCAATACTCGCTTATCCAACATTCTGGATTATCCAACGTAGTCAATGTTTTCAATATATCGTGATATTTTGGTGCTAAATTCGTAAATACAGTAATTACTACATAGCATTACTCAGTATTGAACTACTTTTTCTGCCAAATTTGTTGTATAACATGATGTTTTGGTGCTTAATTTGTAAAATCATAAACTAATTTGATGTTTAATAGGCTTTTCCTTAATCCCTCCTTATTATCCAACATATTCGCTTATCCAACATTCTGCCGGCCCGTTTATGTTGGATAAGTGAGACTCTATTGTATTTTAACTGAATGTATCAATATAATTTCTTGACTTTCAGCATTAATTTAATTCTGGAATTCTGAATTAATTAAATAAGATACTATATTATAGAGTGCACAAATATTGCATTTCCCAGCTGATTCTTTAATGAATCCATATGCTCAAAATTATCTTGTTTTGTATTTGTTCATGATTAGACTGTGGACACATTTACACTGAACACTTAAGTCGGAGGAGCAATCAGCTCCATGGCATCCAAATGCCACATGGAGCTGATCTGGGGTAACAAAAGGCAAGGCCACCTTTACACAGCCTTGCTATGTGTAACCAAAGTCAGGGGATAGTCCTAACTTTGATCCAGAATTTGGGCCATCTGAACACTTAGGGCAGTTCTGAACAGAACCTGCCACAATGATTCCTGCAGGCAACCTGGGACTTGGTATGGCAGTTACTGACTCTTCCTTCCTCCAGATGACTTCCTGTCGCAGTCATCTGTAGCTGTGATAAAGGCCCTATCGTGACATGGGTTGGGTGTTGCCTACAGTGAAGTTGGTCTGGGCGATGTGGGAGAGGAGAAGGGAGAGAGGAGGGATGGCTGACAGGTAGGCCTTGTCTCATGAACAGAGACTATCACACACATAGGGCAAGACGGAATGATAAAGAGTTGCCATGGTTTATTGGTGTAGATCTGCCCAGTGACAGTCTAGTTAATGCCACAATTTTTTTTTTTTTTAAAAGTAGTATGAGCATTTTGGATGGAAATTGATCTACTTTGTATTCAGATGGTTCTCTTCTATCCTACACCAGACACTATGTAGAGATGCCTCATTTGTTTCTGAAACCTTATTTTGAAACATTTAATTCCTGGGATATTTGTGAAGGATCCATGTGGGAATCAGTATGAGTAAAGGAAGGCAAGAGAAAGAGTTTTGGCAGGGAAGATGAGGTATGGGGATTTTCAAAACATGCACAGGCTCAAAGCTCATGACAGAACCATAAATGTTGAGGAAGTTAAATAAAATCATGGCATTCCTGAGCTTCATTCTAGCATAAGTCTCAAACTTACATGGCACTTACATTTCATCGTTGACTTTCCCTAGATCTAATACAATATCATTGAAGCAGATGATTAACTAAGGGCGTTTAATCACCAGCATTACAGAATGGAGGCTATTGTCTGATTTGCTCCTGCAGAATTCTGGGAAATGTTGTTTAGGGAAGCTGAGAACCTCTCTAGCATTTAATAGGCATTTCCTTAATTCCTCCTTTTTTTATAACATAAGCCTTACCAAATAGAGTCTTTCAGATGAAAGTGGGAGGTACCCTGGAATCACTCATATCTATGAGGTGGCTCTAGCAAGTAGCATTGGCGGGGGGGGGGGAGGATTTTGGGTTTCATGGCCATTAAGCAATTGGGTTCCATATTGTTTCTCATAGTGGCCAATATCAATATTAAATTAATGGGGGAGATGATGAGGAGGTTTGGGTGGGGTACCAATAGTAATGGACTCAGCACTGTTTATTCTTGTCATTGAAGTCTACTGAGGCTTTGCAAGGGTTAAACCAATACGGATGATTTAATAGAGTGGATGAAGACCAATACAATCAAAATAAATTCTAATCTGAAAGGGGATCTGTGGATTGATGTTTTCCAGGTCCAGAAAATGTGTAAAAGACTGCTCCTGGAAGGTGTTCAATCTCCAAGAAGGAGGGGGTATGTAGCTTAGAAGCACTTCTAGAACGATTCTGGTCAGTGGAAGCTCAGATGTACTCTGCTGTTCATAGTACTCTCAAATGGAAGTGGGTGATAGGGCAGTGAGCAGGGGTGAAAGAAAGAAGGAATCCCAATGCCTCTCCTCCTTTCTTCCTCAATCACCTTGATGCCCTGATCATTGTCTTTACAGGTGACAACTGACAGGTAGGATTTGTGTCACAGCCAGAGACTGCATGACAGAGGTTGGGCAGGGACAGTAACTGCCATTCTATGTCCCTAGGCTGCCCAAGCCTGGGAAACAATATGGTAGTGAGAACAGCTGCACATACATAAGGAAATATCTTGGTATTTGCACAAACATAATAGATATCTAGGACCCAAGTATTAAATCATGTCTATTTTAAATAGACATTTCACACATAACCTGAAGATAATTTCATACTTCCCATTTTAATAATTTTGTGTATGAAACAAAGTGTGTGTGGCTTGAACCATGAGAAAGCAGCCCATGTAGAAAATTTTGGATATGGAACATTTTGGATTTTCTGATAAGGTTTACTCAACCTGTACTACACTATATAAGTACCTTATTACTATATAGTTCTTATATTAAGCCCTTTCGAAAACTGTTCATAATTCATACATTACTTTAAACTTTAACAAAAATGTACCTTAACATTTATACAGCATCTATATTAATAGTCTCATTTAGTGCTTGATGTGAGGAGATAATATTCCTTCCTTACCCATTCAAAGCAGTATTATCTTTCAGCAGGCCTAGAAATAAGATTTTTCAGTAAACAGAAAAGAGATAATGTTTCTAAACTTTCCCCCCCCCCGATTATTTATTTTGAGAGGGCTAGCTAATTTCTTCCCCAGCAGGTAATATCCTCTTATCTTAGGTTCTTGCTTGAACTGTTTTGTGTCCCTCCCATGCCTTTCCTCTAAGTGTGCAAATTTAATTTCTTCCCCAGAGAGTGATTACATTTTTGAAACCTTCTGTTCTTATATAGGAGAGATATTCACACTTTCAATTTTGCAGTTGACCTTTGGTCAGCTAAAGAAAAGGAAGTAAGTTCTGGGAGAGATGCACAGAAAGAGTTGGTTTTAAAATTTCAGAGGGGAGGGGGCAGGGAAGGAGAAAAAATTCTTGAAGTTTGCTGTCATCATTTCTGATAGTTTATCCAGTATCTAAATTGGAACCAGCAGGTATCTGATCTGAAAATAAATTGTTTTCCCCTCCTTACATCTTAACCTTAGAATTGCCGGCTTCCTGCATCTCCATCTGCTTTGCAGACAGCTCTATCAACATTCCTTTGCTAAAGTGTGTGGCATTGTGCTGTTCAAGTGCTATAAATATGGATGCAATTATTGTTATTAAACATAATGTCATTAATTACCGGTTGTTGTTTGTCTTTGCTGAGCTGCATTAGCAAAACAAAGTGAACTCAAACCACACATAAGCCTCTTCCTGGAAGAGGTTGTAGTGACAATTAAAGTTTGTTTTCATATGTTGTCAATAATTAAGACATACAACTTTTTCATTTAAGTAACCATGATAAATAATATTGCCTTAAGCTTACAACCAACCTTTCACATCTGCAAGTTTAACTTTTGTAGATTTGAATAAGTGTGGAATTAATTTTTTCTTGATTTTTATTGACTATAAAATTTAAAAAATGTCAGTTTCCCCCCAACATTAAGTCTAGTTGTGTCCGTCTCTGGTAGGTGGTGCTCATCTCAATTTCTAAGCTGAAGAGCTGATGTTGTTCATAGAAGCCTCCAAGGTCATGTGGCCAGAATGACTGGCGCATGGAGCACCATTACCTTCCCGCTGGAGCAGTACCTATTGATCTACTAACATTTGCATGTTTTCTAACTGCTAGCTTCGCAGAAGCTGTGGTTAACAGTGGGAGCTCATCCCGCTTCCTAGAATGTTACCTGCAATGAGTTCTTTTTTTGTAACAAGGTCATAATAAAGCTGCTTTGAGTCTCCTTGTGGAGAGAAAAAGTGGGGTATAAAAACACATACAGTAGAGTCTCACTTATCCAAGCTAAACGGGCCGGCAGAAGCTTGGATAAGCAAATATCTTGGATAATAAGGAGGGATTAAGGAAAAGCCTATTAAACATCAAATTAGGTTATGATTTTACAAATTAAGCACCAAAACATCATGTTGTACAACAAATTTGACAGAAAAAGTAGTTCAATATAGTAATGCTACGTAGTAATTACTGTATTTATGAATTTGGCACCAAAATATCATGATATATTGAAAACATTGACTACAAAAATGGCTTGGATTATCCAGAAGCTTGGATAAGTGAGACTCTACTGTAATAACAACATCAATAATAATTTCAAAAATAACAACACTTAATAATGTTCTTCTTGTAATTAGTGGTTGATTATAGTGAATTTTAAAGATCTTTTAAATTAACTTTTAATGCATTTTGAGAAGCATTTTGAAGTAATTGTTGAATTCGATTTTCTTCTTTCGGAATGGTGTTCGGAAGGTGAGTGAACAGCATCACTGTTGCTTGGTATGGAAGCAGGAGTATCAATGTCAATATTCCACTGCATAGGTTATTAAAGTGTCATATTTTAAGAAACCAAGTACTTTCTTATATGCTGGAGTAGCAACCTTACCAGCCAACATATAGATTTTAAGGTTTGTGTATATCTAGAGAGTGCCAGACCAGAGAATGCAACTATCCCTTTTCCTCCTCCTCATTTTGAAGTAGAAGCCAATAATGAAATATGCTAGTTGGAAGAAACAGTGTCAACCAAAGTCCTTTTTTTGGTTCTTTGTATGTGTCTTTCCCTTTTATAACACTGGGGCTTTAACGTGGGCAGCCCTGTTCTGGCGCGAGCAGAATTCTGGGAAATGTAGTTTGGGAACGTGGGGACATTTGTAGCAGAGTATTCAAAAGGCCACACCCTAAACTACATTTCTCAGAATTCTGCATGGGCCAGAAGAATGGGGCTGCCCATGTTAAAGCCCCAGTGTGATACGGCAGATTGAAGTGTAGCATTAATGCCATTTACCTCCACTTTAACTGTCATGGTAAAATGCTGTGGAAGCATCGAGTTGTAGTTGAGTGAAGAACCAAGATTCTTTGGCAGAGAAGGCTATTTTTTCTCATTAACATAAAAAATACAAGGCTGTGATATTTCATAAAATGACTTATGAGTTTGATTGGGTTTTTTTTTTTGCTTCCTTAAGCTAGCCTGTCAATAAGAGCAATAAAGCAAATTCCCACAAGTTGGTTAGCAGATCAAATAGGGTACATATATTGGATTCCTTGCAGTGTCTAGCAATAACCAGCTTGACTGCCACACAGAAGAACCCAACTAGATGCTTATGAAGGAGATCTTCATGCTTCCTAGGGAAAATATGTAACAGGATTTAGCAAGATTTAAAATGACTTCTTGACATGTAATTTTTAAAAGAAATCTTAAAATTTAAGCACCAAAAGTTTGAAGTCATAGAACATCACTAACACATACGGACATATTATCTCAGTTCTTAAAGAGATTATATATGTTTCTATTCTATAATGCATTATACTAATCCAGATAGGATTAGAACATGCATCCCTGTAAGCAAAGTATCTCTGCATCTGAAAGTCTGCTGCTGAAAATGTTAGTAAAATCTTCTGTTTCACTAAGCATTTGATGCAGTCTAGGACAGTATACTATTTCACGGGAGAATTAAACATTCTAGTAGAAAGTGGGTAGGTCTTAACCCTGTTCAGGCATCACTTACCTGGTTTCAGTCAAAATACAAAGAGGGGTTAGTCTAGTTCAGCTCTCTCCATTATTTTTTCCTTATTAAAAAAAATGACATATCTGAAGATGCCTTCATGGAGACTCTTCACATGAACAAGATTCTTGATTTTCCAGCTCTCTTGCTTGTGTGAAGTGTTCTTAAGACCAGTAATGTCTCCTCTTCAGATTTGTCACATGAAGAACATGGTTGTGCATAAGTTCTGTCCCCAGCACAATGTTGTTTAATATATTTATAAATCATTATATAAAATGATTGAACAGAGAGGGTAGAGTTAAATGTTATTAACGCAGTGAAAGAGACTTAGAATAATGAAATATATAATCATAGAGTTGGAATAGACCAGGTGGGCCATTCAGTCCAACCCCCTGCTAAGAAGCAGGAATATTGCATTCAAAGCACCCCGACAGATGGCCATCCAGCCTCTGCTTAAAAGCCTCCAAAGAAGGAGCCTCCACCAAGTTCCAGAGCAGAGAGTTCCATTGCTCAACAGCTCTCACAGCTCTCACTTGGGCAGATGTGTATTCTCTCTTGTGATAATTCAGTTTCAGTTGTTCTCATTTTCTTTTTTTTGTTTTGTTTCATAAAGCATAATAGTTAGCGATTTTACTATGTAAACACAAATGAAAGCAATATGTGAGAAGAAATTAGTCATTAAAATCCCTCCCCAGAACAGAAACAGACAAAAAGAGGACATTTGAAACTAAACAGATGTAATATTTCTTTAAATTTAAATTCTTTAAGTATCTAAATATAAATATGCAAATATACAATCATTGAATTATAGAATCTTAGAGTTGAAAGGGACTACAAAAATAATCTAATCCTACTCCTGCTAAAAACTTCGGAAAGATATCTGTTCCACCTCTGCCTACAAACCTTTAAATATGAGAGTCCATGACAGGGATCCCCAAACTAAGGTCCGGGGGCCCGATGCGGCCCATCGAAGCTATTTATCTGGCCCCCATGGCACAAGGGCAGAAGGGGGTTGGACTAAATGACCCAAGGAGTCTCTTCTTCTCTTGCAACCCTTTATTATTATTATTATTATTATTATTATTATTATTATTATATTGTTGTTATTATTATTATTATTATTATTATTATTATATTGTATGACACAGCAAACAAGATAGATATGCTGGATTTCGTATCACAAATCACATTATTATTATTATTATTATTATTATCATTATTATTATTAACATTGAGGCTGGGTGGCCATCTGTCAGGGGTGCTTTGCTTGTGCTTTTAGTGCACAAAGGCAGAAGGGGATTGGACTCAAGGGCCCAAAAATACACCATATCACTCAGAGGCTCACCAGGCTCCTAAAGCCCCATCACCCTCCCCACCTTATGTTGATTCATGTAGGTACCAATGACACCGCTAGGCATACTTTTCAAAAGATCACAAATGATTTTTGAGCTCTGGGAACAAAGCTAAAACTGTATAATGTACATGTGATCTTTTTATCCCTCCTCCCCGTTGTAGGACACGGCTCTACAAGGGCCGGAAAAATAGTACAGGTCAATAACTGGCTCAGAAAATGGTACCAAGAGGAGCATTTTGGCTTCCTTGACCATGGTCTACTCTTCCAGGAGGATGGCCTATTGGCAAGTGATGGGGTGCATCTCACACAAGCAGGAAAACATCTTTTTGCACACAGACTCACAAACCTCATCAGGTGCACTTTAAACTAGATCCACTGGGGGAGGGGAACGACAGCCTGGCGAACACTATATTACCCACGACCACAGGGAACCGCCAAAAGGCTAAACGGAGGGCTGCACAAACACAGCAAGGACCAAGTACGGAGAGCACAATAATCCCAAATAAACAGCTCAAGGGGAGGTCACAGGGGCTTACATGTCTTTACACCAATGCTCAGAGCATGGGAAATAAGCAAGACGAACTCCAACTCTTAGCACAGCACCACACATACGATGTCATAGGCATCACTGAAACCTGGTGGGATGACTCCCATCACTGGAATTTAACCATTGAGGGCTATAACCTCTTTCACAGAAATAGAACAAAAGGGAGAGGAGAGGGAGTAGCTTTATATGTCAAAAACAGTTACTTTGCAGAAGAAATGCAAGACTGTAATCCGGGAAACCAGCTTGAAAGCATCTGGATAAGAATCAAGGGAACTCAAAAAGATCTTGTCGTGGGTGTCTACTACAGACCTCCAAGTCAGGATGAAGGACTTGATGAAGCCTTCTGTCAACAGCTGACCAAACAGGCACAAAGAAGAGATATAGTAGTCATGGGCGATTTCAATTATTCCGATATCTGCTGGAAAACAAACTCAGCCAAGAGTACAAAGTCCAACAAATTCCTCACTTGCCTTGCAGACAATTTTATGGTCCAGAAGGTAGAAGAGGCAACAAGAGGATCAGCCACTCTTGATCTAATCTTAACAAATGTGGAAGACCTGATCAATACAGTTGAAGTGGTTGGATCTTTAGGGGCAAGTGACCATGTGCTCCTGCAGTTTGCAATACAAAGGAATGCTGAAACTAAGACAAGTCAAACACGCATTCTCGACTTTAAGAGAGCTGACTTCCAAAAAATGAAGGAATTACTGAGCGGCATTCCATGGACGCCAATATTAAAAAACAAGGGAGTTAAGGATGGATGGGAGTTTTTCAAAAGTGAAATACTCAAGGCGCAAATGCAAACAGTGCCAACAAAGAAGAAAAATAAGACAAGTGCAAAGAAGCCAGAATGGATATCCAAAGAACTTCTAACTGAGCTAAAGCTCAAAAGTGACATGCACAAGAAGTGGAAAAGGGGAGAAATCACCGAAGAAGAATTCAAACGTATAGCCAACACCTGTAGGGAAAAGGTTCGCAAGGCTAAAGCACAAAATGAGCTCAGGCTTGCCAGGGACATAAAAAACAACAAAAAAGGCTTTTTTGCTTACGTTGGTAGAAAAAGGAAGAAAAACGAGGCGATAGGGCCTCTGCAAGGAAAAGATGGGGTGATGGCGACAGGGGACAGGGAAAAGGCAGAACTGCTCAATGCCTTCTTTGCCTCGGTCTTCTCACAAAAAGAAAGCCATCTTCAACATCAGCAACATGGAATGGATGAAGGATTGGGGGAAATCCAACCCCAAATAGGGAAACAAGCTGTCCAGGAACACCTGGCCTCTCTAAACGAATTCAAGTCCCCAGGGCCAGATCAGCTACATCCAAGAGTATTGAAGGAATTAGCGGAAGTTATTTCATAACCACTAGCAATTATCTTTGAGAGTTCTTGGAGAACGGGAGAACACTCCAGAAGACAGGAGCAGAATTCAAAACGATCTTGACAGACTAGAGAGATGGGCCGAAACTAACAAAATGAAGTTCAACAGGGACAAATGCAAGATACTTCATTTCGGCAGAAAAAATGGAAATCAAAGATACAGAATGGGGGACGCCTGGCTTGACAGCAGTGTGTGCGAAAAAGACCTTGGAGTCCTCGTGGACAGCAAGTTAAACATGAGCCAACAATGTGATGCAGCAGCTAAAAAAGCCAACGGGATTCTGGCCTGCATCAATAGGGGTATAGCATCTAGATCCAGGGAAGTCATGCTCCCCCTCTATTCTGCCTTGGTCAGACCACACCTGGAATACTGCGTCCAATTCTAGGCACCACAGTTGAAGGGAGATGTTGACAAGCTGGAAAGCGTCCAGAGGAGGGCGACTAAAATGAGTAAGGGTCTGGAGAACAAACCCTATGAGGAGCGGCTTAAAGAGCTTGGCATGTTTAGCCTGCAGAAGAGAAGGCTGAGAGGAGACATGATAGCCATGTACAAATACGTGAAGGGAAGTCATAGGGAGGAGGGAGCAGGCTTGTTTTCTGCTGCCCTGCAGACTAGGACACGGAACAATGGCTTCAAACTACAGGAAAGGAGATTCCACCTGAACATCAGGAAGAACCTCCTCACTGTGAGGGCTGTTCGACAGTGGAACTCTCTCCCCCGGGCTGTGGTGGAGGCTCCTTCCTTGGAGGCTTTTAAGCAGAGGCTGAATGGCCATCTGTCGGGGGTGCTCTGAATGCGATTTCCTGCTTCTTGGCAGGGGGTTGGACTGGATGGCCCATGAGGTCTCTTCCAACTCTACTATTTTATGATTCTATGAAAGGGTCTCTTCCAACCCTCTTTATTATTATTTTATTATTATTCATATTATTTATTAACATTGAGGCTGGGTGGCCATCTGTTAGGGGTGCTTTGCTTGTGCTTTCGGTGCACAAAGGTAGAAGGGGGTTGGACTCAATGGCCCAAAGGGTCTCTTCCAACCCTCTTTATTATTATTATTGTTATTATTATCAATTATTGTTATTATTATAATTTTATTGTATGACACAGCAAACAAGATAGATATGCTGGATTTCGTATCACAAAATCACAAGTCAAACACTTCCCAAGTGTCTAGGACTGTGTGATGTATTTTCGGATGATGCGCGCAGATCCCAGTAGGGTGGCCTTTTGCAGTTGGCAGATCGTGATTTTGTCAATGTCTATTGTTTCCAAATGCTGGCTGAGATCTTTTGATTATTTATTTATTTATTTATTATTGCTTGGTGGACTGGCCAACTATAGTCCGGCCCTCTAACAGTCTGAAGGATCGTGAACTGGCCCCCTGTTTAAAAAGTTTGGGGACCCCTGGTCCATGACACTCTGAGGCAATCCATTCCACTGTCAAACAACTCTTACACTAAGAAAAAGTTCTTTATCATGTTTCACGGAATCTCTTTTTTTGGAATAGAATTCTTTGGTTCATATTCTAGTTTCTGGAGTAGCAGAAAACAAGCTTGTTTGCATCATCTTCTACATGACAGTCCTTAATATATTTTGAAGATAGATATATCCAGGGCCGGCCCAAGGAAATTTTCAAGTGTAAGCGAAACAGGATTTTGGTGCCCCCCCCCCCAAAAAAAACCCCAATCACCGAGAAATAAAAGGTAGAAGGTAGAGGTGAATAGAATGGATAAAAGAGTTTACCTTACAACCAGAAGTTTATTAACAACATTATGTTCATATAGTAACATTACATAGAATTAACTCCAATCTTAATAAATAATAATAATAATAATAATAATTTAATAAATAAATATTTTAATAAACTTTGCAACAATTTTAATTTTTTAACATCCAGTTTTCCTTAACACAAATTAACTTGAACACTTGTAAAAATTAAAACCTGATTTTTCTGACTTTCAATTTGGAAAACTCATGTACTAGGGAATCTGTGTCCATGTCATCCAACAAGCTATTTTCAATGGCCAAGGTTGATAGTCCACTCAAGCGCTCTTGACTCACAGTAGATCTTAAGTAATTTTTTATAAGTTTCAATTTTGAAAAACTCCTTTCACCGCTGGCCACGGATATTGGAAGTGTTAACAGAATTCTCAATGCAGTGTAGACATTTGGGAAAACATCCTCCGAACCATGATTTATAAAAGACAAGGCATCAGCTGGGAGACTTCCAGGGGGAAGCATATCTGCAAGTAATTGTAGCTCTGTATACAGATCACCAGCATTCACATCGTGGTCTTCTCCATCTGTCAAAACAGTTTCAAGGCGTTGACAGGCGTACTTCAATTCTTTTTCATTCCAACATTTCCCAAGGCTTGAAATGTCATACAGAAATTTGAAACTTCCACTATGGTTGTCCATTAGCTGAAATCTCTCCTTTAATGAGGATATTGCTGTGTCAAGCACAACAAAAAAAAAGTTCACTTTAAAAGACTCTTTGCCAGAATGTACAGCTTCATCTTTACATTCATACGAAAATTGTCTGCTTACTTTTCTCGGTCGAGCTTCCTGTTCGTTTTCAAAGTCGGCAGTAGCATCGATTTTTTCTGCCAGTTCCTTTGCATCTGTAATGATGCTATTTAGACCTTCTTCAGATCTCATCCTTTCTAGAAAACTTTTCACACTCTTAATAAGAGCCATAGAATTTTGAAGATCGATTGACACTTTTTGCAACTGTTTACTAACGATATTTATCTTGTGCAGGATCTCATGCCATGTCACTATGCTGCACAGAAATGTGAAGCTTTGCAGTCTTTTAAGAAGAGCACCAGCACGGCTCCTACAGAGTCCATCAAATTTCTGATCATGAGAAGCTTCATATACGGCATCATATACTTCTTCAATATGGAACCTCAAAGGCAACAATGCTTCGATTCTACTTTCCCACCTAGTACTGCTAAGTGGTTTGAGTGTGAGAGTTGAAACATGCTTCAACAAAGTACCCCATCTTACTGGGGAACCTGAAAAAAGGTTATAGAGGTCTTGTATGGTGGCGAAACAGTCTGCTGCAATCTTGCAAGACATAGCTGCATCATTTATGACCAAGTTCAGGGAGTGGTTTCCACATGGTACATAAAAGGCTCTAGGATTTAAATCAAGGATCCTCCTCTGGACTCCAACATGTTTTCCCTTCATTGCAGAACCATTATCATATCCCTGGCCTCTCATGTTTTTTAATGGAATACGTCGTGCTTCCAACTCATGGAGTAATATTTCTGTCATACCTTCACCTGAAGGACTGGCAACAGGAACAAAGCCTAAAAAATGTTCCTTAATCAAGATATCTTCATTTGCTTTACATGTAACAAATCTAACCACCAACGTCATTTGTTCGGTGTTGCTAATATCTGGTGTGCAGTCCAATATAATAGAATAATATGTTGCCTCATGTAGTTGTTCCAAAATATTATTCTGGACCTTGCCTGCCAAGAAAGAAATAAACTCGTTCTGGACATTTTTACTCAAATAGTGGATATGTGTTTCTTTGGAAGTGATTCTTCTCACATGTTCAGCCATCGGATCATCAAACTGTGCTATATGTTCTATCAATTTTAAAAAGTTGCCATTATTAGGTTCAAATAGAACATCTTTTGTCCCTCTAAATGGCAATCCTTGAACCCCCAAAAACCGTGTAGCACATAGCAAGCGTTTCAGAATTTGATCCCAATGTTTAATTTCAGCATTAATAAGTCTTTCATGCTCTGCATCAATAGTTTTGTTTAAATGCAAACGTTGCGAGAGCTCACGCCAAGATGAACGGTTTTCCATATGAGGACGGGATTTCTCGTGACTGCTCAAAAGCCTGCTCAAGTTCCGCCAGTCAGAAAACCCTTGGCTACCTGCAAGACTGGATGTGTCGTTTCCAAAAATTTTGCAAGTAATACAAAACACTGCATTTTTAGATACAGAATACTGTAGCCAATATCTGTTGACACGCTCTCCATTACACAACTTCCTTGAATAATGAAATGGGGAAAATTTTCTGCCATGAATGTCCTTAGGAAACTTTATGCCTCTGACTTGCTGTGGTCCTCGCTCAACAATTATTTTCCGTGGCTCATCATTTATTTTGAGTGGCCACTCTCCACAATCATTGGAAAGAAATAACAAAGGGTCTCTTCTTTGTTCCTGAAAAAAAAGGGGGGTGTATGTTAACTTCTAGAAGTTTTTCTAAGATGTAATGCAATGCAAGATCAATAAGTATAATACCTCGTTATGCAATCTTTAAATAAAAAATGAACAAGACAGGCCAGGGCCAATTATATTTCCCAAAAATCTGCACTAATATTTTTAAATTGAATCTACTTACCGATTCAATAGCTTGCCGACTAGTAGATGGCAGGGCTGCATCTCTTAATGAATCCTCATCCACATCTTCAGTGTCAGTCCCAGTAATGCCAATACAGGAAGGTGGTAATGGTATTGCTGAAGTTGCAGTGAGAAGGTCTTGACTGGTTGATGGTCCTGGTAGAGGCTCTGAGATTGGTATCTTTCCGTCATCAGCATGATCTGATTCAGTCAATTTAGTTGTCTCTGGCTTTCCTGTCTGGCATGATGGTGAAGTCGTGAAAAACCTTTTTAATGCTTTAGCTTGACTCTTATCTTCTTGGCTATGCTGCAACCTCCTTTTACGATGAAATGCTCCCGATGGCTTCTTCTTGCTTGACATTTTCTGCTAAAAAACCCAACTCGTCATATAAGGAAGGGGACTGACGCAGAACAACTTTCAGCTTATGACAACACAGCAGAAATACAGCCTGCAGCTCCATCCAAGAACAGTAGAGTCTCATTTATCCCACATAAACGGGCCAGCAGAGCGTTGGATAATCAAAAAATGATGATTAGCATTGAATAGCCTTGCTAGACCTGGTTATGGACCAAGCATTTGAGCATTATTCCTTTTCATGCTATACTTGAGGACTGTTTAAGTACAGCAGAGACTCTACAGTAGAGTCTCTACTGTAGAGTCTCACTTATCCAACATAAATGGGCCGGCAGAACGTTGGATAAGCGAATATGTTGGATAATAAGAAGAGATTAAGGAAAAGCCTATTAAACATCAAATTAGGTTATGATTATACAAATTAAGCACTACAACATCATGTTATACAACAAATTTGGCAGAAAAAGTAGTTACATGTGTAGTAATGCTATGTAGTAATCACAGTAGAGTCTCACTTATCCAAGCCTCGCTTATCCAACGTTCTGGATAATCCAAGCCATTTTTGTAGTCAATGTTTTCAATACATTGTGATATTTTGGTGCTAAATTCATAAATACAGTAATCACTACATAGCATTACTGTGTATTGAACTACTTTTTCTGCCAAATTTGTTGTCTAAAATGATGTTTTGGTGTTTCATTTGTAAAATCATAACCTAATTTGATGTTTAATAGGCTCCTCCTTAATGCCTCCTTATTATCCAACATATTCGCTTATCCAACATTCTGCTGGCCCGTTTATTTTGGATAAGTGATACTCTACTGTACTGTATTTACAAATTTACCACTAAAATATCACAATGAATTTAAGACACTGACTACAAAAACATTGATTACGAAAAGGCAGGCTGTGTTGGATAATCCAGAACACTGTATAAACGAATGTTGGATAAGTGAGATTCTACTTTAATATGAAATAATTACTGGGATAGAATAATGCAGAACAATATAATCTCTAAAACCAGGACAATAAATAAAGACCAACAGTCTGAAAGCATTCCACAAAGGAAACAATCAGGGCTAGCTAACACCTCCCAACAAAGTATTCCCATCATCAAAGTCTGATAAATCCACTGTTTTCTCACAGCCACAGACAGTACAAGCACATAACATATCGCAAAGAACACAACTCTGAAAACAGGGGAATTCCACACAGGAAACATTCAGCGCCAGCTAACACCGCCCAACAAAAAATTCACTCAGGGAGGAAACAGTCAGGCTTTAAAGCTGCAAGGCTTACATCCTAATCATTTTCCCTAATTGCAGCATTCATGCTTGCATCTAAAAGCCAAAAAAAAAACCAATTAGAAATATTGTATATTCACAACCTTTAGGAAATAATATCCCCTGATGGCACAGCGTGTTAAAGCGCTGAGCTGCTGAACTTCTGGACCGAAAGGTTTGAATTGGGGGAACAGAGTGAGCCCTCACTTTTAGCCCCAGCTTCTGCCAACCCAGAAGTTCAAACACATGCAAATGTGAGTAAATCAATAGGTACTGCTCTGGAGGGAAGGTAACACCGCTCCATGCAGTCATCCCACATGACCTTGGAGGAGTCTACGGACAACGCTGGCTCTTTGGCTTAG
This sequence comes from Anolis carolinensis, assembly GCF_035594765.1. Taxonomy (NCBI): domain Eukaryota; kingdom Metazoa; phylum Chordata; class Lepidosauria; order Squamata; family Anolidae; genus Anolis; species Anolis carolinensis. The sequence continues at coordinate 104,028,595 of NC_085841.1, forward strand.
AAATGGAGATGAGCACCAACCCCCAGAATCAGACATGACTGGACTTAATGAGGTATGGATACCTCACAATCTTTGAGGATGCCTGCCATAGATGTGGGTGAAACGTCAGGAGAAAATACTTCTGGAACATGGCCACACAGCCCGAAAGACATACAACAACCCTGTGATCCCGGCCATGAAAGCCTTCGACAACAAGTTTACCCTTTACCTTAACTACCACCAATTCCTCAATACAGTAGAGTCTCACTTATCCAACACTCACTTATTCAACGTTCTGGATTATCCAACACATTTTTTTAGTCAATGTTTTCAAAACATTGTGATATTTTGGTGCTAAATTCATAAATACAGTAATCACTACATAGCATTACTGCGTATTGAACTATTTTTTTCTATCAAATTTGTTGTCTAACATGATGTTTTGGTGCTTAATTTGTAAAATCATAAACTAATTTGATGTTTAATAGGCTTCTCCTTAATCCCTCCTTATTATCCAACATATTCGCTTATCCAACATTCTGTCGGCCCGTTTATGTTAGATAAGTGAGACTCTACTGTTCTTTATTTCCCAGAACACCATACTTCGCCACAGCAAAGCGTGGTTGGGCACAGCTACTTTATTATTATATAATATATGTAATTATTAAAACTATAAATCCCAGCAACTACAACTCCCTACTCAATTAATTTTTTAACATAACATAAAATCACCAACTACAACTCCCAAAACAAGGGATTAAACAGTAAACATGTACTTTTATAGAAAGCATGTACAAATTAATATTTAAATATGTATTTGTATCACATATCTGAAATTATTTCTCACATTACTACAGAAATGATTCCATAGATGGAAGAATTAACACATTAGAATGCACACACATTAGAAATTGGCCCATCCACTTCCTTATTTTAATCTATGCTTCTATATATTTTATACTGTTTACTTTTTGTACAAATGATACACACAGTCAACTGTGTCATGAGAGATGCCTCCAACAGGATGGTAACATAATTAAACATCCAGGTGTTCCCCTGGGCAAGGTCCTTGCAAATGGCCAATTATCTCACACCAGAAGCGACTTGCAGTTTCTCAAGTCACTCCTGACAACAAAGAAAAAATAAAATAAAACTGATTATAGTAGTAAGAAGCTAGGAAACATGAAAGCACAAGAGCAATGCCCATCCATTTTGAAAAATAATGTAAGATTGACTTGTAAGTTTAGTTGCAACTTGTTGTCACTAATTCAGACAGCCTTGATTACCTTGCTCAGAAGGCTGCTGGAGACCTGTGGTATCCCTGGGCCTTGATTCTTTATGTTAAACGATTGTTGTTTGGCTGGTTGTCCTAGTCAGTCCCCACACACCACACGCCTCGTGGAAATGTTTTTTTTTCAGTACGCATGCACAGCGCGGGCTATGGTATTGCGCATGCGTAGAGGGTAGGTTGTTAGTGCCTAGAAGCTTCCACGGGTGAAATGCGCTGTGCGCATGCGCCCAGCCAGAGAGGCCATTTTGCCCTTAGTCTACAAACTAAGGGCAAAAATGGCCTATCTGGCAGGGCGCATGCGCACAGCACAGCTAGGCCATTTTGCCCTTAGTCAACAAACTAAGGGCAAAAATGGCCTATCTGGCAGTGCGCATGCGCACAGCCAGATAAGCCATTTTTGCCCTTAGTTTGTTGACTAAGGGCAAAATGGCCTAGCTGTGCTGTGCGCACGCGCACAGCACAGCTAGGCCATTTGGGCCTTACTTCCTGGTCGCGGCCGCTGATCGCCCGGGCGATCGGCGGCCGCGACCAGGAAGTAAGGCCCAAATGGGCTATCTGCGCTGTGCGCACGGGCACAGCGCAGATAGCCCGTTTGGCCCTTACTTCCTGGTCGCGGCCGCCGATCGCCCGGGCGATCGGCGGCCGCGACCAGGAAGTAAGCCCCAAATGGCCTAGCTGTGCTGTGCGCGTGCGCACAGCACAGCTAGGCCATTTTGCCCTTAGTCAACAAACTAAGTCAACAAACATTAGTCAACAAACATGCGCACTGCCAGATAGGCCATTTTTGCCCTAAGTTTGTTGACTAAGGGCAAAATGGCCTAGCTGTGCTGTGCGCACGCACACAGCACAGCTAGGCCATTTGAGGCTTACTTCCTGGTCGCGGCCGCCAATCGCCCGGGCGATCGGCGGCCGCGACCAGGAAGTAAGGGCCAAACGGGCTATCTGCGCTGTGCCCGTGCGCACAGCGCAGATAGCCCATTTGGGGCTTACTTCCTGGTCGCGGCCGCCGATCGCCCGGGCGATCGGCGGCCGCGACCAGGAAGTAAGGGCCAAACGGGCTATCTGCGCTGTGCCCGTGCGCACAGCGCAGATAGCCCATTTGGGGCTTACTTCCTGGTCGCGGCCGCCGATCGCCCGGGCGATCGGCGGCCGCAACCAGGAAGTAAGGCCCAAATGGCCTAGCTGTGCTGTGCGCGTGCGCACAGCACAGATAGGCCATTTTGCCCTTAGTCTACAAACTAAGGGCAAAATGGCTTATCTGGCTGTGCGCATGCGCACAGCACAGACAGGCCATTTTGCCCTTAGTTTGTAGACTAAGGGCAAAATGGCCTATCTGCTTGTCGCGGTTTGGCGTGGGCGCGGGGATTGAAGCCCCGCGCCAACACCGGAGGCGTCGGTGGCGCTACGGGTCGCTGTCGACGCCTCGACAGCGCCCCTAGCGGCCAGCGCCCGAGGCGGCCACGTCAGCGGCCTCGTAGAAACAACCGGCCCTGGATATATCACCACTCAGAGTCTTATATTCTAGTAGCTAAACATACCAAACTCCCTCGGTCATTTTTCACGAGGCTGGGGCCCATCCAGATAGGGCTCAGAATGCGTGAGCTCTCGCGCTTTTACAGGAGGCATCAAAACAACGCCTCTGGTAAAAGCGAATTAATTTGAGACAAAGCAGAAAAACCCTATTTTATCCCGAGTTAATTAGATAGCCCATTAGATCTGGGCCTTTCTGAAAGGCCTAGTTCTAATTGGCTATGGGCCCTGTGTGGACTTACCCCTGGGTAGTCTCACGACTACCTAGGGGTCAGTCCCCACACCCATCTCGCACCTTTGGGCTCCTGGAGCCCAAAGATGTCAGATGGTACCCCCCTCCCAATCCTTCCAAGCCCTAAAAATAAGAATAAACTTACCAGGCCACTCTTAGGCCTCTCTGCACACCTCCTGGAATGTACCAACCAATGATGCACCAGGAAGCAGGAGGGGGGAATCGCTCCTGCCCCCCCTCCCCCGGTTTTCTGATGCATCATTGGTGTGCTCCAAGAGACATGCAGAGATGCCTCATGGTAAGTTTACTCTTATTTTTAGGGATCACCATTTATTTATTTATACACCGCTTTTCTCAGCCCTGGTGTAGGGGAATTCAGGTTTATTTATTTATCATTTCAGAAGTGAACTGAGAGTACAAGTTCTAACAGATTTGAAAACACAAGCAAAGTTACAAAACTTGGCATTATACTAAATGTCCTTTGACAAGTAGCTGGCCACTTGGAGTGCCTCTGGTGTTGCTATTAGAAGGCCCCCCATTGTGCATGTGGCAGGGCTTGGACTGCATTGTGGTAGGTGGTCTATGGTTTGCTCTTCTCCACACTTGTGGATTCCACTTTGCAGCCCCATTTCTTAAGGTTGCGAATTGCAACAACATAGTAAATGGCAAAGATTCTATGCCTCACAACCATATAAAAGAAACATTACAAGTCTAAAACAATACATATAACTGTAAATTAGCTAATTAAAACTATATACATCATCAAACATACCATGCCCTCCTGGATGTTACTGGGAGGACATGCAGACACCCAACGGACAAAGCCACTCTTTTTATGTGGGGACTTAAACCTGCTTCGGAGAAGGCTTATATGATGTCTGGAAGTGTCCTTGGTTTCCAGACCTTTGATTATCTTGGTTGTTTTTCTCTGGAAATGTTCCAGCATTTTGATACCCATTTTGAACTGTAGTACCAGAACTGGACAAAATATTCTAGCTGAAGTCTGAACAAAGCAGACTAGAGTGGGACAACTACTTTCCTCACTCTGGACATAGTACTTTCATTGCTGTAGCTCAGAATAGCATTTTTTGCCTGCTACATTACACTGTTGACTTATGTTTAGCTTGTGGCCTATAGATCCTTTTTACATGTTCTGCTTTCCAGTCAAGTAACATCTATCCAACCCTTATTGACTATAGTATCTCCTCAACATTCTCCTGTTCTATTAAATTTGTAGCTCTATCAAAAAAAGAAATAAGATTAGTCTGATATGACTTGTTTTTGAGAAAGGCTCTCAGTAGGCTCGCATTTCTCTTTTAAACTGACTGTTTAATTAACTGTTCCAAAACATTTCCTGGCATCAACATCGAACTAAATGGTTGGTAGTTGCTCTCGTTATTGAAGATAGGGACAACATTCTTCTAGAACTCTACTACTCTTTTCCACCTGAATCCAAGGAAGCCCCTTGGATACTGGACCAGTGCTTGGCCGCTGTGATGGGCTGGATGGGGGCGAACAAGCTGAGGCTTAATCCTGACAAGACAGACGTCCTCCAGGTTAGTCGTATGTCTGATCGGGGTATTGGGTGGCAAGCTTTGCTCAATGGGGTCACATTCCCCCTGAAGACGCAGGTCCGCAGCTTGGGGGTCCTCCTGGACTCAGCGCTGACACTTGATGCTCAGGTGTCGGCGGTGGCTGGGAGGGCCTTTGCACAAATAAAATTTGTGCGCCAGCTACGACTTTACCTCGTGAAGTCTGATCTGGTCATGCCTTAGTTACCTCTAGGCTGGAATATTGCAATGCACTGTAAATGGGGCTGCCCTTGAAGACATCCCAGAAACTCCAACTAGTCCAACGCTCGGCAGCCAGGCTTCTAACGGGAGCGAATTACAGGGAGAGGTCTACCCCCTTGTTTAAGGAGCTCCATTGGCTGCCGTTCATCTTCCGGACCCAATTCAAGGTTCAGGTGATCACCTACAAAGCCCTGAACGGTTTGGGACCCACCTACCTTCGTGACTGTATTTCCCCCTACGAACCTGCACGATCTCTTAGTTCGTCGGGGGAGGCTCTACTCTCACTCCCACCTCTGTCACAAGCACGGTTGGTGGGGATGAGGGAGAGGGCCTTTTCCATGGTGGCCCCCCAACTCTGGAACTCGCTCGCCAGGGAAATTAGGCAAGCTTCCACCTTGGTAACATTTAGGAAGAGCCTGAAAACCTGGCTCTTCACACAGGTCTTTGGATAAGAACTGCCCATCTGCAGGATAAATTTTGTATCGGTGACTACTTCCTGATCGATTACACTTTTGCATTGTTAATTTTTCTGATATAGCCACAGGGTCCACCCCACTCCAAGGTGCTCTCCCATGATTTTGTAGCACTTTATCAACCACCTCATGTTTACAAAACTGTCAGGACCCAGGCTGCAGAGCACCAATGACCATGCGCAGAGGCCAGAATCTATCTAATATCTTTATTAAAGGAATATATAAAGTCAGTAAAAACAAGTGTAGAATATAGTTCAGGAGCAGACCTTTCAGGAAAGGTCAAATATAGTCCAGAAAAACAATGTCCAATATGTGATATTAAAGTCCAAAGTTATAATCCACTTCACCGAAACACATACTATATGGCAAGCAATAGTGTGGGGAACTGTCCATAGTCTTTGAGGCTTAAAGTAAATCCGAAGGAAACTGGGAAACAAGGCTTGAATCTGAGAAGCAAGGTCCGTGGTTTAAAACGCAAGGCAAGGCAAGAATTGAGACTTGGCAAGAACCAACTTGAAGCAAGGCAAACATGAATCAAGAACTGAGTCCATAGAAGTCCATGGTACAAGGCTGGGCTGGAAACTTGATCCGGGATCTGGGAACTGGAGTACGAAGTCTACACACGATCTCACTCCTCAAGCCGACGAATTGACTCCGCAAGGATTCCTTCGCGGCCAAACACCTATATAGGATCTTGTTTTCCCGCCAAAGAACACTTTCTCTGGGGAACAAGAAACGAAACCTATTCTGTGTCCAGATGCAGGACTCCTTAAACTTTCCCAAGGGAAACAGACTTAATCATCTAATTGTCTGGCAGCTATCCTGGCGCTCCGGCGAGTCGCCTCCCGAGCGCTTCTATCTTGATTATAATAAAGACGGCGAGAAAATGGGGGAGATTTCTGCTCAAGGCTTGTTTGGCTGACTTCTTGTGGGCAAACATCTTGCAGCTGCAAGGGCTCCAATTCTGGCTGAAACGGTGGGAAACCCAAGTTTTCCTCTTCATCTGCCTCAATAGTACCAGGAACGGGACTACATGGCCCATGAGTCATCACACTATCCCCCTCCTCAAGGCCCCCCTCAAAAATGGGCCCTTTTCCCGAGGTGCGGGGCCGCGGCTTGGCAGGGTAGGCCTGATGGAAGCGGCGGGCTAAATCGGGGGCATGGACTGTGGAAGCGTCTTCCCAAGAGCGTTCTTTGGGGCCAAAACCCACCCAGTCAATGAGATACTGAAGGCGGCGGCGGTGGAAGCGAGAATCCAAAATGTCCTGAACCTCGAATTCCTCCTCCCCATCCACCAAAACAGGAGTGGGGGCCGGCCGGTCTGCATCGGGGCGGACACCATCCGCCGGAAGGAGCAGGGAGCGATGAAACACTGGATGAATGCGCATAGAGCACGGAAGTTGAAGTTTGAAAGTCACGGGGTTAAGTTGCGCCACCACTGGATAAGGACCAATGAAACGGGCATCTAGCTTCCAGCAGGGACGGTGGGAGGGCAAAAAGCGAGTGGACAGAAGAACCCGATCTCCTACCTTGATCTCGGGGCCCGGCTGGCGATGACTGTCAGCGTGGCGTTTATAGTCCTCCTTGGCTTGGTCCAGTTGCTGGAGCAATAGTTGTTGCACCGCTGTGAGTTCTTGCAGCCAGTCCTCCGCTGCGGGGACTTCTGAGGTTTCAATGACAGGAGGAAAGAAACGTGGATGGAAGCCGTAGTTTGCAAAGAACGGGGTTTCTTTAGTTGAAGCCTGGACACCGTTGTTGTAGGCAAACTCTGACAGAGGTAACAGGGAAGCCCAATTGTCCTGCTGATAGTTTACATAACAGCGAAGGTATTGTTCCAGAGTGGCATTGGTGCGCTCAGTTTGCCCATCCGTTTGGGGATGGTGAGCTGAAGATAAACGAGAGTCTATGCCCAATAGTTTTTGTAGTGCCTTCCAGAACCGAGAGGTGAATTGGGATCCACGGTCTGTGACTAAACTCTTGGGCAATCCATGTAGTTTGAAAACATGCTGAAGGAATAAATCTGCAGTCTCTTTGGCCGTGGGGAGGCCATCGCAGGGAATGAAATGGGCCAACTTGGTAAAAAGGTCCACCACCACTAGGATCGTGGTGAATCCAAGGGAAGGTGGTAGGTCAGTGATAAAATCCGCAGAAATTATTTCCCATGGACGAGATGGAGTAGGAAGGGGATGCAGTAGCCCTGAGGGCTTCTCCCTTCTTGTCTTGGAATGCTGGCATACCGGGCAGGTATTGACATATTTTTCTACATCCTTGCGGATCTTGGGCCACCAAAATTCTCGTAGGATCAAATGCATGGTTTTAAATAGTCCAAAATGCCCTGCTGGCTTGCAGTCATGACACAGACGAAGTGCTTTTTCTCTGCCTGGTCCTGGAGGGATGTAGACGTGTTTTCTGTAGCAAAGTAACCCATCCTTAAGTGAGAAAGGAAAACGTAGTCCTTGGCGAATTTGGTCCTGAGCCCAGGCATCCGCCTGTTGACTGGTTCTGATTTCTTGAGCACAAAGGGGTCCTGGAGTAGAGGGAGTTGGTTTAACTGCAGTGGAATTGGTGTTTCCCACTGTGAGCGTGGCAAAGTTCTCGGGCTGCAGCAATTGGGATTCGAAAGTCTCTTTGCGCCCTGCAGCATACTCTGGTTTCCGTGATAGAGCATCTGCTTGCTTGGTCTGAGCTGGGGTTACATAATGGATCTGGAAATCAAAGCGTTCAAAAAACAAAGCCCAGCGCTGCTGCCTCTGATTTAACTTACGGGCAGTTCTTAGATGTTCCAAATTACAATGGTCAGTATGGACCTCAATGGGAAATTTGGCCCCTTCTAACCAATGTCTCCAATTTTCAAAGGCTGCCTTTATGGCCAAAAGTTCCTTCTCCCAAATAGTGTAATTTCTCTCTGGGGCTGTTAGTTGACGGGAGTAAAAGGCACAAGGATGAAGATGTTCTCCCACTGGTTGCATGAGTACAGCCCCAATTGCCACATCGGAGGCGTCAGCCTGCACAACAAAAGGGGTTTTAGGATCAGGGTGCTGTAGAATTGGCTGGAACGTGAACAACTTCTTTAGTTGCTGGAAACCTTTCTCTGCTTGCTCCGTCCAGCGGAAAGGCTGCTTTCCACGGATGCAGCTGGTGATTGGGTCAGACCAGCGGGCAAAGTCTGGAATGAACTTGCGGTAGTAGTTCGCGAACCCCAAGAAGCGTTGCACCTCTTTCTTGTTGATTTGCGCTCGCCATTCCAATACTGCTGAAACCTTTGCCGGGTCCATGGAGAGCCCTAGTGGCGAGACACGGTAACCCAGGAAATCTACCTCTTGTAGATCAAAAGCGCATTTTTCCAACTTGGCATATAGTCCATGATCCCGCAATCGTTGTAACACCATTCTGACGTGTTTCTCATGTTCTGATTGTGATCTAGAGAACACCAAAAAATCGTCCAGGTTTATGATCAAGAACCGATCTAGATAATCCTGAAAAATATCATTGACAAAGTGCTGGAACGTTGCGGGAGCTCTGGATAAACCGAAATTCATGACTAGGGACTCGAATAATCCAAATTTAATCTGGAAGGCGGTTTTCCACTCGTCCCCCTCTCTGATGCGAACTAGATTGTAAGCCCCCCGAAGATCCAGCTTGGTGTAAACCTTGGCCCCTCGAAGCCGGTCTAATAGGTCCGAGATCAAAGGCAGGGGGTAGCGGTTCCGCTTAGTGATATTGTTCAGTGCTCTATAGTCCACAACCAAGCGTAGGTCCCCTGACTTCTTTTTCACAAACATCACTGGGGAAGCGGCTGGGGATTGAGAAGGTCTGATGAACCCCTTGCGGAGGTTTGACTCTATGAACTCCCTGAAAGCTTCTTGCTCTGGTTCAGTCAGGGAGTAGAGGTGTCCTCGCGGGATCGGGGCCCCCTCCACCAAGTCAATGGCACAATCATAAGGCCTATGCAGGGGTAGTTTCTCGGTTTCTTTTTCATTGAAAACATCCCAAAAGTCTGAGTATTTCTTGGGCAAGGTGATGATGGATTCAGCGTCTGTGGCATGGCAGACCTTGGCTACAAGACAATGGTTTTGGCAATATTTAGAAGCAAACTGCAGTTCTCTGTTGGTCCAAGAGATGCTGGGGTCGTGGAGTGTCAGCCATGGGATTCCCAAAATCACAGGGAAGTGAGGAACCTCGGTAACAAAAAAGGAAATCTCTTCCATGTGTTCCCTTATCCACATTCTGGTGGGTTCAGACCATTGGCTTACTGGACCTGTCTTGAGGGGGCGGCCATCTATGGCTTGCACCACCCGGGCGTTCTTGAAATCGTGATATTGTAATCCCAGAGAGTCGGCATACTCTCTATCGATGAAATTGTTTGTTGCTCCTGAGTCTATCATGGCATGGATCATGACGGGTCCTTTTTTCGCTGACCACAAGGTGACCACTAGGAGAAATAGGACCCCGGTTGGTGGCTCTTGAGTGGGGTTTCTGACCGGGTTGGCGAGCCTCTCTACGCCCGGTCGCTGGCTTCCCCCGCCGGCTTTGCACCAGCCGCCTCGGCCGTCTCCGTCTCCACGGAGGACGCCGCCGCCAAACGAGCGGTGGGCTTTCTTTTGGCTGGACACTCTCTGGCAAAGTGGCCCCCGTTTCCGCAGTACCAACAGAGGTTTAAACGTTGGCGGCGGGCCTTCTCGGCAACATCTAATCTGGGACGCACATTGCCCAACTGCATCGGCACCTCCTCGCTTTCTCTGGGGTATGGGGCTGGCGGTGGGGGTCTCCACATTGGACGTGGCTGGATGCCGGCGGGAGCGGGAGGTTTTGCTCCAGCTCTTCCACTCTGGCCTCGGAGCCACTGTTTTCTGTTGGCAAGCATGACTTCGGCTCGTAAACATTGGTCAATAAGTCTTTCAAGAGAGTTTGGAGGATCCACCTTGGAGATTTCTTCCAACATCTCGATGTTGAGACCCTCCCGAAACTGTCCTCTGAGGGCTATGTCATTCCAACCGGTGTTTTGGGCCAGCACTCGGAACTCGGCTATGTACTGGGACAAGGGCCTGTCCCCTTGGAAAAGGCGCCGGAGTTTGTGGCCGGCCGCCTCTAAATTGTCCTCGATCCCCCAAGTCGCCTTAAGGTGATTCAGGAAGTTTTGCGCGGAACTTAGGTGTGGGGAGGCTTCATCAAACAGCGCCGTCGCCCAGTTGGCCGCTGGCCCATCTAGGAGACTGTAAATCCACGCCACCTTGATGTCTTCTTGGGGAAACTCGGCATGACGGGCTTCTAGGTATGCCTGGCATTGGCGACGGAAAACATGAACCTTGGAAGCTTCTCCAGAAAACTTGGTTGGTAGCGCGAGGGCAGGGAGACGGGCTCCGCGTTCCTTCAAGCCTCGTATTTCTCCCTCCTGCATATGGAGTGTATCTCGGATTCTGTCCACTTCATCCTTGGAGATGGTGTAGCTGAGTGGTTGGGCTTCCGCCCCGGTTCCTGTAGACATTCTGGTCTAGGTTAATTGGTGCTTAGGTTGGCGGAGTCAAACTGTCAGGACCCAGGCTGCAGAGCACCAATAACCATGCGCAGAGGCCAGAATCTATCTAATATCTTTATTAAAGGAATATATAAAGTCGGTAAAAACAAGTGTAGAATATAGTTCAGGAGCAGACCTTTCAGGAAATGTCAAATATAGTCCAGAAAAACAATGTCCAATATGTGATATTAAAGTCCAAAGTTATAATCCACTTCACCGAAACACACACTATTTGGCAAGCAATAGTGTGGGGAACTGTCCATAGTCTTTGAGGCTTAAAGTAAATCCGAAGGAAACTGGGAAACAAGGCTTGAATCTGAGAAGCAAGGTCCGTGGTTTAAAACGCAAGGCAAGGCAAGAATTGAGACTTGGCAAGAACCAACTTGAAGCAAGGCAAACATGAATCAAGAACTGAGTCCATAGAAGTCCATGGTACAAGGCTGGGCTGGAAACTTGATCCGGGATCTGGGAACTGGAGTACGAAGTCTACACACGATCTCACTCCTCAAGCCGACGAATTGACTCCGCAAGGATTCCTTCGCGGCCAAACACCTATATAGGATCTTGTTTTCCCGCCAAAGAACACTTTCTCTGGGGAACAAGAAACGAAACCTATTCTGTGTCCAGATGCAGGACTCCTTAAACTTTCCCAAGGGAAACAGACTTAATCATCTAATTGTCTGGCAGCTATCCTGGCGCTCCGGCGAGTCGCCTCCCGAGCGCTTCTATCTTGATTATAATAAAGACGGCGAGAAAATGGGGGAGATTTCTGCTCAAGGCTTGTTTGGCTGACTTCTTGTGGGCAAACATCTTGCAGCTGCAAGGGCTCCAATTCTGGCTGAAACGGTGGGAAACCCAAGTTTTCCTCTTCATCTGCCTCAATAGTACCAGGAACGGGACTACATGGCCCATGAGTCATCACAAATACTCACTTAGCGCACTTTTGCCCAGTTCGTTTTTATGATTTTATTGTTGTGTCTTAATTCATGTTTTACTAATGCTTGCTATTTTATTTTTTATGTTAATGTTTAATTCTCATTTCGCATGGGGTTTCTGTTATTTGATGTGTTTTATGTTTGTATTATATTGCCTGGGCTTTGGCCCCATGTAAGCCACCCCCGAGTCCCCTCGGGAAGATGGAGGCGGGGTATAAAAATAAAGTTGTTGTTATTATTATTATTATTATTATTATTATTATTATTATTATTATTATTATTACTACTACTACTACTACTACTACTTCTTTTGTGCTCCAAAAATTATCAAAGATTATTGGCAGTGGCTCTGAGATTATACCTGAAGATCCAATTGTTATTCTTGAATACATTTCATTGAGACTTGGAGACTTGAATTCATTTAGAGTACCTAGGTATTTCTTTATTACCTCTTTACCTTACACTATGTAACAAAATTTGAAAAAAAAACCTGTTCTTGGTTTGAAAGTATTATTCCTGCTTAATTGTGTGGTACTTACTTTGAAAGTAGTTGTTATATTCCAGAAACTTCATTTGTGTCTGTCACAAACTATGTTGAATTGGTTGAGACTCAATGAGATATTATTTGAAAAACTATAGCAAAATGTGCTGTAGGATGTCCCACAAAAATTTTTTTTTGCAGCTTAATATACCTTTTCCATACTTTTTGTGATAGACCCAATTAGGAAATGATATTTATAACCAATGAACAATACCATTGTTGCATAGTGTTAATAGCTGTAGTCCTCTGATTTCAGCATTTATTCCATTTTCACCAGTTACAGCACTGTTTCCCTTTTGAGAGAAGACTGGTATTAAATCATTATTAAACAGTTTGGCCTTCTCTCTGTGCTCCGTTAAGCATTTCACACTTTTCTCTGTACAATGATCCTACTGTTTCCTTGTTTGGAAACTATGAACTACCGCAAGGGAATTAAGGTTGTCAATTATGGATTGTGGCATACATAGACCAAAAATTAACCTCTTTCATTTTTTATGAAAATAAATGGAGGCAATTCCAACTTCACAATGTAAATAGCAGCTTTGGAAGATCAGTTTGTCTTTGAAGTACAGCATGGGGAAAAAGGGTTAATTTCCTGATAATCATCACCTTGACATGATTAGTTTTAATATTTCTGTTAAATTCAAAAGAGCATTTAGCAGGGAAATCACCAATAATTTAACAAGTTGTTCATTGGTAACCAGAATCATAAGGGCAAATTACACATGCAGATACTTTTAATTAACATTAGATTTTTCCTAAATGGGACTTACTGTAAGTCTAAGGTCCTTCTACTCAGCCCTATATCCCTGGATCCAATCCCATATTATTTGATTTAAACTAAATTATATGAGTTTCCACTGCCAGATAATCTGGAATAGGAAAATAATCTGGGATCAGATCCTGGGATATAGGGGCAATATGGAAGAGCCATAGTCATAATTGCAGAAGATTCTTGTCCACGTGGATTTCCACATAAAAGAAGGATTTATGAAGTGCTGTGTTGATCCATTTTTCAAGGTCAGTTAAAGATTGCATTGTAAAAGCTATTCTTCTATTGGCAGACTAGGGGCCTGTCTTTGATTGCACATAGCGAGCCAGAAGTTGATCCTGGGCACTAAAATTATATCCAGGGATTTCCAGACCCTAACACACAGTGAACATGACATTCATAACATGGAATTCATAACAACAACATTACCCATGGTGATGGACTAATTTAGTTACAATGTGGATGCATATTTTTTTTCTTTTTAAAAAATTCGACATCTTCCATCTGTTCTCATGATTTAGTTTGCCTTTGCCTATATGGATCTGGCTGCATTCTAGTATCTTTTGATGTGCATGGTAGAAAGAGACTTGATAAGTAGGTACTAGTGTTTAGGGATGAGCAGAGCTGCCCTTCAGCCACTTAATTTAGATATCTTTTATTTGGTTCAGGTTCAGTTGCTTGGTTTCGTGTAATATGCCTTTCATCCACTGCATGATTTTAAATTTAATTTGGTTCAGTCTTATTAGGCTCAGAAAGGAATTGTTCATACCTCACCAATAAAATATAATAAATTCAGTTCTTTGATATTTTAGTTTTTAAAAGCCAGAAACATTTTAAAAATGCCTTTGACCAATCTGAATAAGACAGATTTTGCTCTTAAAATATTCTTCTGCCAGCTGTGAAACTCCCTGCTAAATACAGAGCAAATGTCAAGGGCTGATCGCCTTTTAAAAAAATGTTTTTAAGGGCCAATATCCAGTGAAGTCTATGTGACCTGTCCATGGACACTGTATTTTATTTACACATTGCCATTTGACAAAACAATTGTAGTCTGCAATGGTTTTGAGTCTTGGTTCTCCACAATTCCATACCATTGACCATGCTGACTATTGGTGCAGACACACTGTAGAATTAATGCAGTTTAACACCATTTAACTGCCAAAGCTCAGTGATATTGAATTCTGGAATTTGTAGTTTGGTGAAGCACCATTACTATTTGACAGTGAAGGCTAAATATCTTGTAAAACTACAATCTCCATAATTCTATAGTATTGAGTGATAGCAGTGAAAGTTGTGTCCAGCTGCATTAATTCTACATCCTAGGACATATGAGAGCTGAAATCCGATCATATGTGGGGAACCATATTTGGAAATTATTGACTTTGGATTTTGGGTGGTCATTACTGCATTTAGATTTCACTATGAAACTGATTGTATAGCCATGGACAAAGAATTATTTAAACTGGTGACAGGGAGGTCGCACAGATTCCCCCAAAGCCTTCCCACCCAAGGCCTTAGTGGATTTTATATTTTCCTTCCCCTTTGCCCACTTTTCTGCCCTTAGGTTCAAGGCAAATGGATTGAGGCGTTTCAATGGGATTCATATTTGCAATGGAAATGCAAAAGGGGAAACCTCAAAGCTTAGCATCGCTGTGTTTACATCCAGTTCTTCCAAGGACAGGCAAAGAAAGGAGCTTGTCTCCCTTTTTGACCCTTAAGCCTTGCTGATGGCAAAAAAATATCACTTTGGGTGCATCTACACGGGAAGGTAACGGCGCTCCATGCAGTCATGCTGGCCACATGACCTTGGAGGTGTCTATGGATAGCGCTAGCTCTTTGAATTAGAACAGGAGATGAACACCAACCCCCAGAGTCGGACACGACTGGACTTAATGTCAGGGGAAAGCTTTACCTTTATATTTCCTACATGGGAGGATGAATCCCTTTTGATCCCACTTCCACCACCCACCTAGATCCCTTCTAGACAGCTGTATAAAAGCCAGATTATCTGCTTTGAACTGGATGATCTGGCAGTGTAGATAATCCAATTAATGTGAATTATCTCCCTTGATAATCTGGATTGTATGGCAGTGTAGAAGGGGCCCAATAAATTTTTGTCCTTGTGTGTGTGTGTGTGTGTGTGTGTGTGTGTGTGTGTGTGTGTGTGTGTATATATATATATATATATATATATATATATATATATATATATAGTTGCTTTGAAAATTATTTACTTGGTTGCTGTGAGTTTTCCGGGCTGTATGGCCATGGTCCAGAAGCATTCTCTCTTGACGTTTAGTCCACATCTATAGCAGGCCTTCTCAGAGGTTGTGAGGTCTGTTGAAAAACTATGCAAGTAGGGTTTATATATCTGTGGAAGGTCCAGGGTGAGAGAAAGAACTCTTGTCTGCTTGAGGCAAGTGTGTATGGTGCAATTGGCTACCTTGATTAGCATTGCAGTTTCAAAGTCTGACTTCTTCCTGCCTGGGAGAATCCTTTGTTGGGGCTGAGGCTGGATCTAGTAAAGGTTTTCCCCTAACATTAAATCCAGTTGTGTCCAACTCTGGGGGTTGGTGCTCATCACGATTTCTAAGCTGAAGAGCCGGCGTTGTCCGTAGACACCTCTAAGGTCATGTGGCCAGCATGACTGCATGGAGCGCCATTATCTTCCCGCCAGAGCAGTACCTATACACTGACCTATACCCCAGGATCTGAACCCAGATTGTTTTCTTATCCCAGATTATTTGGCAGTGTAGACTCATATAATCCGGTTCAAAGCAGACAATCTGGGATCTGATCCTGGGATATCAAGCAGTGCAGACCCAGCCTGATTGCTCTAAAACTAAAGGTTTAACACTCATTGAGAACTGTAAGGAGAAGAGAGATCTCCAACTATTTTAGAAAAGCTTCCTTTTGAATATTTAAGAAGTTGGGTGCATTTTTGCTGCTGCACTCTGGACTCCCTGCCTTCAGGTCAAGGTTTGTATGGTCTAAGGCTGAGAGAGTGTGACTTGGCCAAAGTCACCCAGTAGATGCATACAACCGGACCCAGAAATATTTTGATATTTGGGGAGCCAGGTTGTGTAGTGGTTTGAGCCTAGAGACCAGGGTTCACATCCTGCTCCACTGTGGAAACCCACTAGGCGACCTTGGGCAAGTCACACTCTCTCAGCCTCAGAGGAAGACCAAGGCAAGCTAAACCAATTTTGCCCAGAAAAGGTTGTGACTGTAGGTTCCCAAGAACTTGAAGGCACATAACAACAAAGCCTCTTTATCAGGATGGAACAGGATAAATAGGAAAAAAAAATGATCAGAGGATTATATATTTAAAAATATATAATGATAACAGAGGAAGATGGAAGAAAAGAGAAGGGGAAGGAAAAGATATAAATGCATTTTGCCTCAAACCTCCAACTTTATCTATTCATGTTTACTGCGTTCAATTCCCTACCCATAGCTAGTTTTTAATAAGAGTGTAATAAGACTTCCTTATCAGCAGGGTTTACTTCCAAGGACCGCAGAGTAAAATCAATGCCATGAGGGGTTTATCTGCTTTGAACTGGATTATATGAGGCCCCTTCTACACAGCCACAAAAATCCAAAACCTGTATTATATGGCAGTGTAGACTCATAAAACCCAGTCCAAAGCAAATGATATGTATTACAGTAGAGTCTCACTTATCCAACACTCGTTTATCCAACGTTCTGGATTATCCAACACATTTTTGTAGTAAATGTTTTCAATAAATCGTGATATTTTGGTGCTAAATTCATAAACACAGTAATTACTACATAGCATTATTCCGTATTGAACTACTTTTTCTGTCAAATGTGTTGTATAACATGATGTTTTGGTGCTTAATTTGTAAAAACATAACCTAATTTGATGTTTAATAGGCTTTTCCTTAATCTCTCCTTATTATCCAACATATCTGCTTATCCAATGTTCTGCCGGCCCGTTTATGTTGGATAACTGAGACTCTACTGTATTTGCTTTGATAATCTGGATTATATGGCAATGTAGAAGGGACCTGAGTTTACATTGCCATATAATCCAGTTCAAAGCAGATAATCTGGATTTTATATGGTAGTGTAAGAGCCTCAGAGATACTTGCTTACACTTAACTTAGTAAAAGTTTGGGATTTACGGTATGGAGGTGAATTTCCTTCTGAAGTCCCATGTCGGCTCCATGTACACTGACCATTAAATGTCTTTCAAACTCAGAGGTATTTTTGCAAATTTGGTGCTAAATTCGTAAATATAGTAATTCCTACATAACATTACCATGTATTAAACTGCTTTTTCTGTCGTTTTGTTGTAAAACATGAGTTTTGGTGCTTAATTTGTAAAATCATAATGTAATTTGATGTTTTATAGGCTTTTCCTTAATCCCTCCTTATTATCCAACATTTTTGCTTATCCAACGCTTTTATTTTTCAGTGATTGGTTTTTTTTTGGGGGGGGGGGGCAAAATTCTGTTTGCCTACACTTGAAAATTACCTCGGGCCGGCCCTGTTTGCAACCCAGAACTAATTGAAAGAAAGGTTGAATAGACACATGGGGGAATTGTGGGTAATAACTATACCATCTTCTTCTGCCCTCCCTTTACATCATGCATGTTCTGTATAATGATAATATTTCTATAGGAGTAGTTTACAAGTGGGCCACTGTTAAATTTTCAGGTGGTTGCTTGTTTACTTCTCTTATGGTACTAAATGCACTATTCAGTATTTGGACAGCAAAAGTGGTAAAGAGTTTAATTACATCCGCAACCATTATCCCTTGCATTGTGATGACCATTTTAAAGCTGAGATCCCATGTTGCTTCAGCAGCAGAGGGTCACATTATATACCCTATCCTGAGTATCAGCATAGCACTATACATATGATTTATTTATTTATTTATTTATTTATTTACAGCATTTATATTCCGCCCTTCTCACCCCGAAGGGGACTCAGGGTGGATCACATTACACAAATAGGCAAACATTCAATGCCTTTTAACATAGAACAAAGACAAGACAAACATAGGCTCCGAGCTGGCATCGAACACATGACCTCCTGGTCAGAGTGATTCATTGCAGCTGGTTACAGCTGGCTTGCTGTCAAGCCTGCGGCACAGCCCGAGCCCAATTAGTAAATATTGCTGACAGACTGTAATACAATTTCACTGTACAATAGCAATGCTTAGAGGAAATGTACACCCATCCCTCTTCTGTACTTTAACACACAATAGTCCCATGTTCAGAATTCCTCTTAAGCTGTTATCAGTTCAATACAACTATTATAAATTGCCCCCCTCCAATCGCTATGTTTGCATAATGTGACTTACTCTTGTGTAGGTCACTAATGCTGGAATAAATTTCCCAAAATGTCCACTGTTATATCAAATCTTTCAGCAAGCAAACCAGTGTTGGTGGGTGAAGGAACCTAATCAAATCACACATGAGCCCAGCCAAAATTTCTGGATCTGTGTCTAAAAAGAAAGTAGTTCTGGGTGTACAGTGCTCATCCTAAATACATCCTCTACAATAATGTTCTGTATACTACTTCAAAATAGAAATAATTGGGAAATGCAGTCTCTGAATCAGTTTTCCTTTATTGGTGTAGCACTGACCCTGAATCTATTTTTTAAAAATTGTCTAAGGGCATGGCTCACAATCAATTCTTGAAAAAAGATGTTCATGCCTGAGGCTGAAAAAGAGCAGCAGGAAATGAAAATATAGAAGTTCAGCTTCATTTTCCCCTTTTGTGAGGTTGCTGCAGTTGCTCTGTAAGCCAGCGTTTGTACTCCCTTAAACCAAAGCCTGAAGCCATCACAGTGGGAGGCTGCAGTAGAGCAACAGGAAGGCCAGAGTTTAGTTTTATTCGATTCAATCACTTAGCTGCTATTTATGAGGCAACACAGCTTGTGTGGCTCACAGAAGGGCCAGCTGAGAGACCCTGACTTGGATGCAGAATTCACTCTGTAAAATTGCCAGTATTTGAAAAATATGACCAACAATAACAATATATGGCAAGGATGTGATTTTCACGTCCTGAAGTCATTACAGATTTCCAGTTAACCCTAGTATGTTTACATCCTTGCTCAGGATGTTTCAATATACTATGGCAGCTGGTGAGGTGGTACACTAAATGGCAGTAAAGATCTTCAGAGAGAGATGGGCAACAACTTGTTGGCAGTCCCCAGCATTCATAAGAGTCAGACCAATATTACATTCAGGGGTATAGCTATAAGGATGGAGCAAAGTGAAGTATTCATTTCCTCAAATAAAAATTCTGCTCTTAATGAAATTTTTGTTCAGTTCTCAAATTTCTAGCAAATTGTTTACACCTACAATTCTTTCATTTCATCTGTTCTCTTTCCATTGGTCATTTATGGATGCTAAAACTATATTTCTAAATGCTAAACTGAAGTTTTTAGTTATTGAAATGCTGGATGATCTTGAAGAAGTCACACTGTCTCAACATCAGAGGAAAGGTCTCTGATACCTTTGGTACTCACCATAATAGGTTCACCTTAGGATTGCCACAAGTCAGAAATGACTTTAAGGCATCTGACACCACCACCAGCAGCATCAACAATAACAACAACATAAATCAATGGAAAATCAGTTTCTAAGTAGTTTTCTACCATAGTTATAGGAATTCTAAGGTCCTATTTTACCAATCTTTCTACCTGTCAAATATCCCACTGTACCGAATGTGACACTACCATTCTCACTTTTGCATAGAGCATTCAGAAAATCAAAAGTACCCTGAGAAAACTGTTTCCCTGTCCTGTCTCCTCCAGATTGAGATGGACCAGGGAAGATTCCTTGCTAGGAAACCATTAAACTCTAGACATGGAACTCATTAGAAAATTTGTTCAGCATACGGACAGAAATGCTATTGTTTACTTATTAATTCTTAAGAGGAGGACACTTGCTATGGCATATCTTATACTGCATTGGCAAAGACTTTGTAGAAGGATTACTGCTACAACTAGGTCTTGTAGTAAAGGTAAAAGGTTTCCCCTAACATTAAGTCTAGTCGTGTCTGACTCTGGGGGTTGGTGCTCATCTCCATTTCTAAGCCAAAGAGCTGGTGTTGTCCATAGACACCTCCAAGGTCATGTGGCCGGCATGACTGCATGGAGCGTCATTACCTTCCCACGGGAGCGGTACCTATTGATCTAGTCACATTTGCATGTTTTCAAATTGCTAGGTTGGCAAAAGCTGAGGCAACAGTGCCTCAGCAACGGGGAAGTCATACTCCCCCTCTATTCTGCCTTGGTCAGACCACACCTGGACTACTGTGTCCAATTCTCGGCCCCACAGTTGAAAGGAGATGTTGACAAGCTGGAAAGCGTCCAGAGGAGGGCAACTAAAATTATCAAAGGTCTGGAGAACAAGCCCTATGAGGAGCGGCTTAAAGAACTGGGCATGTTTAGCCTGCAGAAGAGAAGGCTAAGAGGAGACATGACAGCCATGTACAAATATGTGAGGGGAAGTCATAGGAAGGAGGGAGCAAGCTTGTTTTCTGCTGCCCTGCAGACTAGGACACGGAACAATGGCTTCAAACTACAGGAAAGGAGATTCCACCTGAACATCAGGAAGAACTTCCTCACTGTGAGGGCTGTTCAGCAGTGGAACTCTCTGCCCCGGAGTGTGGTGGAGGCTCCTTCCTTGGAGGCTTTTAAGCAGAGGCTGGATGGCCATCTGTCGGGGGTGCTCTGAATGCGATTTCCTGTTTCTTGGCAGGGGGTTGGACTAGATGGCCCATGAGGTCTCTTCCAACTCTACTATTCTATGATTCTATGATTCTATGAGCTCACTCCAGTCCCTGGATTTGAACTGCCAACTTTTTGGTCAGCAAGTTCAGCAGCTCAGCGGTTTAATCTGATGCACCACCGTGGGCTCCTAGGTCTTATAGCTATACCTGTATCATTTATATCCAATTAGATCCTTTTGAGGCTATCCTGCTCTCTGATAACATGAGAATGTGCTCCCTAAAATTAATGGCTTGTCACTGTGTGGAAGGAAACGTTTTGAATGTTTCTGAGATGGAGGCTAGGATTGGTCAGGTGGGGGTGGCATGTGACAGGAGCAAAGCTATTCTATTTAAGCCAGTAGCCCCCTGCCATGAATCTCCATTTGTTTTGGATGATCCACATCCCTGCCCTCAGTGCAGTGTCAGTAAATCTAGTCACTTAGGGGCTGGATAGAAATTCTCCTCTACCCATTCAGTGTTGTTTTTTTTTGGCACATATTCCACACCTTGGCACCCCCTCTGGGTGAAGGGTGGCTTCTGGAATGAACCCACTAGGTCATGTGGCTTGGTGAGTGATGAAGGAGTCTCCCATAGGGCCTGGCCAGGGGGATTTACTTCCTCTTAAAAAGCTCTGCGACTTGGCAGGAGGGAGGGGAGGGGGCTGAGGAGGTGGTCAAGAGTTCATACCTGTCCCTTGGCTTAGAGCACATCAAGTCACTTCCCCCAACTTAGCAAATAGCCCTGAGTTGAAAATATCAATAGTTAGATCAATAAAATGGCCCCTTATTTCATCCAGTTACTGTGTTTGGCCTCTCTATTTCTCCGTTTGCATTCAGCGAATAGCTGATAGTGCTTTATGTTGCCACATTCCCATATATATTGTTTCCATTTGTAGGAATGGTTCTAATGGCTACACATTGAGAAAAAATTAATATATAAAATCTAATTTCTATGTACAAAATCCTAGATTCTAGTGATATATCAGTATGAGGGGAAAACTCGCTGCCACTATAGTAAAAAAATTTATTGTACTGAACAAGATCTATTTAATGTCCTGTCATGCAGTGCTTCCACAAAGTGCTTTACAAATAATTATAGTCTGGAAAAATATACAATATACTTCAAGACCTAAATCCAGTAGTAATTTGCTGATGGAATAGATTCCATCAGCAGAAGTGGGAAGAGTCAAACTTTCCTTTCCACTATATACTCCCACCTCTTGAATCCTTAAAATCAGGACCTCAGCGGGGAATGGCTAAGAGGAAGAGGAGGAATATTCTATAGATGTTTCAGAAACTGAGCTATTACTGCTTTCCTGCAAGTATCAATACCCAATGAAACAGGAGAGAAGTATCCTGCAAGAAGAAATATTAGGGTGTAGTGAAGAATGCATAATATGAGGATTCCATGTGGTAGAGTCTTCATATAAATACACTGCAATTAGATTCAGTGGCATTATGGATGGGGAGTGAGCAGCAACTTGATGAGAGGGTTGCTGGAGACAACAGGCTTTGCTGAATACAACACATCCAAACTCATGACAACTCATTGGCATTCTGAGCAATGTTCCTCTTCTGAAAGGAGTGATTACTTTTGATTCAACTGACATCTCACCATGACTCTTGACTGGGCTCTGGCTTTCTCTCCATAAATCTGACAAATGACTGGGTAGATGTTTATTAGCTGTAACCACAACCCTGTTTTCCTAGACTATTCTGCTCAGCATCTCTTCTTTGTAGGCATGCTAGCTTCGGGAGTCCTCCCTTAGCACTCATACCACAGTGATATACTAGATTTCATAACTTATAAAAATACAGATTAAAAACAATATGAAATATTAATAAAATAAATATAAAAGTTATTGTTAAAACAAATTGTAATTTAAAGCATAACATTCATTAAAAGACATAAAAATCAATAAAACAGCACAACACACAATTAAAAGCACATCACAGTCAATGTCTAAAAGCTAGACATCAAGTTGCTGAGGACTCTTTCAAGGAAGCCCCGTGTAGAATGTATGCTAGTAAATCAAATGAGATATAATCCAATGATGTGTTATATGTCCACTTCAACTTTCCTTCACCTAGTATTCCTCAAAATTCTTTTACATTAAGATTAGGCAGACTTCTGGTCTTCTGCATCTACTTATTTTCATTAGAACCACAACATCCATGGATAGATATGTCGTGTACCCCCTTACACACACACCCCGCATGCATGCAGGTGGAGATTCTTATGCATCATACCATAAATAACTAGCAGGAGAATTACATTCTGTTTGCATTATATAATCCACATGTTGGTAGCTATTGCAGTGAATCACCACTAAACATGTATGGTTGTTAGTGTGTTTTATAACTGCAGTGCACAATGTGATGCATATTAGTACACATTGCACATTGGATCCCTGTATGATGTGCACTGGGACCTCAGAATCAGCAGAAGTCCATTGCAGATATGTACATATACCCTACTCAATGCACATTGGTATATGTTTCATTTATGGATTTCTACCCCTGTTCCTATTAGCTGGATATGGTAGTTGCACAAATGTCCATTGAAATAGCTTGCACATGAAATACAACATATGCCTGCATACTAGGATGCTGGCCAGAATTAGAAAATTCTGAACCTGTGTAGAAATGAAAAGAATATTGGGAATTATGCATTCCCAGGTTGAAAAAAAATCTGTCTCCTGATGGTTGGAAAACCCTGTCAAGTATAATAATAGATATGTAAGAATTTTGTACAATTTTCTCCTGACATAGAATCATAGAGTTGGAAGAGACCACAACCTCCTGCCATGCAGGAAAAATATAATGAAAGCACCCCTGATAGATGGCCATCCAGCTTCTGTTTAAAAGCCTCCAAATAAGGAGCCTCCTCCATACTCTGAGGCAGTGAGTTCCATTATTGAACAGCTCTCAAGGTCAGGAAGTTCTTCCTAATGTTCACGTTGAATCTCCTTTCCTGTAATTTGAAGCCCATTGCTCCAAGTCCTAGTCTCCAGAGCAGCAGAAAACAAACCTGCTCCCTCTTCCTTATGACAGCCTTTCAAATATTTAAACATGGCAATCATGTCTCCTATCTACCTTCTTTTCTGCAGACTAAACATCCCCAGCTCTTTAAGCTGCTCCTTTAGAGCATGGTCTCCAGACTTTTGATCATTTTAGTTACTTTCGTTTGGACATGTTCCAGCTTGTCAACACCCCTCTTGAATTGTGGTGCTCAGAATCCCAGGCACAGTGTTCCAGGTGAGATCTGACCAAAGTAGAATAGAGAGACGCCATTACTTCCCTTAATCTAGACCAGTGGTTCATAACCTGTGGGTCCCCAGGTGTTTTGGCCTTCAACTCCCAGAAATCCCAGCCAGTTTACCAGCTGTTAGTATTTCTGGGAGTTGAAGGCCAAAACATCTAACAAGATAATTTGCCACAAACCATGGTTTTCCTGGTTTGTGGTGAATTAATTCATGTTTCCTTAGGACGTCATCTGGATGGCCCCCTTTTAATTGTGGTCACTCCCATGTTAAAGGGGCTGTCTGGATGGGCCCTATGTCTCAAAATGTGGCAGATGAACCAACACGTTGGTTGAAATCCTGTATTAGGAGATGTGGCTGTGATGGCAGGTAATGCTACCTCCCCAAACCTATTTCTAAAGCTCAGCAGTGCCCAATTAAAACATTCCAAGGTGTTGCAGATCGGAGTGTTGAGGAATGAAAATGGCAGTGCTCTGCTGGTCACAGAGCAAACTGAAAACATGTAGCTGGAGAAACCCTTTAGGAGGCTTGGCCCAACGTCTTCTCTAATAATGCTCCCCTACTGGGAGAGCATTACAATTAAATGCAGTACTCTAGAGACCTTTTCTCAATCTGCAGCACCTCAAAAGCTCATTGATTGGGATTCTACCCAAATTTAGAGGTGGGTTGGGAGGGGGGAGTTATATTTTTTCTAATGTCCATAAATATGAATTACAAAAATTAAGGGACCATATCGGATGCCAGACTCATCCCCCCTCAGAAAACCTTTTGTGTTATTCTCTAGATAAGTTTTCTGAAACAGTTTGGGGTGTTTGAATGGGGGGAGAATAACGTGTGAGGATATCTCCCATAGTGTGGAAAACAGTATTACAATTATTCATCTTCACATGTAAGAAAGATAAATAATTGACAATTTGCTTCCCTAGATCAGGCTGCCAGTTGACATCCAAATACAGTTGAGGGAATTCGCAGGTGGACGTATCATCATGTTAATTTTTAGCTGAGGGGTGGAAAACGTTGGTTAATGTTAGAATTTTGAATTAATGGCAAGTATTATAGAGTTACTCTTGTGAATATCTGGCACATTGTGAGGGTACTGAAGCAACATGAGAGAAGCAATAATGGAAACAGCTGTTCCTTTCAGTCAAGGAAGCAAGGTTACAGCATAAAACAATTAAGCTTGGTATTTTAACAACTGGCTTATCTCAATACAAGAAAGCATACCTTGACTACATTGTTGACCTTTTCCCTGGATGTGATGAATGGAAGTCATAAAATGAGATATTTATTGCCATGATTTTTCCCTGAGTTATCTTTTCTATCATCAAGTACATCTTATTCCCTAACTATCTGTTGGATGTTTAGATTGGAGATATAAGGATGCTGAGCTGCAGTAATAAGTCAGAATTGGAGTAGTGATTTATTCTAGACTGAATTGCAGTGTATGGACGATATATCTGCATCAACATCTGAGCAGTATGTTCTCTGTTAATTGGTTCAAATGGTTGGATATTAATTTCTAATGGCCATCCTCACTGTTCAGGGTCTCACAGAAAGGGCTATAATAAACCTACCTCCCCATTTCCACCTCCCCTTTTCTGTGAATCAGGCATTTGAATGACACTTTCCTTGTGGCACAGCTTCCTAGACAAAAAGAACAAAAGAGAATAACAGCTTTGTCTCTCAGTAACTCCAAGCATGCCAAACCCTGGAAGGAAATATGTCGATGTTGTTTCATAGGATGTTAGTTCATTATGGATGCCTCTTAAACATGGTGGCCCTTGTTTGTTCTTGGGCAAGTGAAATTCTTTGAACTTTCCTCCAATTACTACAGAAGCTTCACTTAAATAATGGAGTCCCTTCTCTAGTAAACATGCCTTTGGAGTTAGCTGTAGGCTACTTCAGTGGGAACGCCTCAAAATGTTGTTTTGAAAATTGTTTCAAGTTTCTCCAATTTAGCTAGATGAAGCAAGCATGGATGTAAAAGCAAATAGCCTTCTCCCACCCCCGATGTCCACCATTCATATAGCACTTAGTTGTCATAGGGAGGATTTAACATAAACAAAGGCATCCCTGGACAGATGGCTGGCATGAGATGGTATGCTGGCTAATGTGAGTAAAGAGGTGTTATTGGTAATCAGAACAGACACTAGTATCTTTCTCATGCAAATGATAACTTCTAACTAGCATTTCCCGAGCCATTACAATCCCAGTGATGAATTCTCCCTGACAATATGGAGTTGCTAGGCAACACAATTGGTCAGCTAGACTTACTAAAACCGAACAGATTTTTAAAAACACCATGGCGATTCCTTTCCTTCCTTGTTCTCACTCCCCCTCCCCTCCCCTTCCCCCACGCTAAGTGTCAATTGAAATGTGATTGAAAATTTGTTAGAACGGTGAACTGAAAATAATGGGGCACATCAATGCCTGCAATATGGAAATAATTTCCATATTGGGACATGTGGGGTTTTCCCCTCCCTGCAGTGCGTGTGACATGCTTCTGCATCTGAGGATAGCAATTAGTATGTTGTTAGGATGTAAGGGGTTTTAATGGCATAAATGGAAGGTCGCCCACATATCCTTAGAAAATTATGGGCAGAGTTTCTCCAGCTAAAATTGATAACCAGATGGATAAGTATGGAGATAATGTGCTTTCTTGTGGGACCAGAATGTCAACGTGAATATCTAATGAAGGTTTCTTTCTTTGGAGTGACTTGCCTGAACCATAGAGGGAAAAATAAATCAAAGATTTTTTTTAAAAAACAAATCTTTTGGAAAAAAAAACAAGGAAGAAGAAAACAACATTAACATTTGCATTAGAAAAACAGGCCGAATAGATGCTTGGCATGGTAAGAAATAAGAGTAAAGTCCCTGTCAGAACCCTGCTACTAGAGCCTGGATGTGGCTCTGAGTTTCAGGGTCACTGACATTGATAAGACACCTGCGGCTCAGGACTCGGAGAAGAAACGGCTGCTGGACTTGGCGGGGAATTTGCGCGGGGTTTTGCTGAGCGGGAAGAGACTTTTCAAATGAGGGGGAGGGTATATAAAGGATGGTTGGCCGGAGCCTCCCATTCTTGGCTTTTTTGATGTTCATGTTTCCTACAGTAAAAGTTTCTGGTGATATCACAGAGAGTCTCGTGTGTTCATTCAGGAGCGGCTGTGGTGAGCTGACACTAAGCCAAGAATACGGACACCATCCCGCTGTAGCGGTGAGGTGTAACATGCAAGTGGAGGATGAAGAGCTCTTGGGCGCAGGAGGAGGAAGGTCGGAAAGGGCCACTCCCGAGCCGGACGCTGAGTTCCACCAGCTGGCGGCCCTGGCGTCATCCACCGCTTATGCCCAGCCAAATGGGGTAACCCAGAGGCGTGGAGTGGTGCGGGGAGACAGCACCGGAGGAGAGGAAGGTTCACCTTCCCCAGGCCCACAAAGGATGGTGTTTCTGGAGGAGAGGATGTCGGCGATGGAGACCACCCTGGCAGTGATGTCGAGGGCGATGGAGCGCCTGGCGTCTTTGGCGGAGCCAGAGAGAGGAAGGGAACTTCGGGCTGGCTCAATGTGGGACGTGAGCGTGGGAAGCAGCCAGGGCTTTGCAGACCTCCCAGCACCGAAGGGAAGGGAAATGCGAAAGGAGCCCGGCGCCCGGCCCAAGACCCAAACAAGCCTGACGCGGGTGGAGGAGAGTGACGACGAAGGGGAAAAGCCTCCGAGAATCCCAGCTACGCTCCCAGCTGAGACCCTGGTGCCCCTGGCGAATGCCGGGCGTGGCACAGGGGCAAGAGAAGCAGCAGCGGGGCCCACTGGTCCGCAAGGGGGCTTGCGACGGGCGGAGAATTGGGGATTGCCACCACAGGGACCCCTACCGAGACGAGAGGAACTAAGGATCGAGTTTGGGGGAGAGTCCTCTGAACTGGATTTTTTCCTGACCACGGTGAGGGGCTATATGGAGGACAATGCTCACACTTTTAGAACGGAATCCAGCCGGATACGGGCCATTGGTGCAGTGTTGAAGAGGGGAGCGGCCAGCTGGTACGTTCAGCTGCACGCGCGGCGCGACCCATGTCTGGGGTCACTCCGACGCTTTATGGGGGCCCTGGAGACCCGTTTCCGAGATCCACTGGAGCAGATCCGGGCGAGGGAGAAGTTGAAGACCGTCTCCCAGGGGCAGAGGTCGGTATCGGAGTATGCGGAGGAGTTCCAATGCCTCGCCGAAAAGGTGCCGGAATGGTCTGCAGTAACAAAGATAGAACTCTTCAAAGAGGGTCTCAGGCGGGAGATCCTCTCCTGGGCGGTGCATCGTGATGAGCCTGACACACTGCGCGGATGGATTCAGCTGGCGGGGCGCGTCGAGACATCGCTGGCCCAGGCGAGGAGGCACCGAGGAGGGCTACAGCAGCGGCCGCAGATGAAAGAGGGGAGCCGGAAGGAGGGATCAACCCCAGCCGGGAGGAGAACGGAGCCGACAGGGAACGTGAGCGCCAGCAGGAGTGGCTGCTTCGTGTGCGGCCGGTTGGGCCACAGGGCTGCCGAGTGCTGGCAGAGGAAAGGGGAAGGCGGAGGCCAGCTCAAACCAAGAGCCGTGGCAGGAAAACGCGCCGAGGAAGAACCACCGATGAGGCACCACTCGGGGGGGTTGGTAAGTCAGGACAAAGCTATGATAGTGGTCCCCATTCAGCTTGAAAATGGCAGCAAACAAGCAACCTGCAAAGCATTTGTGGATTGTGGATGTTCCAGGAACATCATCTCCCCTGAATTAGCCGAGGGATTGGGATGCGAAAGAACGAACCTAGAATCCCCAATAGCTTTTTCGCAGTTGGACGGATCCACAGCATCGGGATCGTTAGCTAAGTACAGTGCCGAAGATGTAAAGTGTAAGATAGGGAGTTGGGAAGGAAAGGTGTCATTTGTGATATCACAAATAGCCAGCTATAATGTTATACTAGGCATGCCGTGGCTGGGGCAGGCCAACCCGCAAATCAACTGGGAGGATAAGAGCATGATCTTCAGGATGGATTTGGAAGAAGGGAGCCAGGAAGTTGAGAGGGAGCCAGGGAAAAGGGGGGAGGAAGACTCTATCAGAATAGCAGAACTGGCAGATAAATTACCCCCAGAGTATCGGGATTTTGTGGACGTGTTTGATGAGAAGGAAGCAGACAATTTCCCACCGAAGCGGAGAGTTGAAGTGAAAATAGAGCTAGTCCCAGGAGCAGAGCTTCCCAAGGCAAAAATATACCCGATGTCAGCTAGGGAAAAGGAGGAACTGAGAAAATACATTGATAAAAACCTAGCGAGGGGTTTCATAGAGCCTTCAAATTCCCCTCTAGGGGCGCCTGTGTTGTTCAGGCGGAAAAAGGACCAAACGCTGAGGCTCTGCATTGACTACAGGGGCCTAAATGCAATCAGTACTGTAAATAAATACCCCCTACCCTTAGTGAAGGACTTGATCGCCCAATTATCGGAAGGACAGATATTCACTAAATTGGACTTAATTGAGGCCTACCATAAATTGCAGATCAAACCAGAGGACAGGTGGAAGACGGCCTTTTCCTGCGCATTCGGATTATTCAATTATCGTGTGCTCCCCTTCGGTTTGTGCGGGGGAGGGGCCGCGTTCATGCAATTGATCAACGAAGTATTGCATCCATTGTTGTACAAGGGAGTCTTTATTTTTTTAGATGACATATTGATAGTGTCTCGAACTAAGGAGCAACACGTAGAACTAGTCAGGGAAGTCCTACAAAAGTTGAGGGAAGCGAAACTGTATGCGAAGCTTGCCAAGTGCGAGTTCAATAAAGACCAGATAGACTTTCTGGGGTATAGGATTTCCTCCCAGGGAGTGGCGATGGACCCTGCGAAGGTGGAAGACGTGAGGGGGTGGGGAGCCCCCAAAACACGGAAGCAGCTGCAATCCTTCCTAGGGTTCGCAAACTTCTATAGAACATTTATCAAGGACTTTGCGCGCCTCACTTTGCCATTAACGGATTTGTTAAAAACTAAAGGCAGGGGAGAAACAGCCAAAGTGAAGGCCCCAGGGGCCAAACTGACATGGACAATAGAATGCCAGGAAGCTTTCGAAGCCCTTAAAAAGCGTTTTACTGAGGAACCTGTCCTACAGCACCCTGATATGTCTAAGGCCTTTGTACTACATTGCGATGCGTCAGACCGGGCATATGGAGCAGTTCTGCTGCAGAAAGACGAGGGGGGGAACCTGAAGCCATGTGGCTATCTGTCAAAAAAGTTTAGCGATACAGAAAAAAACTGGCCGATTTGGGAGAGAGAAGCCTTAGCGATCCTAAAAGCACTAGAGTGCTGGAGACACTTTCTGGAAGGAAGTGGAACACCGTTTGAGGTGTGGACTGATCATAGAAATTTACAGTATCTAAGATCCCCTCGTAAACTATCAGCGAAGCAAATTAGATGGGCCCAATATTTCAGCCGTTTCGATTTCAGACTCAGATTCTTCCAGGGGAAACATAACATACTCGCTGACGCTCTCTCTCGGATGCCTCAGCACGGGGGAGGAATTCAGGAATCTGAAGGGAGCCTGTTCCTAGATAAGCAGTGGGGCCTGGCAGTACTAACTCGAGCACAAGCGGCCAAAGAAAACAAACGTACTGCCATTTCCACGGGGGGAGGAGAAATATGGGAGGAAGAGTTGAAGCGAGCGTATGGAATGGACAAATGGTTACAAACTAACAAAGAAAAGGGAGAATTGTGTGGGGATTTGGTGTTTGTAAATAAGAAATTGTATATTCCTGAATGTTTAAGACGAGAAATGTTAAGGAAGTGCCACGATAACAAGGGTGCGGGTCATCTAGGCCCCACCAGGACTATTAAACTGTTGGCCAAACAATGCTGGTGGCCCGGAATGAGGAAAGACGCCAGGGGGTACGTCACGCAGTGTGAAGTATGTGCAGAGGGAAAAACACCACCGGGAAAGCCCCAGGGGCTATTGCAGAAGGTGGTGGAGCCCATGAGGCCATGGGAATGCGTGGCCATGGATTTTGTAGGCGAACTACCCCCCAGCAGAGGCCACAGATACATTTGGACAATATTGGACCTATTCTCAAAACAGGCACACTTTGTGGCCCTGCCAAAACTCCCCTCAGCTGAAAAACTTGCTGATTTGTATGTGAAGCATGTATATCGCCTACATGGGTGTCCCGACAAAATAATTAGCGACCGGGGAGTCCAATTTACTGCAAAATTTTGGGGAAAATTCTTACAGCTGTTAGGAGCAGAAAGGAACCTGAGCTCGGCTTTTCATCCCGCAACCAACGGGGGAGTCGAACGCACCCAACAAACACTGTGCCAATTCTTGAGGATGTACACCAATTATAGACAGGATGATTGGGCGGACCTTCTACCGTTTGCTGAGATGGCTTTTAACGGGGCCGTACATTCGGCCACAGGTCGTGCCCCATTCGAAATAGTATACGGACAGGAGGTGGCACCTTTCCCCAGGCTACCCGAGTGGAAGGAAGGAGAGGGCCAGACCGACAAGGAATGGCCGGCCAAAATTAAGCAAGGGTGGCAGACCGTGGTGGAGGCATTGCGGGAAACACAAAAGAAGTACAAGCTCTTTGCAGATCGTAGGCGCCGAGAGGGGGACAAATTGGGCGAAGGGGATCTGGTTTGGCTGAGCACAAAAAACCTGAAATTGGGGTTCCCATCTAAAAAATTGGCTCCACGCTATATAGGGCCGTTCAGGGTAGCAAAAAGAATAAACGAAGTGACCTATGAGCTGAGGCTACCCAAGGACCTAGGAAAGGTACACCCGGTATTCCATTGCAGCCTGTTAAAAAAGTATAAAGGAACTCTGGACAGCGGAGAACAATAGTTGTATTTAATCTTTTCCTTCCAGGACGAAGGGGAGGAGGACGCCATGTCAGAACCCTGCTACTAGAGCCTGGATGTGGCTCTGAGTTTCAGGGTCACTGACATTGATAAGACACCTGCGGCTCAGGACTCGGAGAAGAAACGGCTGCTGGACTTGGCGGGGAATTTGCGCGGGGTTTTGCTGAGCGGGAAGAGACTTTTCAAATGAGGGGGAGGGTATATAAAGGATGGTTGGCCGGAGCCTCCCATTCTTGGCTTTTTTGATGTTCATGTTTCCTACAGTAAAAGTTTCTGGTGATATCACAGAGAGTCTCGTGTGTTCATTCAGGAGCGGCTGTGGTGAGCTGACAGTCCCTTGTGCATGTTAAGCAATCTGGAATATAATGCATTATAATTTACATGGGAAGCCAGAGTGCACCACAGAGTTCTGATCAACATCCTAACTTCTATGATGTCTGAATAAAAAACTTTATGAGTTATGCCATTTGACAGATGTGAGAAAAAACAGACTCAGTGGGTATGAAGCTCAACCTGAAGTTGAGAAATGATTTATGCCACTTTAGCAATAGATGACCTGAGGAGTTTATGTCAGGTCTAAAATCTTCATATCTCACTTTCCTTTCAAGTTTTATTCTTAGTCCCAACTACCGAAGACTTGTTAAATCAAAGATTTACTGTTGCATGTTGATTCATAATTCAACAATTGATTTAGTGAGTCAACTCTAGTTGGAAATATCCAACATGATTTCTCTCTTTTCCCTTTCCCCCATGTCTCAAGCTGTACAACATTAATTACATGGAAGACCCACTGAAACTACAAAAGTTGAAATGAGTGGAATGACCCCATTGATTTCAATGGGACTTAAGACTTCAGTGGTAACTTCAGTTGAATAGGCAGTATCATGTATCATGTATGAACCTGATGGAAAACTATGAAAGAGGCTTCCTTAATCTAGTGCCCTCTAGATGTGTCAGACTACAAGGAACGGTATCCTGTGAATAACAGGAGTTGTCATCCAACACATGTATAGGATACATAGGAGTAGATAATATGAATGTCAGAAGGAAGCCACACATGGCAAAAGCTATGAGAGTCTGTGAATGAGGGGAAGCCATTGTGGCACAGTTGTGCATTATTTGCATGGAAAATACATTATTTTACTTAAGATATTTGGTCAAAAGGTTGTCACACTTCTATTCCAAAGCATCTTTCATATAGACACTAAAACAATTAAGTGAACCTGCATGCACATAGTGTACACAGGCACCCACATTGTTTTTGTTTTTCAGATTCAAAACAAAAACAAAACAAAAAATTGACTGGATCATGTGTGTGATCCAGTTAATTGCTGTAGTACTGATTCACACCAGAATAAAAGAAAGCAAAAAATCAATGCACTCAGGATTGAGCTTTTAAAAATATGTCTAAATAGGATTGCAAATTGCTTTTTTCCTGATAGTACACATTGCAAAGGCCATGTATACCATTCTGGACTCTGCAGAGCAAAAAGGAATGCTCTCATCAGTACTTGCAATGTGACCATGCAGTTTGCCCCTGCAGATGAGATCTGTGCAATAGCATTACCAGGGCATCATGTGAGATGTAAAAGTTGCTTGATAGATAGACAGAATGTTGGCAAGGACAACTAGGTTGACACTATTTCAGTACTACTGGGGGGCTTTTAATATCCATCTGTCTAGTCAGACAAACAGATGTGGCAAAGCAATGATGACTTCACTTTGGGCACTGAACATTTAAAGAGCAGGAGCTACATCAGTACATCACCCCACTACTGAGACACTGCTGTATTAATTTAGTAGCCTGTGTTATTTTAATATGTTAACTTAATAAAATGCATGTAAAAATCAATGACTTAAACAATTGGGTAGGTGAGTGTTCTTTAAAAAGATATTTCACATATCCAGGAATGTTCAGATTATGAAATATGCACTGTAATCCTCGGCAGGATGGGTTTAAAGTCCTTTTATATTTCTAGTTCTGAAAACCTGAAGACCTTGAACCACCAGTGTGTCAATTTGTGGGTCTCGCCTAACTATATTAATTAATGATTTATTGCATTAAGTACCTCATTTATAATCAGATCATGTTGAAAACCAGTTAAATCCAGTGGAATGTAAAGCATCCTGGTACAAGCACTTCTACTTGATGCTTCTCTTTTGCGTTGGCATGTCTTGGCTACTTATGATCAGTAACAAGGGCAGACTTCTTTGGTTATCTCATGTCCATCTGCAGGCCAGAAGAGAGGGGCAGAACTGGCTGGCCTTGTCTGAATGTGTAGCGTAGCCCATAGGACCTGGAAAGTAGGAAGATTTTAGCCAGAAGATTCTGAGTTAGGAGCTAAGAAATCTCACTTGAGCCAATTTGAAGCCAGCTCTGCATTTATACCTTTTCTGGGTGGCAATTTAGAAAGAAAGCTTGACAATTTTTTTCTAATGATGCTTTCACAGTTCCTCATGTGATGTGATGACAGGGCACATGCCACAAACTCTTGGAATTATACTTCATTTTCACTTATACTGCATGGCACTCACTAACCATGGCAGATATTTACCTGGAAATATGCTCCTCACACCAAAGAACCAAGAGCTGGAGATGGCTTTAAATATTTACAAGAAAAAACAGTCCCATAAGGAATGTGTCAGGACCAGTTTAGATAAATGATAAACCCAAAAGAGAAGAGATTTTCCCAAATCTAAAAGCTACTTGCTCAGGCATTCTTGCCACGTAGAATTCAGCAATCAGTGATAATTTCACTGTGACAAGCACTTGTTAACATTTGATAAGTTCATCAAAGACATTTCAGCAAAGCATCTAGATCTGAATGGTAAAATCTAAACACAGTTGAACACAATCTTGTTCAGCATTCTAAGCCAGATAATAATTTTGTTGGAAATGGTGCTTTATTTGTAATATGACTAACTAGGCACAATGAGCTGATCAATTGGATCAAATAATGACAATTTTTTCAGACAGTTCAGAATTTTCAAACAACTGAGCTGATGCCATTGTTATCTACTTGTGCCTAATTCTTTTACTCTTTTTAACCAATTAATATATCTCAGTTAACAAAATAGATGTGTTCTTAGACATTATTACTTTTTAAAAAAATCTGGAATCAAAGGTAGAAATAACATGGGAAAAATAGGGGTTGGTTTGTTCACAACAAAAAAGAAAAAAAGTCAACATGTTTCAGCAATCATTTATTCAAAACGAACAATATGTACATGGGAAATGAAACAACCAATTTAAGTAAACCTTGGGGTTGTTGTGTGTTTTCCGGGCTGTATGGCCATGTTCCAGAAGTATTCTATCCTGACGTTTCGCCCACATCTATGGCAGGTATCTTCAGAGGTTGTGAGGTAACCTTGTTTAAGCAAATAAAAATATTTTGAACCTTTTTTAGAGACTATTTCAAAGGAACTTCCAAAATGCATCAAATGATACATTTTATCTTTCAACTAACTTCCAATTTTCTCATGATGTTGATATTGGTGTTCAAACTTTTAGATCTATAGTATATATTTTAACAGCAGGAGGGGAGAATGGGGGGTTGTTCAGGCAGACTTATCTACTTTTCTGGTTTTTCTCTATTTTACTACTCATGAGTGCCTTCTAAGGGATTCTGACAGTACCTGAAGTTCACCTTGCTTGTTATAGGGCTGGGGCTGGGCTGGTGTACAAAGACTGGAAAAAGGAGCTTCTTTGACAGATGTTTTCTTAACTGAGGTATGCCTGTATTAATAATGAACTCAGAAGTTGTATTATTAAGCTTGTGAGCTAAATAGGGTAAAATGAAAGCTGAAAATGGGGTAGCAGCATATCCCATGTATCTTTTATAAAATACATTTTAATATGTGCATTTGTATTTTTACAATGCGTATGTGTTTTAATTATTCTGTAAACTGCCTCGAACCATGAGGAGAGGCAGGTAAGAAATATATTAATATTATTCCCTCTATCCATACATTGATATCTACTGTTTCCCTGACTCACAATCAGAGGCGGTCCAACCATAAGGCGAAATAGGCATTTGCCTGTGGCGCCATCGTCCCGGGGGCACCATCGTCCTGGGAGGAGGGCACCACTCTCCACCTCCTTCTCTTTCGGGCCTTCCAGCGGCCGCGCTGGGCCTTCCGGCCAGCGCAGACCCACCTTCGCACCACACAAGCCCACCTTTGGGGCCTTCAGAGATTGTGAGGTCTGTAGGAACTTGGAAGCTAGGTATGTGGGGTTTATATATCTGTAGAAGGTCCAGGGTGGGAGAAAGAACTTTTCTTTGAAGCAGGTGTGAATGTTGTAATTAATCACCTTGATTAGCATTTAATGGCCCTGTGGCTTCAAGGCCTGGCTTCTTCTTGCCTGGGAGAATCTTTTTTTTGGGAGGAGTTAGCTGTCCCTGATTGTTTACTGTCTGGATTTCTTCTGTTTTCAGAGTGTTGTTCTTTATTTATTGTCCTGATTTTAGAGGGTTTTTTTTAATACTGAGGGCTATCTGGGTTATTGTGAGGACTCATGGGCCTTGTAGTCCTGTTCCTAGTACTATTGTGGCAGACGAAGAGGAAAACATGGGGTTTTCGCCGGTTCAGCAAGAGCCGGAGTCCCTTCACCTGCAGGATGTTGATGTTTGCCCTCAAGAATTCAGCCAAACAGGCCTTGGGCAGAACTCCCCTCCGTTTCCCAGAAAAGAATCTTATTCCAGAGAAAGGGGAGTCAGAGAAGCTCAATGGAGGAGTTTACGAATCGCTGCCAAACAAATGGCTGATTAGGCCTGCTTCCCTTGGGAAATTCTAAGGAGTCACACATCTGGACAGAGTTGGGTTTCGCTTCTCGTTCTCTAGGGAAAGAGTTCTGTTGGCGGGAAAACGAGACCCAATATAGGTGTTTGGCGCGAGGGATTCTTTGCGGAGTCAATTGATCAGCTTCAGGAGAGAGATCGTGTGTGGACTTCGTAATCCCAGTTCCTTGCTTCCTGGATCAAGCTTCAAGCCTTGCCCTGCCTCGCGGTTTTACCACGAACCCTGCTTCATGCTTCATGTTTTGCCTTGTCTCCAGTCACGGATCTAGTCAAGAATCAAGTTTATTTCCAGCCTTGTTGTCAAGCTTCATTGGACTCTAGGACTCTGCTATTTCCCCACACTATTGCTTGGCAAAGTGTGTGTTTCGGTCAAGTGGATTAAAACTTTGAACTCTAATATCATTTATTGGACAATACAATTTTGGACTATATTTGACCTCATTTGAAAGGTCTGCTTCTGAACTATATTCTTCACTTGTTTTTATTGATTTTATATATTTCTTTAATAAAGATATTAGATAGAGACTGGCCTCTGTGTAAGGTTATTGGTGCCCTGCTGCCAGGGTTCTGACAGTTATCTAAGTCCACACTGCCCTATATCCCTGTTCAATGTTTAGTGCTAAATTTGCAAATATAGTAATTCCTACATAACATTACCATGTATTGAACTGCTTTTTCTATTGATTTGTTGTAAAACATGATGTTTTGGTGCTTAATTTTTAAAATCATAATGTAATTTGATGTTTTATAGACTTTTCCTTTATACTTCCTTATTATCCAACATTTTCGCTTATCCAACGCTTTTATTTTTCAGTGATTGGTTTGGGGGGGCGCCAAAATTCTGTTCGCCTACACTTGAAAAATACCTAGGGCCGGCTCTGCTCACAATCCAAAACATGGACACACACAGACACAGAAATGCCTCTCTAAGTCCTACAGTATGATTATATGGTATGTGTTTGACCTAAGAATAATTAAAATACAAGGTTTGGTCATATGCCCCGCTGATATGGGTGCGTATGTTATACTGTATTTGGGGAAAAGACTTTTTGTAGTAGTAGTTAAAACACCACACAGAACACAACATTAAGAGCAAAAAAGCCCTCAGTAGCTCAGTCATGAATTAAACATATTGCTTTGGGATGGTGGTTGAAAACAAGTTTGACTGGCTCGAGTAATGAATAGGAACACTTCACACTTACACCCTTGCAGTAGTTTCACTTGCCAGCACTACTGTAAGTATACTGCTTTCCCATCTGGAAGAAAGTTATGAGATAGAGCACACAATGAAAATTGTGAGATATGAGTCACACAATAGATTCATGGTAGGGCTCTGCAAACATTCTGGATAAATCCTGAACTCTAAATTGAACGGGCTAATGTTGAGCAGTTCAGATATGGTTGAAAGCACATCAGAAGAACACAGTACACTGGTCCTGTAAAAAAAAAAACCTGCACAATTTTGGGGAAGGAGGAACTAAGCAGGGTGCCTCCAACTATATGATATAAGGAAAATTCTAGGCACAGTGATGGGGAAGCACAGGAGGGCTGCTGGGACTTTGCATAGTGACCACTCCATTCTCCAACCACTCCATGAACTTGGGGAAGGGGAGAATGGTAATGTAACTGAACTCACAAGCAGAAAATATCAAATGAACATTTAGGACAGAGTAAAGAGTTCTAGAGATAGATGAGCAAGACCAACAGGAATAACTACAGTGAAAAAAGCGAGAAAAAGTAAGAGCATATACTACGGTTTTGGCAATAACCCCTGAAGTTTGTTCTAGATACATTAATCAATTTAAATGGAAAACTATGGCAAGAACTTGGACCAGAGAGAAAACAGGCATGTGACTAAATAATAATAATATGATAATAAAACTTTATTTATATACCTCCCTGAAGGGACTCAGGGCGATGAACAATAAAGTCAGCAAATATTCAATACTGTATAAAAGAAATATAAATAACCATCCCATTCAAAATCCTCACAGATCCATATTTAAACCAAAAATAAAGAGTCCCTTCGGGGTGATGGTGGTGGAGAATGAAATTAAAATCAAAATGCAAAACATACCATAGGCTTGTTTTTGTTTTTGGTTTTAAGTGGCAGTTTTTTCCCATGCTTCCAATGAGTCATAAATGGTTCATTTGTCACTACTATGCCAATTATGATTATGAAACAAGTTGAGAGAGGCCAATTTTTATAAATGTTAATTGGAAAATAACATTTCTTTTCTTGTATACAATTTCCTGTTTAGGTTTTTAGCAATGACATCATCTTTTAAAGGTATTTAAAACACATTCTATTTTCCTTTTTCATAATGAATATTGATCCAGCTTTGGCAAGCACACATTGCTTTTAAAAAGATCACTGGAAACATAATGGGTGAAATCCATATCAATTTGGAGATGATACGAGGACTACCACTGTTTTAATGATGCTGGATGACACCCAACTGCATCACTGCAAAATGATACTGGAATAGCGCAACAGATTTATTTTTGTAATAACCACATGCTGCCACTTGTTCTTTTTCACATAGCAATCCTGTAACAATCCACTCCTTGCATAACAGAATTCATGTAAACAATTCCGCAAGTTATAGTAGGTTCTTTTGGTAGGATAAAGACATGCTGCTGAAAGCAGATTGCACCAGCAAACAAATATGAATTACTGTGTCAGATCTCAATATTACAATTTGTTTGTAATGGATTTTCATTAAATGACTTTTTCACCAGTTAACTTATTGTGATTGCCACCATATCTAGATGGTTCAATGAATCAGCTTGTCTCCCTCCACACACAATAGAGCTTTAGGATAGAGTTTTTTTGTCCTTTATTAAGCTAAAATATATATCGAAGCCAGCTTAAGCTTCATAAACTTAAAAAGCTAAAGATTGATTTCTGTAATGCTTAGTGAGAAATGTTGTACAGTTGAGCAACTTTGAGATAATATGACTCTTCCACCAGTGTTCATCACATAATTTATAACTTCCATTACACTTAAATATAAACTCAACCTTTTCTATAAATGTGTAGTAGAAAGTGCAGATATCCTGTCCTACAGAATATTATTATTATTATTATTATTATTATTATTATTATTATTATTATTATTGACACAACAACATAGTATGACACAGCAAACAAGGAAGATAGATTTCGTATCACAAAATCACAAGTCGAACACTTCCCAAGTGTCTAGGACTGTGTGATGTATTTTCCAATGATGCGCACAGATCCCAGTAGGGTGGCCTTTTGCAGTTGGCAGATCGTAATTTTGTCAATGTCTATTGTTTTCAAATGCCGGCTGAGATCTTTTGGGACGGCACCCAATGTGTTGATCACTACTGGGACCACCTGTACTGGTTTCTGCCAGAGTCTTTGAAGTTCAATCCTGATAGTGGCTGGTGTTTTTCGTCAATGCAACTATCACCTGGAATGGCAACATCAAACCTTTCTCTTTTCCACAACTGTGATGTCTGGTGTGTTGTGTTCCAGAACTTTGTCAGTCTGGATTCGGAAGTCCCACAGTATCTTTGTGTGCTGATTTTCCAATACTTTTGCAGGTTTGTGATCCCACTAGTTCTTTTCTGCTGGGAGGTGGTACTTGAGGCATAAGTTCCAATGAATCATTTGGGCCACATAGTTGTGCCTCTGTTTGTAGTCTGTCTGTGTGATGATCAATGGTTTCGTCAGTTTCCTTCAACAATCTGCATTTTGGGTCATTTTTCGATCTTGGCCTTATTTGCATTTGTTCTGATGGCTTGCTCCTGGGCTGCAAGGAACAGGCCTTCAGTCTCCTTCTTCAGGGTCCCATCGTGAGTCATCGCCAGGTCTTCTCCTTATCAGCTTTTCCTTCAATTTTGTCAAGGAATTTTCCATGCAATGTTTTGTTGTGCCAGCTGTCAGCTCTAGTTTGTAGTGCAGTTTTCTTGTCTGCTGTGCTTTTGAGGAGTTTCTGATTTTTGACTTCAATCAAAGCAGGTTCTTCACTTTGCTTTACATATTCTGTCAGGGCATGCTCTGCCAGCTGATCTTCTAGGCAGATATAGCCGGTCAACATCACTGTGAGGTTGCAATGAATGCTGAATGGTCATGAGTTTTCTTGTTTTTCTGTCCAAATTGTCCAATTCTGCCTGTGTCCAATTTATAATGCCAGCAGTATATCTTATGACAGGTATGGCCCAGGTGTTTATGGCCTGGATGGTGTTACCTCCATTGAGCTTGCTCTTGAGAATTTTTCTGACTGTGCCGTCCGCCAGACAATAAAAAAAAACTATAAAGCTGAAACGTGCCGTCCTTTATCCGGGCGAACTGCAAATCCCTATAAGCTGTCCTAAAATATTGAACGACTGAGTCTGGAGAACTTCAAAAAAGGATGTTTATTCATACAAGGTTGTAAACCTGGCACAGATCTTAAAGTTGCAGAAAATGAAACAAATTTCCATAGGTTTTAGTTGCAGAATTATCCCTGGTTCCAGAAGGCAAAGGTGATTATAAAACCACTATACCCTAATCACGCTGTCTATATTAGAAGGAGAAACTCTTTCCTTCCCTATCTTTACAGCAAAGATTAGTTCTAGAAGCGATGGAATAACCCTGCTCCTCTAACTAGATTTCCTATTCCAGATCAGTATAATTCAATACTTATCTAATTTGGATAGGCTTAGATTGGCCTGGTTTTGAGGATGATTTGTCCCAGTTAGCCTTGCACAGCTCCAGCACGTTGGAAGACTATAGCCAGAATGAAACTCTAAAATGGAGACTAGACCCTGGTAAAAAGGGCGGTCCTAAGATGTTGTACTCTTTGACCAATCATTGCAAAGAAAACTGCAGCCAGCTCTTGCAGACTTCAAGCCACCTTTCCTGGGCTTTTGCAGCCAGAGGCTGAAACAAAATGCAAAGGAGGGAAAACAAACAAACGACCAATAAGTAAGGCAAACCATCGTCCTGGGGGACGGAACACTCCCCGCTTAAATTCCCAGGATGTGGGAATTTACCACTCAAAAACATACTAACACCTTTGCACATATGACAATACAAACACTAGAACTTTAAACATCTCCAATAAGCAACACGAGGTCACTAATTGGTCTGTCCAAAATGGACACTTTGTCTCTGTTGCAAGTCTTTAATTGAACTTTCCTGACCTTACCATCCGGGCAAGGAAAGGTCTTTAATACAATGCCCATGGGCCATGCATGGCGGGGCAAGTCTTTGTCCTTTAACAACACAACGTTGTTAACCTCAATGTTGTCCTGTGGGCTTTGCCAGATTCTTCTAGCTTGAAGCTGGCTTAAGTACTCAGCTTTCCACCTTTTCCAAAAGTGGTTGGCCAAGGACTGCACCTGTTTCCACAGGGCACGGTGAGTTCCGTCCGGAACTGGCAACATGATGTCCTTCCATCCTGGCACCTTTTGTGTCAAAATAAGTGCAGGAGTCAGTGGTTGTAAGTTCTCAGGGTCACTGGTAAGGGGAACCAGCGGCCGGTTGTTGATAATTGCGGTAACTTCCGCCATAAGTGTCACCAAAACATCATGCGTCAATGACCTATGACTCAAAAGCATGGCATTAAGGATTTTGCGACTAATACCAATCATCCTCTCCCAAACACCACCCATGT
The DNA here is from genome assembly GCF_035594765.1 of Anolis carolinensis. Classification (NCBI taxonomy): domain Eukaryota; kingdom Metazoa; phylum Chordata; class Lepidosauria; order Squamata; family Anolidae; genus Anolis; species Anolis carolinensis. The sequence goes on from NC_085841.1 coordinate 104,070,959, forward strand.
GGGAGGCGTGAGGAACATTGAAAGTCCACATAATTTGTTCAGTATTCGTAAAGTTCTGAACCTTTGGGTCTCTCCCAAACCTAGACACACAATTGAGTTCTTTGGTCGCACCTACAAAATTGGTGCCACAGTCCGACCGAATTGACTTAATTGGCCCTCTGAGGGCTATGAACCTTTTTAATGCGTTTAAAAATGATGAAGTGTCCATCCCTTCTATGACTTCTATATGGACAGCTCGTATTACTAAACAAGTAAACAAAACTGCCCACCTCTTGTTATTTACAACACCACCCCTGGTTTTCCTAGTGACAACCTCCCAAGGACCAAACACATCGATTCCCACATGGGAAAAGGGTGGGTCTGTCAAAGTCCTATCCTGAGGTAGTTCTGCCATCAACTGACTTTGACAGTTTCGCCTAAGGCGCCTGCATTTAACACATTTGAAAATACAACTGTTGACCAACCTTTTGGCATTAACTACCCACAGACCTTCATTTCTAAGGGCTGCCTCAGTTAGAGTTCTACCCTGATGATGGATCCTTTCATGGTGATGCCGAACGAGCAGCAATGCAGTGTGACTATTAGGGGGTATGATGATGGGGTTTTTTATGCACGCCTTGAGTTTAGCTTTGGCTAACCTTCCTCCAACTCTCAAAATACCCTCCTTGTCTAGAAATGGGTTTAACTCATTTAGAAGACTTTGATTAGGGATGTTGAGCCCTTGCTCTAGCCTAGCTATTTCCTGCTTGAAAACAGATCTCTGCACTGACTTGAATATGACGCTCTTAGCCTTTATCATATCCTGGACCTGTAAAGGCTCACTATCTTTGCAAGCTAAACGATGTATAAGCCTAGCAACTGCTCTAAGAAGACTGTGCCACTCCGAAAAACGTTCAAAACGGTGTGGTTCCAGGCAAGATCTTTGGCCCATCTTGATTTCTGTGGTCATCTTGCAAACTTTCACCTCTGGAACGGACTCGGGCAATTCTGTATTATCGGTGGGAGAAAAGGCTGATGGAAAATTGACTTCGGCGTAGTTACTTTGGAACATGTCTTCCATAAAGCCAACGATTTGCTCTTTTACCTTGGGGTCTTTCTGCATCTTCTTCTTCAGTGACCAGAGTCTACTTTCTGCCACATGCCTGTTGTTTGGCAAAGTGGGTTTTTCTGCTTTAAAAGGCAGAGGGGCTATCCAATTTCCCTCGGGACTCCGGGAAACTTGAGAGTTCATGATCTCTAAAAACCTCTGTTCATCTTTGGAAAGCGCTGTAGTTTCATCCCTTTCGGAGACTTCAAAGATGGAAGAATACTCTGGTGTTATCCCCTGACAATAGACCGAGATATGACTCAAACAGCTATGCATTAGTGTGGGGCGACTGCCTTGAAGCACGTGCGCTTGACGAGTGCCCACCGACGATGGAGGGTGCATCCTATTTATGCACACTGGGCCTGTAACTGTCCAGCCTAGTGGTAGCAGCTGAGCAATGGGCGCCCCTGGAGGTCCCTTAACTTGGTCGTTCACATAGAACAAGTTCGGACAGTCCGCACCAAGCAGAAGGGCAATGTCCACATCTGGACGGAAAGCAGGTAAGGCGTTCTTCAGCTTTCGCAAGTGAGGATGGGCTTCCACGACTTCTCTGGTGACAATCTGCCTTTTGTTCCGGGGAATAGAGGAACACTCAATGAGGTCTGGTAACTCGAACAGTCTCTTCTGGTCACAAGAGGAGACAACAAAGCCGGATGCTATGCGACCCTGCAACTTCTTCTTCCCTACACAGGTGGACATGGTGTAGTCGACCGTCTGGGTTTTTATGTCAAACAGTTGGAAAAACTCTGGAGTCGCCAGGGAGGCGTCGCTTTGTGAATCCAAAGCCACGTAAAGTCTCTTTTTAAGCCAAGGTCTTCTGGCTGGATATACATCTGCTAGGCAGATGGGATGGCAGACTCTGAACTGGTGCACGTCAGAGCATAGTTCAGTACAGGCGACCGATGGAGCATCCTCCTGCATCCGTGACGCGGTCTGCATGTTGGTGGCTTCAGTAGATGACCCTTCTTTGGAAGACGTGTCCCCTTTGGCACGGGAGACAGCGTCAGAGTTGTGCATCGCGGTGCAATGCTTAAGGCTGTTACACCTTGCGCATTTGACGTCCTCTTTGCAGTTGGATGCAAAGTGAGGAGTAGCTCCACAGCACCTAAAACATATGCCCAGCTTCTGAACAATCTGTTGTCTTTCTTTATAAGGCTTCTTGCCAAATTCCCGGCAGTTGGCCAAACTGTGAGGCTTTTGGTGAATGGGGCAGAGCACCTCCTTCACCTCTGACTTGGATTCGTTGGCCCTGTGCTGAGTTTCAACAGCCTTAACACTAACCGGTCTTTTGGCCTCTCTGGATGGTTTTTTCTCCACTTTAGGTGCCTTCTCTGGCTGGGTCCCTTGGTATAAGGTGGGGAGGCCCGTCTGCGGATCATTCCTTTCTCTGGCCGCCCTGGTGATGAACTGGACCAAATGAGAAAATGGAGGGTATGCCTGGGAGTGGGCCTCCTTGTAGTTGAAGACCTCCTGTCCCCAGCGTTCTTGCAAAGTGAAGGGCAGCTTGGTCAAGATCTGCCTCTGGGACAGGTGCTGATCGAGGCACTTCAAACCGGGCAGTTCTGGATTCTCCTTGGCCGACTCTAATTCCGTAAGGAGATCGCTGAGGTCCCACAAGAGTTTGAAGTCTTTGAGTTTCAAAGCTGGGAACCTTTGGAGCTTGTCCATAAGAGATGCTTCAATCTCTGTGCTGGCCCCATACCTCTGCTGCAACCTGGCCCAGGCCTTTTCCAGGGCTTTGTCGGGATCGGCTACGTGGGCTGCGTAGATCTTCTTAACTTGTGAGGATGAGGCTGGGCCCAACCATGCAGCCAGAAGAGTCAGTTCTTCCTCAGGCAATAACTTTAAGTCTCTGATTGCTCTCTGGAAGGTGGCCTTCCAGAGAAGAAATTCCTCAGGCTTGTCCGAAAACTTTTCGACACCCTTGTCCTTAAGATCTCTTCTGGGGCTTCTGATGATGGAGACAAGCTGGGACTCTGGCGTCGAAGGGAACAATTGAGGAGTTTGCTGTTGTGGAGTGGACTCCCACCGTGCACCTTGCGTCAACCTTTGGCCTCTTGGAGGGATGACATCGACCACTGACGAATCGGTGGCTCCCTGTGCAGCTGTCTGTAAGGGCCAACTAGCACTTGGCCTTGAGGCCCTGATTGACTGACCTAGGGATTTAGCAGGAGGCACAGGTAGCTCGGGCAAGGGTGAGCTCCCCGCTATGACGCTCTGCTCTGCAGGAAACTCAAAAGTGACTTTGGGGCCCTGCTCTGGGTAAGGAGAGAAGTCTTCCTGTTCCTCATCCGAAAACTGGCTGTTTAAGCTATTAAGATGCACAAGCACCTTGGAAGAAGGGTCCTGCTTCGGCAACTGACTTACATTTTCTTCTGTGAGTGGCTCAATTAGGGCCTTGGCCAAAGTCTCAGCCCTTACCTTTTTGGCAGTAGCATCCATCCTTATTCTAAGCATTTCTATTTCACCTTGCCTTTGGGCCTGTTCCATTTGCATTTCGCTTTGTCTACGGGCCTGTTCTATTTGCAGTCGTTGCTCTTCTTCTTTAAAGGGAAGGGTGAGATCAGCTGCCTTAGCATCAGCCTCCGCCCCCGCTACCTTGCTCTTTAGCTCTAGACGTGCAGCCTCCTTAATGTGCAAGGCAGCTAGGGAAGAGATGGCACTCCCAGCAGCAGAAGACTTGCTAGAGTGGCTATGTTTAGATGATGCACACTCCCTTAGCTTAGATACCTGGCTAGAGCGGTTGGACTTAAGACTAAGTGCCACAGCAGGTGATTTTAAAAGATTGGTCTCATGGCTGCATAAGGAAGACTGATTTCCTTTTGGCTCAGACCTTAGATTAACAGATGGAGAACTAAATTCCAAGGCATCTAGAATTGCCCTCACCTTATTTTCTTTCTCATTAGTGTCAGCTAAGACACTCACTATTTCTAACTCTGAATCCTTGGCGTTAATGCGCTCGAGGACCTGGACTATCTTAGACACCAAACCCCTCCAAATACCGAAGGTCTCTTCAAGGTCTGTCTGTAATATGGATGGCACCCTTGTAATACCCAAGCTCTCAATTCTGTCCATTAATGTTACAATTCGCTCCCATGCCGAACCTAACCTCACATGGAGGAGCTCCTTTTCATCTATTAGATGGGCTAGCATCTTGGCTGAAGGGTGCTTTATCCTTTGGGGCCTTTCATTCCTACTTTCAGCCTCAGAAGGAGGTATACCATCTGCATCATCTTGAAATTGCATAGACATTATGTATTCTTAATAGCAAGTAAATTTACAACAAAGGCAAATGCAATATACCTGCAAGTAAATTTACAATAAAAGCAAATTCAATATATAATACAATTCACAGCACTTAACCATAGCAATATATATCACTAAGTAACTATACTTTACAAAGATTGTGACCTTTGGCGCCAAACTTTGGTAGGCAAGCTGCAAAATGCCAACTGACAGCAACTTGCCACTTGATACCTCCCTTGCCCGAGTGACGTAAACTGCCAAAATGGCGACTTCGCCAAATTTTCAAGCACCTAGTGCTCCGCGGCTCGAGGCCTGCCGCCGAAGGCGCACCGAGGCTGGCTTTGGAAAGGAGGAGAGAAGAGACGCCTCCTCCCCGCTGTGAAGGGAGGTCACCACCGCAGGACGATGAGACAGGTCACCACCGCAGGTCAATGAGGCAGGTCACCACCGCAGGATGATGAGACAGGTCACCGCCGCAGGTCAATGAGGCAGGTCACCACCGCAGGATGATGAGGCAGGTCACCACCGCCAGACCATGAGGCAGGTCACCACCGCCGGGCGACTGTCCCGGCCGAGATCCTAGCCACTGTGAAGACTCAGCCAGAACTTTCTTTTGGAGTTGCCAGGCTTATCTGGGTCCCGGCCTGGTGCTTCTGGACTCACCACCTCTGTGTGAGCCCAAAGACTGCTGCTGGAGCTCCGCGGCTCGATACCTGCCACCGAAGGAGCTCGGGGTAGATTGCTGGGTTTTGCACAGCCGTGCAATTGCAGAAACAGCCGCAGCTGAAGAGCAGGATACTGCAGAGGCTAAAGGAATGGCAGCAAGCTTCACTGCAACAGACCAACAAAATCAAAGTCTCTATGGCCGTGCAGGCTAGCTCAAGCGGAAAACCGCTGATCGTCCTCAAAACTGTGCCGTCCGCCAGACAATAAAAAAAAACTATAAAGCTGAAACATGCCGTCCTTTATCCGGGCGAACTGCAAATCCCTATAAGCTGTCCTAAAATATTGAACGACTGAGTCTGGAGAACTTCAAAAAAGGATGTTTATTCATACAAGGTTGTAAACCTGGCACAGATCTTAAAGTTGCAGAAAATGAAACAAATTTCCATAGGTTTTAGTTGCAGAATTATCCCTGGTTCCAGAAGGCAAAGGTGATTATAAAACCACTATACCCTAATCACGCTGTCTATATTAGAAGGAGAAACTCTTTCCTTCCCTATCTTTACAGCAAAGATTAGTTCTAGAAGCGATGGAATAACCCTGCTCCTCTAACTAGATTTCCTATTCCAGATCAGTATAATTCAATACTTATCTAATTTGGATAGGCTTAGATTGGCCTGGTTTTGAGGATGATTTGTCCCAGTTAGCCTTGCACAGCTCCAGCACGTTGGAAGACTATAGCCAGAATGAAACTCTAAAATGGAGACTAGACCCTGGTAAAAAGGGCGGTCCTAAGATGTTGTACTCTTTGACCAATCATTGCAAAGAAAACTGCAGCCAGCTCTTGCAGACTTCAAGCCACCTTTCCTGGGCTTTTGCAGCCAGAGGCTGAAACAAAATGCAAAGGAGGGAAAACAAACAAACGACCAATAAGTAAGGCAAACCATCGTCCTGGGGGACGGAACACTGACCCTTTGTGTGTATTCTTTGCTGACCACAGTTTTCACATGTTCATGCTTGATGTTGTCCAGCTGTACTATGCCCAGATATTTATAGGCCTCTGGCTGGTGACACTTTATTGTTTGGCCATTAGGCATATTTATGCCCCCACTTTCAATTATTTTTCCCTTCTTGAATGCCACTGTTGAACATTTGTCCAAACCAAACTCCATGTTGAAATTAGTGCTAAAATTTGGACAGTGTTAGTCAGAGACTGGATTTCAGTTTGCGTTTTCCCATACAACTTCAGGTCATCCATGCACATCAGATGCGAAATTTGGTGAGATTTCTTAGATGTTTGATACCCGAGGTTTGTTTTTTGTAAGATTGTTGACAGAGGGATCATGGCAATAATGAAAAGCAGAGGGGACAATGAGTCTCCCTGGAAAATTCCTCTCCTGATGTTGACAAGTCCATAGCTTTCATTTCCAACAAACAGTTCAATTTTCTAGTGCTCCATCATGTTTTCAATAGAGGTGCCAACATTTTTACAAATCCCGATGATGTCCAGGCACTTAATATTCCAACTGTGTGGGAGTGAGTCAAAGGCCTTTTTGTAGTCAATCCATGTGAAGATTAGCTTTTCAACTTTTACAGTTCTCCAGAATCATTTTTTCAATTAATAACTAGTCTTTTGTGCCCCTGCTTTTCCGTTTGTTGCCTTTCTGTTCATCTGGAAATATTTTTTTTCTTCAAGATAGTCTTGAATTCTGTCAGCTATGATGCCAGTCAGTAGTTTAAAAATAGTGGGCAGACACATTATTGTAGTTTCCTGGTGCTGCTCCTTTTGTTGGATCCTTTTGTATCAGGTAAGTTCTTCCAGTTGTTAGCCATTCACTGATACTTCCTTTCTGCAGCATCTCATTGAATTGTTGGGCCATTTTTCCATGTAAATTAATCAGATATTTGAGCCAAAATCCATGAAGTTGATCACTACCAGGTGATGTCCAGTTCTTGACTTTTTGCACTCATTTGCTGATCATTTCAGTTGTTATTTCCATCTGTTCCATTTTGTTCTGTGAGAATTTTCCTTCAAACTCCTTTATCCACCCAGCATTTTTGTTGTAGTTCTTATTATTTTCCCAAAGCTCTTTCCAGAACTTCATTGTTGCAGTTTTCTCTGGCTTTATGGTTACTGTGTCTGTTGTTTGGTTCAGACTCTGGTAGAACTGTCTTTGGTCTGATTGAAACAGTTGGTTTTGTCTGTACTGGATGATTCTGGCTTCATATCTTTCAATTTTTCTGGCTTACAAGGCACTCCAGGGTGCACATATAACATACAACAGATAAAAATGGTACAAAAGAATAAAACAAGTCACATAAAATTATAACAACACATATAGCATAAAATCAAAATAATACAATTTTAACACAACAGTAGATAACTGCTGTCAGTTCACAAAGTGCCAAGTATCAGAATGTTTGGTCAACTAGATGGAACAGCCTTAAACAGAGTTCTTCTTAATAGCTAGAATGCTTAGATTGTCCATGGATTATTGCCTACTATTTGAAGACACCAAACACTGAGGAGAATTGAAGAGGGAGCTTCCAAGAGCCAATAAGCATATTCACTGAGGCCAATGCATTTTAAATATTCATCTGTTCTGCAGCAGAATTGAAAGCCAAGGTCTGATCTTGGCTATTTTTAATAGAATTATTTTTCTTAAAGTCTATAGTGCTGAGAACCACAGCAAAAGCTTACCACTGTTCACATGTGGATATCACCAGCGTGCAATTATATTATGTGAAGGATTGCATTGCTTTTACATTCACCACACACCGCACTGTATTATGTGCTTGGAACACATGGTCCACATATGAGGGAAAGGTTTACAGAAATGTAAAACGTCTTCACCTCATTGAACCATTCCACCCACTTATGATGGTACAGAAAGCACTTTGGCGGGAGTGCAAGTCATTTCCTATGTGGATGTACTTTTCCTTTCAAGTGGGTGTTTGCCCTTCTCTCTACTGCTGGGTTGCTTCAGGCAATGTTTATTCATATTTACTCAGAGGAAGATAATGTACTAATGGAGAGCAAGTACTGATTATAATCTAAATGCTCTAAAAGAAAACAGAATGGTTCAGTGGCAAAACTTAAGCCTTGTAGTTAGTTGCAGATACTAACAACCTCATCAGATGGGGTCAAAATCAGTGGCATACACTGGTTCCTCTTCAGTTTTGTGATGGAGCCTGCCTTTTCCCGTCCCATAACATACAGCTCCTTCCGGCAGGGATCTGTTACAAAACTGAAGAACTGGTATATGCCATTGTGGTGGTAACACGGAAGGCCCTAGGCACGCTCTTGTGCCTATATGGTGGTGTTGCCCTCTCTAAGCCATCCTGGGGAGTGTTGTGACATTAATATATGGCTGTGCTGTGCTATCGCTATGTGCCCATCACTATGTCCATATGGAGCAAAGTAATTTTTACTTCCAAAACAAAAAGCACATTGGAACTTATTTCATTTTTGCAGTACTGAAATATATGCATTGAAATGTACCATGCAGCTTTTAATATACATGCCACATATACAACAGAGATTAATGCAGAAAATGAAAAGAATGGACAAATGAACATCTATCAAACTGATGTGGACCAGATAAAACAGACTGATTTAACCATCAGTAATCAAGCTCAAGAGTTCAGTTTGTTTGCATGAATGTTCTGGCTGTTATAGCGAGAGAAGTAGAAAGAATTCACATATGTGTCCATCTGTAGGAAAATGGCACATTGTCATTATACTGTAGCAAGAAATCAAACAAGAGAAACAAAGGAGTTTATCTAAATCGTGTAATTATTCTAGCAATTAATTTTGCATTTAATTTGCTTTCCTCAAGTGTAGTTCAGGATCACTCTAAAGGGAAAGAAATACGCTCATTAGAAATTACCATGCCATTTCAATTTGTCATGCTTTTTAACTTAGAGCTGCTCCAAGCTGAGAATGTGTTTCTATATTTTTAAATTTTGATTATGAATATTTAGATATTCAAGGCTTCTAAAAGCTTGAAGAAAATGTTGCTGCCATGCAAAAAAGTGGAATATGAGATATCCACAAACACTGTCCCCCATCAGTTATTTATCAAAAAGCTCCCAGTAGAGTGCTTCCCCACTGCTTTCTTCTCCAGAAAATGCTCTTTCCTTGAAGTAGTAATTGTATCAATTATCCAAACCATGTAATACACAGCATACAGTTTCTAGCATGATGGGCTCTCAAATTCATCCATCTCACTTTTCTCTGGTTTGTCTCTCCCATTTGTTCCACTCAGCCAGACATCAGTATTACTGACTTTTGCCTTTCTGCTTTGATTCATTTTCCCACTGTATTTTTATATTGTATGGAAGAAAAGATCATGGTGTTTTCTTCAGCATGCCATGAGTGCAGAAGCTGAAGAAGACCTACAAACAGTTGACATAAATGTAACAATTCTGTCTATACTATAATCATCCAGTGTTGAAATAAAAGAGCTGCAGGTAAAAAATTTGATCCATAGACATGCATTTTCCAGTGATCTGATTCTGCTTTGTATAGAAGCCGTCATACTCTAGCTGTTCCTCATTATTTTAACTATCCTTCTGTCCCCATGCAAAAATATGTTTGGGTTTGATCCAATGCATTCTGTAAAACTATCCAGTGGGTGATATACTGCAAGATGCTAACTTAAATGCAGAATTTGGAGCTGAGGCATAATTCTGGTTAGACATGGTGGGAATGGGAGAGTAAATTTCTATATCTATATATATAAAAGAGTGATGGAATCCCGGCGACCGACAAAACAACAAAACTAAAGGACCCCCAACCTCGAAAATTGACAGCACAACCCCTCATGGTACAACAAAAATAAAATAAAAATAAAATCCTAATTAGAGGGAGAGGAATAATTGTTTTTATCCAATTGCTGCCAGTTAGAAGGCTAAGCTCCACCCACTTGGTCTCCTAGCAACCCACTCAGCCCAGGGAACAGGCAAAGTTAGGCCTTACTTAGGCCTCTTCCACACAGCTATATAACCCATTTATAATTTTATATTATCTGCTTTGAACTGGATTATCTTGACGCCACACTGCCATATAATCCACTTCAGTGTGCATTTTATACAGCTGTAAGAAGGGGCCTCATATAATCCAGTTCTAAGCAAATAATATAAGATTATAAATATACAGTACAGTCTCACTTATCCAACATAAACAGGTCGGCAGAACGTTGGATAAGTGAATATGTTGGATAATAAGAAGGGATTCAGGAAAAGCCGATTAAACATCAAATTAGGTAATCATTATACAAATTAAGCACCAAAACAGCATGTTATACAACAAATTTGACAGAAAAAGTACAGTAGAGTCTCACTTATCCTTCACTCACTTATCCAATGTTCTGGATTATCCAACACATTTTTGTAGTCAATGTTTTCATGCATTGTGATATTTTGGTGCTAAATTTGTAAATACAGTAATTACTACATAGCATTAATGTGTAATGAACTACTTTTTCTGTCAAATTTGTTGTATAATATGATGTTTTGGTGCTTAATTTGTAAAATCATAACCTATTTTGATGTTTAATAGACTTTTTCTTAATCTCTCCTTATTATCCAACATATTCACTTATCCAACGTTCTGCCGGCCCATTTATGTTGGATAAGTGAGACTCTACTGTAGTTCCATGTGCAGTAATGCTATGTCTCCATTTCATGGAGATTTACGACCTCATCATACAGGTTTATTTGCCTATTGTACATGGCTTCCTCACCCCTTTCATCACAGAGCCCATTACACGATGCGCATCCCCCAGGCTCTGTGGTCGCTTCCCCTGTTGCCCTTGAAACAATGGGGAGGGGGGGAAGCTGGGTGGCAGACACCTCCCCCATGGGATTGGGTCAGCAGAGGCAATGGGTTCTACACACACCCCATTGGGACCCCACGGATTCGCCACAATGTGTGGCGAAGCCAATAGCTAATGTGATAAGGTCTATAGTTTATTCTAAACTATTCCCCAATCTAGTTTACCCCAGGTTATGGATTATTTTAAAATGTTATATCCTAATGTCAGGGTTTGAACAGGACCCAAAGTGGTTCCCAAAGTACAACATAAGCATCTGGAGTAGATCTCGGATCCTTTTACTGGTGATGGAAAGAAGGTGCTTCTACCAATTTTTGAGACAATCCCAAAAAAACCTTCCCTGCCAGCTCACTGCATTGAACTTGATCTCCTGTCCCTCTAGATAACATTTTCAGGAGTACAAACAAATTACTCTTGGGACGACAGGATAGTGATGTCTGCTTCGATGATCCCAGTTGCAAACTTTAGATCCAGAACCCAGCCTCATTTTTCCCTAACCCCAGAACAAAGCATGCCATTAGAAGTCTCTGTGGAGAACATGGTTTCCATATCAGGACTATGCAAAGCCTGGAAATGGCACCTTTGCAGTGCCACAGGGGATTGTTTTTGGTGATATTACAAGAGTACTTGTGGCAAGGATCAGCATTACCTATGTCACTGCATGTGATACATTAGGCATTTACCTTATTTGAATAGAATGTGGCAGAATATGCCATAAAAACAATATCTTATTCAATGACAGATAGGGGTCTATGACTTCAATTGATGCAGACAGGGATATTCTGCACCTCATTCTTATCCATACTATTTTCCTTAAGGAAATCAAGAAGGTCGATGTCATCTTCATGCATCTGAATACAGGAACATAGCTAGATATTGCCTAGTGGCTATCACAGCATCCCCTAGTCGCAAGGTCCCAGTGGAATGTATATGTGACAAGCTAACAAGGCCTGAATCTACACTGCTATATAACGCGATATCTGATCACAGATTGTATGCTTTGAACCAGATTATATGAGTCTACACTGCCATATAATCCAGTTCAAAACTGATAATCTGTGATCAGAAACTGGATTATATGCTAGTGTAGATAGGTAACATACCTGGGAATAGAGGGGTAAAGTATAATTTTCTTGTCAGAGATTTACACTTTCTTGGCTTACTTTGTGACTTAGTCTTCAATTCCCCATGTAGAGACTTGAAAAAATGCCCAATTTGACATGATGGGAATCCCCTCTTGCCCGTTCTTAAATAAAATAATGATGTCATTGTGGAGGGAGGAGCAAGATGGGGAGAATTTATTCCTTTCTGCCGCCATTACCATTTTGGGACTGAGGGGGTATAGCAAACAAGATATTCAAAACATTCAGGAGAAAATAGCAAGCATGCAAATCCTGTGCTTCCTGTCTCAACAAGCTTCGTGTCTTGACAAGCTTTCAGTTCCCTCTTCCTGTGTCGGGTCATAAAAGTCCTTTTCAACTCCTGCCTGAAACTCCTGCTGTGCTGCTTCTGCCAACAGAGAGAGATTTAAGAGAACTAAATCTTCATTTCCCCCCTCCCTCCTTTAAGAACACAAGAATAACCCCTCCAACTATATATGTTGTTGCTTTTTGGGCTGTAAGTTGAACTCCCGAGAGAGAAGTTAAAAGAAAAAAAGAAAAGAAAACGAGGGAAGGACAGTGGGGAAAAACAAGTATTTACTGTGTGATGGAAAATCAAATGGATAAATCTTAAAGAAAGTGGAGAGAAGGATTAGGTGTGATGGAGGTAGAAAAATCTTTCATTTCATTTTAAAATGGAATATGCTGAAGCTTTATGGAAAACCCACTTTACCTTGCTTTCTCCAGCTCAATGTAATGAAGTTCTTAAACTGTCATGGGACTACTAGCTTTAGAAAGCTTTTAGCCTTCCCTTCCAAATAATGTTGGTCCCTAACCAAACTACATCTCCCATGATTCCAAAGCACTGAGCCATGACATTTAAAGTACTGTAGTGTCAAACTGCTGTAATTCTACAGCGTAGATGCAGCCCTGATCTCTTTAGTTAAACTTCTTTAGTCATTCGTATAGATATGTATCCAATGAAATAAATCTACTTTCTTTACTAAGGATACTGGAATTGTTATTATAGGTAAGAATTTTTTTTAGAATAAGTCTCTGCATCAAAGCAAGTGACTTCTAGAAGGTCTCTACTGCATTGCAGGTAAATTTAGATGTATTTTGCAGAACAGTTTACAGTATACATGATGACAATGACTGTGTCTCAGAAATATTATTTTGATAAGGTGGGAACCTGAGCTTGCATTGCATGCAGAACACAGCCATTGTGTAGTTAACTATGCACAAAATAAACATGTACATTGCAAATAGTAAAATGCCACATAATAATGGATAACCTAAGATTTATAGTATGCTAGCTCAGTCTAAAAAGGCCTTTACTCGTGAATCTGAAATGAAAGGAGCATTACCTAAATGTTCCAGAATGAAGGATTTAACACATTGCTCTGTCCTTATTGCTGCTTTCTCTCTGCCAGCCAATTTTTCATTTGGCTTTAATTTATCACACTTAAAACAATGCACAGACCATTTGGGCCCTTCTTAAAAGCATATGAACTGACCTTGTCATGTTGACCCAGTTATTTGTGAAACAAATACTTTCTGAAGTTATTTTGAGTCACCCTATGATAGTTTTCTTTCATTCATTGGTTGCCTATCTGCAACAAGACGAGCATTTTAGCATGTACCATATATAACCTGCTGTTACAGCTTTGTAGCTTATGAAGTCCTTCAAAAGGATAGCAAATGAAGAGAACCTCTGCTATCAGAGTCCCAGTGCCATCAGAATATGAATGTGGAAACCTATCAATTTGGGCTTTCTACCTAAAGGTTTACCTCCATTAATTTTTTAGAAAATATATCTCAAGTTCTTTGTATGCATTCATCACAAGCAAACTGCCCCTCATCTGCTCATTTGGGTTCATTGCAGTAGTACAGAACTTCAGAAGGTACAGCTATGCTTATCATGGTGTGGACAATGTTGTGCTTGCTTATCATACAAATTAGATGATAAACCTTTTGGAAAAAGAATTGCTAACACTTATTATCACTACATTGCTTGGATATGCAGGGATTTCAACCTGGAGTTTTAATAGTTGATCACAAAATCACGGGACTTGATGGATTAATCTTTCAGTTTTGACTTTTCCTGTGTTCCTCCCCCCCCCCAATCTTTCCTAGAATCAGAATAGTAGAGTTGGAAGAGACCTCATGGGCCATCCAGTCCAACCCCCTGCCAAGAAGCAGGACATCGCATTCAAAGCACTCCCGACAGATGGCCATCCAGCCTCTGCTTAAAAGCCTCCAAAGAAGGAGCCTCCACCACAGTGTGGGGGAGAGAGTTCCACTGCCGAAAAGCTCTCACAGTGAGGAAATCCTTCCTGTTGTTCAGGTGGAATCTCCTTTCCTGTAGTTTGAAGCCATTGTTCCGCGTCCTAGTCTGCAGGGCAGCAGAAAACAAGCTCCTCCCTATGACTTTCCCTCACATATTTGTACATGGCTATCATGTCCCCTCTCAGCCTTCTTTTCTGCAGGCTAAACATGCCCAGTTCTTTAAGCCGCTCCTCATAGGGCTTGTTCTCCAGACCCTTGATCATTTTAGTTGCCCTCCTCTGGACGCTTTTCAGCTTGTCAACATCTCCATTCAATTGCGGATTCCCAGAATTGGACACAGTATTCCAGGTGTGATCTGACCAAGGCAGAATAGAGGGGTAGCATGACTTCCCTGGATTTAGATGATATACCCCTATTGATGCAGGCCAGAATCCCATTGGCTTTTTAAGCTGCCACATCACATTGTTGGCTCATGTTTAATTTGTTGTCCATGAGGACTCCAAGATCTTTTCACACGTTCTGCTGTCGAGCCAGGCGTCCCCCATTCTGTAGCTTTGCATTCCATTTTTTTCTGCCAAAGTGAAGTATCTTTCATTTGTCCCTATTGAACTTCATTTTCTTAGTTTCGGCCCATCTCTCTAGTCTGTTAAGATCGTTTTGAATTCTGCTCCTATCTTCTGGAGTGTTAGGTATCCCTCCCAGTTTGGTGTCATCTGCAAACTTGATGATCGTGCCTCCTAACCCTTCGTCTAAGTCGTTAATAAAGATGTTGAACAGAACCAGGCCCAGGACGGAGCCCTGCGGCACTCCACTCGTCACTTCTTTCCATGATGAAGATGACGCATTGGTGACCACCCTTTGGGTTCGTTCGCTTAGCCAATTACAGATCCACCTAACCGTAGTTTTGTCTAGCCCACATTTTACTAGTTTGTTTGCCAGAAGGTCGCGGGGGACTTTGTCGAAGGCCTTACTGAAATCCAGGTACCACTTCAACTGTATTGATCAGGTTTTCCACATTTGTTAAGATTAGATCAAGAGTAGCCGATCTCCTTGTTGCCTCTTCTACCTTCTGGACCATAAAATTGTCTGCAAGGCAAGTGTGGAATTTGTTGGACTTTGTACTCTTGGCTGAGTTTGTTTTCCAGCAGATATCGGGATAGTTGAAATCGCCCATGACTACTATATCTCTTCTTTGTGCCTGTCTGGTCAGCTGCTGACAGAAGGTTTCATCAAGTCCTTCATCCTGACTTGGAGGTCTGTAGTAGACACCCACGACAAGATCTTTTTGAGTCCCGGTTCCCTTGATTCTTATCCAGATGCTTTTAAGCTGGTTTCCCGGATTACAGTCTTGCATTTCTTCTGCAACGTAACTGTTTTTGACATATAAAGCTACTCACCCTCCTCTCCTCCTTCATTACGACTTCCATCAAATTTATATAAAAATGAATTGAATTGAAAGGCCAGCTATACAGTAGACTCTCTGCTTTTGTGGAGGACCCTATGAAAGTGGGAAAACTCTGTATAAAAAAACATTACTTTTTTAATCTGAGAGAACACCTGTATAGAAATCTCTAGGTCCTCCAGGGTGATTCCATGGTCAGCTTCCACTGATGGTTGATTACAGAATCACACTAGTGGATCTAGAGATTTATAGAGAAGTATCTGCTTAGGAATCTTTATGTCCTCCAGCATGACTCCAGTGGAAGTTGACCATGGAGTAACCCTGGAGGACCTAGAGATTCCTGGACAGAACATATTAGTCAAATCCATTTATAATCAAATCTGGAAAGTTAAACCCAAACATGTATAGGGTCAACTGTAAGCTCCAAACTACAAATGAATGCCTCCCTTCGGGAGGGCAAGTTTCCAGCGAGCCTAAAAATGGCTGTGATCAAGCCGCTGTTGAAAAAGCCATCATTGGATCCCACTCAATTCGGAAACTTTCGGCCTATTTCCAATCTCCCCTATTTGGGCAAGGTCTTGGAACATGTGGTTGCTTCGCAGCTCCAGGGATTCTTGGTTGACACTGATTTTCTGGATCCGGCACAGTCTGGCTTTAGGCCGGGGCATGGTACCGAGACAGCCTTGGTCGCCTTAGTCGATGATCTTCGCCGGGAACTGGACAGGGGGAGTGTGTCCCTGCTGGTTCTGCTGGACCTCTCAGCGGCCTTCGATACCGTCGATCACGGTATCCTTCTGGGACGCCTCGCGGGAATGGGACTTGGAGGTACTGTTTTGCAGTGGCTCCACTCATTCCTGGAGGGTTGGTCCCAGATGGTGTCATTGGGGAATGCCTGCTCGGCCCCACAACTGTTGACTTGTGGGGTCCTGCAGGGCTCTGTGTTATCTCCCATGTTGTTTAACATCTACATGAAGCCGCTGGGAGAGATCATCAGGAGTTTCGGGGTCCGGTGTCATCTGTACGCAGATGATGTCCAGCTCTGTCACTCCTTCCCACCTGTCACTAAGGAGGCTGTCCAGGTCCTGAACCGGTGCTTGGCCGCTGTGTCGGACTGGATGAGGGCCAACAAATTGAAATTGAATCCAGACAAGACAGAGGTCCTCCTGGTCAGTCAGAAGGCCGAACAGGGTACTGGGTTACAGCCTGTGCTGGATGGGGTCACACTCCCCCTGAAGGCGCAGGTGCGCAGCCTGGGGGTGATCCTAGACTCATCGTTGAGCCTGGAGCCCCAGGTCTCAGCGGTGGCTAGGGGAGCCTTCGCACAATTAAAACTTGTGCGCCAGCTGCGACCGTACCTTGGGAAGCCGGACTTGGCCACGGTGGTACACGCCCTTGTTACATCTCGTTTAGACTACTGCAACGCACTCTACGTGGGGCTGCCTTTGAAGACTGTTCGGAAGCTTCAATTAGTCCAACGGGAGGCTGCCAGGTTAATAACTGGAGCGGTGTTCAGGGAGCGTACTACTCCTCTGTTACGCCAGCTCCACTGGCTGCCAATTAGCTACCGAGCATAATTCAAGGTGCTGGCTTTAGCCTATAAAGCTCTAAACGGTTCTGGTCCAGCTTATCTGTCCGAACGTGTCTCCCGCTACGACCCACCTCGAAGCTTAAGATCATCAGATGAGGCCCTGCTCGCAGTACCGTCAGCCTCACAGGTACGGCTGGCGGGGATGAGAGACAGGGCCTTTTCAGTGGTGGCTCCCCACCTATGGAACGCCCTCCCCATTGAAGTCAGGCAGGCTCCCTCCCTCCTGTCTTTCCGAAAGAGGACAAAAACGTGGTTATGGGACCAGGCATTTCAGCATGAGAAGCAGCAAAAATGAGATAAGAATATATGACCTAATGACAGACCCCACATGAACATGGAAAGCGCCTTAAATGTATGTTTAAATGTATAATTATGTATATTTTAATGAATATTCTTAATTTTATTGTAATTTTTAATCTTGATGGATTTTTAAATTTGATGACAACTGTTTTTAATGTGTATGTTTATATTGTAAGCCGCCCTGATGGGTGAGAAGGGCGGGGTAGAAGTGATGTAATAAATAAAATAAAAAATGTTGTTTTCATTACCTCTTTCCTATCACTTCTGCCAATTTTTGTTTTCTTCTCTCAAGAATATAAGAGAAGGATGCCTCTGGAGTCTGTCTTCAGCAAAGGCCAGCTCTAACGACATAATAAGCAATGCATAATGGAGACAGCCATAAAAGTGCAGCTTTGGAAGAAGAGCCAGGACTTATGACTGTTCGATGAGCATCATGGGAACTATAGCCAAATGCATCAGATTACAAACATGATTGAGGAACAAATTTCCAAATAGCTAATAGCATAAAAAACCCTTTCCGATAACGTTCTTCACATGTCTCCATTTAATTTTTTCCATATTAACACTCATAAAAGTGATACGTCCATTGATTTTTTACATGTACTGTAATCCTTAAAACAAATACAATTTCTCCATAACACTACACCTTAATTTGTTTTGTTGTTCTCTAATTGTTTAGAAAAAGCATGCATTGGGATGAAATAAATTTTCTATGGCTCCATTTAGGTGCTGTGGAAAACAATACTCTGTAATTACACTTTCCCACCTAGATAGGCAAACAACATCTTTTCTTTGATGGAGGACAGAGCTATTATTTATTTATCTGTTTGATTTATATCCCA
Source organism: Anolis carolinensis (assembly GCF_035594765.1). NCBI lineage: Eukaryota > Metazoa > Chordata > Lepidosauria > Squamata > Anolidae > Anolis > Anolis carolinensis. Next base: position 104,089,313 of record NC_085841.1, read on the forward strand.
CTTTCCTCCAAAGTGGGATGTAAAATGGTTTATAATATAAATTTAAAGAAAACATGTAGAACAGGGTAAAATACAAATAGTCTGAAAATCCTTAAATGGTGCATTCCATTAAAACACTACTTTGAAATTCAAAAAGTCAATCAATTGAAATGATTAAAATAAACATTTCATACTGAAAACAGCAGTCATTTGCAGCTCACTCCACTCTTTTCCACCAAGGCTGAAAGCTGGGTGCATATTGAAACTCTCTTGGAAAGGACTACAAGTCTTAGGACTTCTTCACATGGGGAAAAAATGCCCCATTTTGCCACCTCCATGTGTGGCTTTGATGGGGCCTGTCGTGCGCCATCACAAAATGCATGGCAGGACCCACCCACTTTCCTCCCAAAAGGCATTTCATTCTACACTACAGGGAAGAAAGCGTTGTGTGGATAGCTCCACTTTGGTGCCAAAAGCCCGTGGGAGGCAGAAAGGATGGGAGGCCACATGTTGCCACCCTTTCTGCCATATGATGGGGAGTGGGAAAGGGTGCCAACCAACCCTTCATGTGTGATGAGGGGAGGAGGGGAGGTGCAAGGGGCACCACGATTTGCCCTGTGCACCTCCCCTTTCACCGGCCAAAGCTGGTGAGACAGAACGGCCCAGTTGGGCCTTGTGACAGAGTCCCCAGAGCAGTCACCAAGAAAGCTGTGTTCTCTGTACTCCCTAGTCTAGGCTGGGAGGGTGGTAGAATAGAGATAAAGTTTCTCCTTGAAGATCATAAGACTAGGTAGAGTTATTATATGGGGAGGTGCAAGCTAAAGGTTTGACTATGGTACAATGGAGAGCCAGCATGGTGTAGTTTTACATCTGTTGTAAATTGCTTTGAGTCCCAAATGGGAAAATAAATGTGAAGGAGGAAGTGGAACAAAAAGAGGAAGTGTAGGAGGAAGAAGGAGCAGAAGGAGAGAAGAACCACCACCAACAGAGAGCAGGATACTGCAGGCATATGGGTTGCTCAGCAAAAATGTGCAAGCATGTGACCAACGAAACATAATTATTTGCTTGGCATTTAGAATTATGGGCACTGACAAAATTTGCTTGGGTGTGGAAGGCAACAATGACTCTTTCCTTTTTAATTGTTTCTTATATCTCCAGTGACAAAGAATTCCTTGTTGCACTAATCTCTAGCTTTTGTTATCTCTCTTACTCAATTCATCTCCTATTCAGTTTCTACATTTCCTTCTAGCCTTTTTTGTTATAGAGATTTGTATTTCAGTTTGTGTTTAAAGCAGAAGTTGTTCTGGTTTTATTTGTTTGCTTTCTTTTGTTTATCTTTTTATTTGGGAACAGCTTCTGTCACTTTCTGGCTTTGTCTCTTTCTTTTGTTACATTATGTGCTCATGCAAGCTGTAGTTCTAAATGTACTTGCTTAAGAAGTCGCTTCAACTGAAAACAGCTTCCATGAAATCAATAGGATTTATAACAAGTCAACATGGACAGGATCAGTTTGTAAGTGTAGCTTGTTTGCTGAAGAGAAAATATTTTTTTCTACTTATACTGCTCCCCTCCCGCCCGTCCCCTTACATGATGCCATTAATTTATGGGGGAAAAGTTTTAATCTCTTTTTAATGCAGCTTTTCCCTCTTGAAAACTTCAGGCAGACACCAGGCTTTTGGTTACATTAGATGAGAGGCCCATCACTATGAAAACAATGAACAAATACATGTACTTAAAAGTCAGTTATTTTAAGAGCATTTATTTATTTCTCATGTCAGAAGCGAGCTGAGAGTACAAGTTGTAATGGATTTGCAAACATAGAGATTTTTTTTGCCCAGTAGCTGGCCACTTGAAGTGCCTCTGGTGTTGCTGTTAGAAGGTGCTCCATTGTGCATGTAGCAGGGCTCAAAATGCATTGCAGTAAGTGGTCTGTGGTTTGCTCTTCTCCACAGATGCATGTTGCAGACTCCACTTTATTAAGATTGGCTCTGCATCTTGTGGTGCCAGAACACAGACTGTTCAGCACCTTCTAAGTTGCCTAGTTTTCTGTGTGCCCAGCAGGGAGTCTCTCATCTGGCATCAGCCACTGATTAAGGTTTTGGGTTTTAGCCTGCCACTTTTGGACTCTCGCTTGCTGAGGTGTTCCTGCGAGTACCTCTGTAGATCTTAGAGAACTATTTCTTGATTTAAGCTGTTGGCATGCAAAGAGGCATTTGATTTATCTTGAAACTGAACATACAGGTTGAGCAAAAACCAAAATTGCCCACATGGGTGGCTGAGACACCTTTGCTTTTTGATGGTTCATTATACACAAGCTTTTTATACACACAATTGTTGAAAATATTGTATAAAATTACATTCAGGCTATGTGCATAAAGTGTACATAAAACACAAATGAATCTTCAAAATGTCTCATATGTACATATATGCAAATACAGGTACTCAATAATAGTAGTAGTAGTAGTAGTTGTAGTAATATCCAAATTAACTCTGGAACCAAGTATTTTGGATAAGAGATACTCAGCCTTTATTGAATTAAAGCTAGCTCTAACAAGTAACAGTTTTTACTATGATTAAGAGATCAGAAACTGATTTCCTAATTTTCCCCTTAATTTACTTTGAATTAGTACATAGGCATCATAGGAGGAACAGATGCAAATATTTTCTCTTGAAGACAACAGGGAGACATTCATCCATATGCCTTTTACATATTGCATTATCCAATACTGGCTAAATTACTGGTTTTGTGAAGTAGCTGAGATCATTGCTGTTCTACCTGCTCTAGACGTCTGTGACTTCTTTTGTAGAATTATGTCACTAAGCAGACTTTGGCATATACCTATAAAGTATTCAGCGAGTATTCATACTTTCTATATATAGCGATCAGTGAAGAAATCTGGTGGACTGAGTTGACCAAAGCTATGACCCAGCCAGTCTCTATCACAATGCCATGTGCATCTGTCTGCCAGTCTGACTCCTTCACCTGCCGCACATGAATATCCCATCCTTAGCTATGAATGGGTAAACCCAATCTCACAATATTCCTGTCATCAACCTTGATGTGATGGGTCTCTTCTGCTTCAATGCTGGCAGTAAAGTAATGTCAGAGGGTGGGATTCTCCTCTTCTTCCCTTTATCCTCACTATTCCCAAACTGGCTGTTTTCCTTTCCTTTCTTTTTATATTTATGTTTGGCTTTTTTGTTTTTAAATGCTGGAATTGTGCAATTTGATTGTGCAAAAATCAAGTTCTCAGGGCAGCCTCTCAACATGCTGCCAGGATGGAGCCCTGCTGGAACTAGTCCTGTGTCATGCGATGAGCTCCAGTGGGCTCCATCCTCACTGTGTCTCAACAGCATCCTAGGATGGAGAAAAAGCCCTGTGTGATGAAGTCATAGGTCAACTGAGTAGAGTGCCAGCATGTTAAGTGCAGAATAGACCAATCCAGCAGTATGAGGTATGCCATTAATGAACCGGAGAGAAATTTCAGATATATTTTTGGTTGTTCTTTGCGTCAACTTATGGGAAACAATCATGGGCTTTTCTTGATAAGATTAGTTCAGAGGGGTATTTCCCTTTGCCGTCCTCTGAGACTGAGGGTGCATCTACACTGCAGAATGAATGCATTTTGACATGGCTTTAACTGTCATGGCTCAATGCTATTGAATCCTGGGAGTTGGGAGTTTGGTGAGGCATCAGCATTCTTCTGCAGAGAAGGCGGCAGGTTTGCTAATCTACAAACCCCTAGCATTGATCCATGGCAGTTGAAGTATTGTTGAACTGCATTTATTCTACAGTGTAGATGGACCCTGAGAGAGTGTGACTTGCTTAAGGTCACCCTATGGGTATTCATGGGTGGTCGCTGTAAAATAGTAAGGAGCAGGCAATTTGAACCCTCATCCTCAGTTGTAGTCTAATGCTGAAATCGCTACACTATGCTAGCTCTCATATTCTCATATTCAGGCATATTTTTCTTCCTTCAAACTTAGGATCTCATCAAAGACAGTCTTCTCTGTATGTTCTCCCTGTTTCTCTGTGCTGCTGAAATGGAGTCCCATGGAAACCATCACATGACTCAAGGCCACTTCTGGTGAGACTCAGTGGGAGCCCATTTCTGCAGTGCAGGGAAGGAGCCCTGAATGCTTTCTCCCAAATGTAAGAAAACAGGGGAAGGATAGACAGGGAAAGGTCATGGCATAGCAGAAGATAAACCTCAATGGGATGGAATGGAGTAAGAGTTTCCTTGTTCATGTGATGAGGTCCTTAGACATGCCATATAGAAGTCAGTAAAGGACTGAACAAATGAGTATACTAATATCAAGCTTAAGTTCTTATTGTCATTGGTGGAAGAGTAAAAACAAAACAGCATTCTCTTTCTTGACCAAGGCCTATTTTATTGGGAAGATCATTAATTTCTTACTCACCTTCTGAAGTTATGAGATTCTATCATGATTTGGACTTTTTGGTCATTCCAGATTTCTGGAGACGCAAATTGATCACTACCTAAATGCAGAGCAAATACACATCTATGCAGTTATACTTACTGCACAATTCACTACTTTAAAAGCTTGCCTTAAATACATTCAAGACCTTATTTATTATTTTGTCATTATGTTTGTGTAATGCTGGTGCAAGGTCACTTTGCAATACAGAAAAATGTTTCTTTGGGTAAATGGGAATAATAGATAAATTGTGATAAAATTCCTGTATCTTCTTTGGTGATCTCTGTAAAATAGTAAATGGACAGGCAATTGTTGAAGCTTTGTGTTCAAGGTTATTTGACTAGTAAAATCAATTTCTTATTCCATTCTGACTTCATTGTTCTCTAACAGATTAAAGAGAGCACCTGGCAAGATCAGTTTCTCTGCCTGATGGAAATGATCATAAATAGCTCCTTAATTTATTGCATATGGGATGCTGTAACCACTGATCTTTCACTACTGTGTTGTAGCAAAAACCACTATCTGCCTGCTAAAATCCTTGGCAAAAGTAATGAAATGCCAGACACTGGTGAGAGAGAGAAACACACACCCTGTTTTTCACTTACTCTGAGTTTAAGCATGGAGGTTTTCAGCTGAAACCAAATGAATTAATCCATGCATATGCCTGAGAAAATGAGATAGATTTTGGCTTCCTGGAAACACAAAGGACTAAACCACCCATTTACAAATTAACTTTTTGGATAATGATTTCTAAAATCCCTCATTTAGGATGTATATGAAAGATCAAAATAAGGAGAAACAAGTGTTTACACATCAGGAAGGAAAGTAAATAGGGAATAAATAAAAGTAAATATGTAGGAACTTTGCTGAGCCTGAGGCCCAGAATAAAGCGGCTGTCAAATTTCATTTCAGCTTCTCCATATATGAAACATGTAGAGGAAAGCTAATTGACAAGGGGTGCACAAATACAGTAATCACTTGAGAGACAAAATGAAAACAAAAGATCTAGGCCTCAGTGATATTAATGCCTCTGCCAAGCTTGGTTTCTGAATGTAATATTTATGCATTATTTCATGCACCAAGCTGTATTTCCAAGGCAGTACACAGTAGCTAGAAAATAATAAGATTTGTTTATAAGTATCCCGAAAAAGAGCTTTGGACTATTACCTTATCAAATGCATTTGATGATGCACTAAATCTACATACTGTTAACATTGTCTTCTGAATAAATATGAGTTTTAGGCACTTTGAAACACTGTATATAGTTTTAGATGTACTGCGATAGGCAGCATAACTGAGAAAATTATCACATGAAAGAACCTTGAAGCAGGAGGGAGATTTTCTGTTTGGTTGTTACAACTGTCAGGTATTATCCTGATACAAACCAAACAGATAATGTGATGAGTATATTCTCACAGGGAGATTAATTTTCCAAGATGAATTAAAAACTTACTATAGATCTCAAAAATATTTTTATATTTCAAAAATTACTCTGAGAATGGTAATCAAATAGTAACATGATTTAGGACCTTTTCACACAGGGCTAAATTTGGCGGCATGTGCCAATTTAGCCCTGGTCAGCCACTGAGTCGGCCAGCTCCCATCACATGACATCGGCCCACCACCAGAACAGCACAGGAAGGCTCCTGTGTTGCCATTGGAATGCATTGGGGCCGCATGCACCATGTGTGTTCATGCTTCCCCTCTCTGATCACCCTCAGCTGGAGCTGGGCGATGTGAGGCATGGGGCGCCACGTTCCCCACTCCCCTCTACAAAGCAGAACACCACTGGTGGCCATCTGACAAGGTCATTAATTGCTTGTTTGGAATAGAATAATCTGAATCTGTGTCACACTCAAGGCAGCGGAGCACCAAGAACCATACACGGAGGCCAATAAACTATCTAATATCTTTATTAAGAAAATATATAAGAATAATAAAAGCAAGTAGAAAATATAGTCCAGAAGCAGACCTTTCAAATGAGGTCAAATATAGTCCAGAAATAGTTTGTCCAATAAATGATATTAGAGTCCAAAGATAAAATCCAATAAACCGAAACACACACTATTGCCAAGCAATAGTGTGGGGAATCGTCCAGGGTCTTTCAAGGTCCAAGGTATAATTCACAACAAAAATGGTAACAAAACTTGATTCTAGGTACAAGGTCCGTGACTATGAACAAGGCAAGGCAATTCTTGAATACTTGAATAAGCAAGGCAAGGAAACTGGATTTGCGGACTTTGCGAAGTCCACACAAGGCTGGAACACAATTTCACTCCTGAAGCTGCTCTGTTGTCTCCGCACGGAATCAACCGTGCCAGGCACCTTTAACTGGGTCTCGTTCTCCCGCCAAACAGGTGTCCAGCATTTTCTTTCCCTAGAGAACAAGAAACAAAACCCAACTGTCCAGATGTGAGACTCCCTGGATTTTCCCAGGAAAAACATGGCTAATCAGTGTCTTGTTTGGCTGCAATTCTTAAGCTCCTGCGAACCCGCTCTTTCACTCCCCTGTCTGCAGCAAAGGACTGTCTCCTAGCGAAGGGAGGTGAAAGCTGCTCAAGGTCTGTGTTAATTGGTTTCTGGGCAAGAACATCAACATCAGGCATCTGGAAGGATTCCGGCTGTTGTTGATCCAGAGAAAACCCCATGTTTTCATCCTCACCTGCCACAGGGACACTAGGAGCGGGACTACAAGACCCATGAGGCATCACAATCTGATGCATTGCTTCTCAAATCCGGTGGAATGAATTGGATGTTGAGACTTTGCCTAGAGACATGGATCCAAGAATAGGAGGCTGAAGGATCTTGAGCCTAGTCCAAAATTGCATTAAGAGCTGGTCCAACTGTCGAGTACCTTTTAGTTGGAGTTGGGGCTAGTGTAGACAGATCCTTGCTTATCATTGTTATTGCAACTGCTGCTTTTTTAATGCAATGAAATAGGTGTTCTGATTGTTTTGTTTAAAAAATGCCTGTGGCTGTGTACAAGCAGTCCCCAAGTACAAACAAGATAGATACTGTAGGTTTGTTCTTAAGTTGAATGAGCATGTAAGTCGGAACAGGTACATTTTAAAAGCGTAACTCCAGCCAAATATATGTGTGCATGTGTTCGTGTGTGTGTGCTTTTGGATAGTATAGGGAAGGATAGACTGTCTGTGCTCTTGTTCAGAAGATTTCACCTTGCATTCTGTCCCTGTGATAATTGGATTTTGAAAAAACTGGCTTGTTTTGGAAACAAGAATTGGTGATAAAGCTTCTGTTGAGACACCTTTTCCCCATGATAACTCTTTAAGGAGCAATTTTGCCTTCCTAGGGGTAAATTTCTCTCACCCCATTTCTTAAACTGTGAGTCATATGTAAGTCAGATGTTTGTAACTCAGGGACTTCCTGTACTATACATGTGGCTGGAAACAGGACCACAGTCTTGGCACATGAAGATTTATCTGTTCATCTTTCATTTCTGGTTAAGACTGAAAGGAATGTTGGAAAATCACATTGCAAAACTATGCTGTTGGAAAACAATTGGCTCTAGCTCTTCAAAAGAAAAAATCTTGGTATGAAACATGTCTTATGTCTTCATCGTTCATTTGATTTGTCAAAAACCTATGTTTCCCAGAAAGATAATTTAAGTTCCATGGCAATTACAAGAAGACTGCATCGCCCACCACAGTTAAAGTCTCTCAGTGGTATAACCTACTGAAAACACCTTACAGGCCCAGAGGATTTCTTGTTTAAAACAGAAAAGTTTTGTTTATGAAGAGAGTAAAAGTTTGCCAGGTTTCTGTTATTGCCTTCCACAATCTGGATCACTGATTATCTAAGCTCCTTTATAATTATGTTAATACTGCAGAGATGAAGTTGAGAACCTCACCCAATATTTGTTTAATTGTGCGTTGTAAAAGTGCTTTTTAAAAATAGCTCCTAGTATTTTAGAAGAATTGCAGTTTTTAAAATGGAATTAAATAAAACTTGTGAAGTTTACTATTAGGAATTTTCAAAAGTTTGAAGTGTCACAGCCCCTATGGCCTTATTTTGTATATTTAAATTTTTATTGGTAAGCTTTGTGATATTAAAATAGTATTAAAATTTTATATTTTATATATTAACTTTGTTACTTGGTATTTGTATAATCTCTTTGTTTTTACATTATAAATGACATACAGTTATAAGTAATTAAAATTTGAACTAAACAGAAAGGCAAAATTCACAACCTATCTTCCAATATTGCCTACCCCATATTAAAAGCCGTTTCAGGATTTCTTTCTGGAGAGAGCCAGATAAATTTTCTATCAAATTGTGAAGCTCAGTGAGTGGTCAAATGTCTTTCTCTACTTAACTTGGTTTGCAGGGTTGATGTTGTGAATTTAGAATGAATATAGGCACACAATGAGTTGACTGAAAGTTGCAAAAGTATGGGATAAAAATAATATAATGCATTTCATCTGATTCAGTTTTGGTTAATGCAAATACTTGTCATTTGTACCATCATGGCTGAAGAATAATAATTATTCTTCAGAAGGAATAGAAATAATGAATCAATACATTATTCAAGGGAACCATCCAATTTGTTAATTTCAGAGGTGATTAAAGCAGTAAATAAAAATTATGTTGATTAAATTGGAATGTGGTCCTGAAATAAACTGTGAGGTTATTAATTAAGCTTTGGGAGAGGGAATAATTTGTTAACTGTTCAACTAATGCTGTAATCTAAAGAAAAAAATAGTACATGCTTTCCTCTACTTCTATATTTGAAGTAACTAAACATATAATATATGGGAGGTCACTGACTTTATTCTCTTGCATTGGGAAACTTTGTTAAAAATGTCATTCACATTAAATATATTGCATGGTGTTCACAGGGATTTGAATCTGAAAATGACTGACTTGGAAAAAGCCAATTACTTTTTAATTTATTTGGTTATTGAATGTTTTATTTATTATTTACTATTAAATTAATCAATTCCAGTGTATGTGGCACTTTCCCTCTCCTCTTTATTTTCACAGAAACTCTCCATAGTAGATTAGGGCAAGAGAGAATAAATGGATTGATGTCACTCAGGGAGTTTCCTGGCTGACTGGGAATTTGAATCTGGATTTTCCAAGTTAAGATCCCTTCTACACTGACATATAAAAGCTAGACTATCTGCTTTGAACTGGATTGTATGGCAGTTCCCGGCAGCATAGTGGGTCAAACCATTGAGCTGCTGAACTTGCTGACCGAAAGGTTGGCAGTTCAAATCTGGAAAGCCGAGTGAGCTCCTGCGGTTAGCCCCAGCTTCTGCCAACCTAGCAGTTTGAAAACATGCAAACGTGAGTAGATCAATAGGCACCGCTCCAGTACTCCATGCAGTCATGCCGGCCACATGACCTTGGAAGTGTCTAGGGACAACACCAGCTCTTCAGCTTAGAAATGAAGATAAGCACCAACCCCCAGAGTTGTACACTACTAGACTTAATGTCAGGGGAAAACTTTTAGCTAACCTAGACTCAGTTCAGAAGCAGATAATGTGGATTATCTGCTTTGATAATCTAGATTAGATGTCAGTGTAGAAGGGGCCTAAGACTCAAATCTCTAAACATTAAATCAGAAAAGGGGTATTTGAGTTTTCCTTTGCTTGAGACCACATCTTTGTATTTTGTGGCATTATAACTAAGATTCCAGGACTATTTTTTTTTTTGCTTGTCTTGCAGTACATTAGCTCTGCTGAGTGGTAAATCACCAAGTTTGTTCACACTGTATTGTTACATATATGCTCCATTTAGACAACTTATCAACTGGACCATATCAGCATTTGAAATCTCACAGTATGGTCTCACACTATTCGTCTATCATTCAATGCATCTTGAATCCTATTGATACAAATCTACCAAATGTATGTAATCTAAATAATTGTATACATATTTGATCATATAAAATACAAAATCATGCATTGTACATGATCTATAAAGATTTTCTGCTGTTAGTTCTTTTGGGGGTTAATAATAGGAAGGGTTCCTTTGCACAATACACACATAATTGTAAATATTAGTTTTGGCTTTTTACATCAATCCAAAGATTCTAAAGCAGAGAATTGAAACTGATGAAGGAATAGCACAAAGAATCTCTTATATGACTGTGAACTCTTTGGGATTTACTTCTGAATATATATTTGTAGGCTTTTACTGTTACAGATTTCATATTCATTTTAATGAACTTGGTTGATGATATTGTGAAATTTCTATATTTTCCTGGGATTTAAAATCCAGCCTGTTGAGACATTCAGAACATAGTTAATCTGGAAAAGCAAGGAGGGAGAGTGCTCCTTTGTCACTGCTCTTTTGTGTAGAGAAGCAACAATGTGAAGAGGAGAACTGCTTCCAAATATGAAAGCTGTCCATGTAAGCATGCTGAGAGCATGGTCAAGGAGAGGGAAAACTTGTTTCTGCTTCTGTACTATAGGTAAAGGTAAAGGTTTCCTCTGACATTAAGTCCAGTCGTGACCAACTCTGGAGGTTGGTGCTCATCTCCATTTCTAAGCCGAAGAGCCGGCGTTGTTCGTAGACACCTCCAAGGTCATGTGGCCAGCATCACTGCATGGAGTGCTGTTACCTTCCCGCTGGAGCAGTACCTATTTATCTACTCACATTTGCATGTTTTCGAACTGCTAGGTTGGAAGGAGCTGGGGCTAACAGCGGGCGCTCATTCCGCTTCCGGGATTTGAACCTGGGACCTTTCGGTCTGCAAGTTCAGCAGCTCAGCGCTTTAACACACTGCACCATCACCAGGGGCCCCAATTCATAGTTATGCTTACATTATTACAAATGCAATTTGATCCAGTATCTCAGCACTAGAATTTACCCTGTACATGAATGAAATTTTCAAGGTCTCAAAATCAACACCTTCAAGGGACTTCTTGGTCTCTTACCAGTGCAATATATTTTTCAAAATTACAACTAAGCCGAAGAGCCGGCGTTGTCCATAGACATCTCCAAGGTCATGTGGCCAGCATGACTGCATGGAGTGCCGTTACCTTCCCGCCAGAGCGGTACCTATTGATCTACTCACATTGGCATGTTTTTGAACTGCTAGGTTGGCAGGAGCTGAACAGCGGCCACTCCCGCTGCTCCCGGGGTTTGAACCTGGGACCTTTCGGTCTCCAGCTCAGTGCTTTAATGCACTTCACCACCGGGGCTTCTGTACTATAGTCCTTCCCATATCAATCCCATATCATGTCTATGGTACACCCAACACCTTTTCTCATTTTTAAGGAGTTCAAATGGTTCTGTACAAGAGGCATTATGAGTAGATATTTTCCTCCAAGGCTGAAGGTTTGTTTGCAATCTGGAAGAGGAATTTTCATTCCAGGCAACCACTACTGGAGCTTTGTCCCAGGCATCAGACTAATGTTCTGCAACTTTTTCCTTTTCTTCTTCCTTTCCTAAATTTCACTCAAACATTGTGTTTTATCTGAGAAATTATTGATCCAATATACTGAACTACTGCTTGTGTGTGCTACATAGAGTTGATATTGAGACCAGATTGTAGAAGTTACACCTGGGTTCTCTACTTGCTTTAATGGAAATTTTAAAAGAATGTAAATATCACAATGCTCTCCCTGAATGTTCCTAATCTTCTTTTTAAGCCACATGGCTTTAATCTAACTAGATCTGTGTACATTATTTTGGGAAAATGAGCTCTGTGGACCACTTATTTCTTGGTACACCATATCTCTATTATTTAATAGAAGATATTGTTATATTTCATTTATAATAAGCCGTGTTCAATGTTGTATAGGAAGACACCACACAACTAACCTTAAACTATTCCTTAACTCACGTTATAGATCAAGCAAAATAAAGTCATCTCAATGGATTAGACACACTGTATGCTCTGATGATATTCCTTTACTTAATATGAATTGCATCTGCTTCTGCCAGTGGACTCTTTGCTGAGCAGTTTATGAATTATACAACCAATGTCATTTCTGATCCAAAATCAAAAACAGCAGAAATTGTGAAGATTCGTCTTTTTTAAAAAGCCCAAATTATTTCATCAAAACATTGCACTATGTTGTTTTAGAATAAAGTCTTTTTCTCCCCTAGAAAAGTAGTGTATCCCAAGCTGATATGCTGTGCTATAGCACAAAAGATCTAGTTGTGTCAATCACATCTAATGGAAGGTAATAAGATGTGACCATTCTAATGTGATGAGTTGCAATCGGGTGCCATGGGAACTTTAACCAAAAAAGAAAGAAGTGATTGCTTGGAGACAGAGCTTAAACAAAAGCATTTCAATCAAGCCTCATATTCAAGCAATGGAGCAAAACAATGATTTGGCATTTTAGGGGCAGCTGCTAAAACATCCTGCCACAGTCACTGTTGCATCCAATAACTTTTAGAATAATCCATTCAGTAGAATTCAAAAAAATTGAGTGCTTTCTAGAAAAGATTTTCAGAATTAAAAGCTCCTAATTTCCCATGTTTTAAGCTACAGTGAAACTCATTTCAGAGATTTCTTAAGACCTTGGCTGGCATTATGGTGATGGATTTGTAACCCAGAGTTCCTGATCTGTAACAACTTCATATTCAGCTAAGCTACATAGACAAAATTGCAGTGCTATTTACATGATTGTAAAGGTCCCTTGACATTGGCCTTACATTCTAGGGAACTGCCCTGAGCTCCAGAAGTCTGTAGCATTGTTAGGTTGGGCACTTTAGGATGATGTGGCCAAACCTTCCTGCCCCTGATCTTTGTCATACTGTGGCTCAGGAGAGGGAGGGGGCGAGATGCATCTTTCTGTATCTCTGCACTCAATGTGCCACAGATCTCTGGTACTCAGAGCATTTACCTGACATTTAATGTGTGCTTCTGAGGTTAATTCCTTAGGTAATTCATAGTTAGGTAAAGGTAAAGGTTTTCCCCTGACGTTAAGTCCAGTCGTGACCGACTCTGAGGGTTGGTGCTCATCTCCATTTCTAAGCCGAAGAGCCGGCGTTGTCCGTAGACACCTCCAAGGTCATGTGGCCGGCATCACTGCATGGAGCGCTGTTACCTTCCTGCCGGAGCAGTACCTATTTATCTACACACATTTGCATGTTTTCGAACTGCTAGGTTGGAAGGAGCTGGGGCTAACAGCGGGCGCTTATTCCGCTTCCGGGATTTGAACCTGGGACCTTTCGGTCTGCAAGTTCAGCAGCTCAGCGCTTTAACACACTGCACCATCACCAGGGGCCCCAATTCATAGTTATGCTTACATTATTACAAATGCAATGTGATCCAGTATCTCAGCACTAGAATTTACCCTGTACATGAATGAAATTTTCAAGGTCTCAAAGTCAACACCTTCAAGGGACTTCTTGGTCTCTTACCAGTGCAATATATTTTTCAAAATTACAACAGTTCATTGAAAAAGCCAACACTTGACTTCTTGCCACTCAAGTTTTTTTTCTAATGATATATCTGGGCTTCTTTTTGATAATTGTGCATGCAATCTAGTGAAAGTAAGAGCATTCTTAGGCCTGAATACAATTATGATTCATATCCAAAATAAACCCATCAAATCAGTGGGAAAATGGTAATCCACACATATGTAATTCTATATTTTCAATGGGTCAACTCTAGTTGGGACTAGTAAGTGGGCTAAACTACATGTTATACTAAATATATTGGTCATAACTCAATCTCGTTCCCTATTTAATCTCAGAGTAAGAACCATTAACTCTAGAATAACAACATGATACCTATAAAGTCAACATTGCCATACCTATCATTCCTTTGCACGATTGCTTTTTTGCTTGTTTATTTTCTCCTCCCCTTCATGTTCCAAGAAAGAAGTGGATTAACGAACAGGCTTAATATAATAGAGTAAGGGAGTTTTGTAGAATGTACTCCCAGTTTACAGGATCTGTCAAAGACGCTGACTACTTTGGGAACACAGTTCTATACCTTGGATAGCTCTTTTACCTTATGGAAAAATCAGAGTGAAGTCACTGTTCTAAAGGAACAGAACAAATAACTGCCTTTGATGTGAGCAAAAAAATCCTGGTGAGTTTTGAGAATTTTGGCATGTGCCAGCAACTTCAATGTCTCTCTAAAGCAACCTTACTTCAATATTACAGTTAAGAAGAATGAAAAAAAGCTGAAGGAAGCATCTATTTCTCTCCTTTATTTATCCACCTGAACTTGTGATTTACTTGAAAGGAGAGAGTATATATAATAGACTGGTTTCCTGCAGTCTTGTATAGAACTTAAGAAGTTAGAAGGTTGTCAAAAAGAGACTAGGGAATGTGTTTCAGAATTATTCCATATTTAAAACTATTGGGTATCACTTCAAGAAAGCTTTTACAGACAAGGTAGAGTTAGACACAAATCAACCACAAAGGGAATTTGTCATGCATATTAACTTGCATGACTGATGGTTTCTTAGTATCTCCATTCCCTCCCTTTATTTCTGCTTTTATTATTTAATGCATCAGCTCAGTATCAAAAGCAGGCATCCATCCTCTGGTTTAAAGCTGATAGGCAATAAATCTATTTAATGTCTTTCTGAGATGTTGGCTTCTAGCTAAGAAATTTGCCAACACAAATGATATTCTGGATGTATACTATGTTTACTCACATTTGGACTTGCTTCTAGCTGAAATGTCAGCCATAGCCATCTTTTCTTCTACACAGCCGAAAGGGAAAGCGATTGAAGCATAAAGTACAAAACATCTCATCTGCAACCCTATCTCAGTAGTAATCAGGTTCGTTGTCTTGCTTCTTTCATTTTAAGCAACTGATAACTTATACTGTTAAAAGACATGTCTTTAACAGGCTATGCAGGATTGTTTTTTATTTTTGTGTGTACATCCTAACATTATTTCTCAAAATTCTGAAAAAGAAAGGAAATAAGTTATATTTTTGTGAATCACATTTGTTCAGTCCAAAGTTCTCTCTTTGGTATCCAAGCTTCCAGGTAGGCAGTCATATCATGCAATGTGTTGTCGAAGGCTATCATGGCCGGGATCACAGGGTTGTTGTGTGTTTTCCGAGCAGTATGGCCCTGTTCCAGAAGTATTCTCTCCTGATGTTTCGCCCACATCTATGGCAGGCATCCTCAGAGGTTGTGAGGTATATACCATACTGCCCGGAAAACACACAACAACCCTATATCATGCAATGTTGGTACATAGAACTTTCCCATACTGCTCTCCTTCCAACCCTCACAAGGTTAAGTTCTTTATTAGTACAGTCTCCTATGTCTTGACCAAACTGAACAAAAATATATCAGCTGACTTGTTATCTTTTCTTCTTCACTGAAATGAAGGACCTTGGTCGATTTCAAACACTGCCTAACCACAGACTGTTTCGTACCTCATAGCTGACCCATCAAGAACAGGAAACTAGTATTAAATTGATCATTTTCATTGCTAAAGAAGGAGAAACATACTCATAGGATTTTATACCTCAAGTGCCAAAATGTAAATGTTCTTGGGTTCTACATTTTGACAGAGTCAGGAATAGGTACGTATGCTGAACCACTGTAGGTCTCTTTTTTTAGGGATAAAGTGGAGTAGAAATGATGATCATAGGTAGCAAGGTGCCTTGGTTTCTCCCCTGCTTTATTTTGCAACCAAGGTGGATTGACAGATTCTAGCCTTTCTGGAACACTACATGGCACCTTTCTGCTTTTTGGAGATCAGGAGTACTCTGAGATTTGTGTAATCATTCTCTGGGCCTCAAACTGGTTCCAGGATTTCCATTGTAATCATCTGCACAGTGCAACTATTTTTTTCCATTTTGAAACTGTATTTAATGGTCAGGGTGAATGGGACCTCAAAAAATCAATGTAGTAACCTCAGAGTTTTGAAAGGTTTTTTGGGCTACAGCTGCCCATGCCCTCCAGTCACCGTGACTGCTGTCCCTGTTGGCTGGGGGAATTTTTGAACTTGTTCTTCAAAAAAGTACTTTCCCAAGCTCTGGAAACTCTTAATTCTTCAGCCCCAACCTATGATTCAGCAACGCCTGTTCACTGCAAGGCGGGTAATTTTAGAAAACTTTTGTTTTAGAATAAGTTTCTATTATTCAGGTAGCATTATTTTAAGTTCATCTTGGTAAAGATAACCCAGCAGGATAACACAGTAGGATATCCTTTAAAATATAATTCACATTGTAGGTAATGGATAACGGTGTTTCATTCCTCAAGTACCTAAAAATTTGTTGGAGATGGCATTTCAGAAGCCTTAATAGTTACATAATTTTGAGCATCAGTCTTTAAAATAGTCATGACAGATGGTTACTGGAGATAATGTACTCTGTTATTGGCACTTGAGACATATAATTTGGGCTTTAACTGCAACTTTCAGATAGTTCTTGCATCTTCTGATTGTTAACGTCTGCACTGTGTAACACAAATTACCTCTCTACTCTGACACTCTAGTTTTAGAAGATACAAGAATTTAGATCTCATAATTTAAGTTTGAACAACTTGTGTGGCTACTAATTGAAGAAGACTGGCAGCATTTTATTGACTTTTTAAAAGAAGAAAATAAAATAAAAAATGGGTTTTGCATGATAATATGAGATGTAAGATTTACAAGAAAAGAAAAAAAGGGATTAGCAACAAGAACAGCAGGATCCCCAATAACATCCAAGGAATCCTGAAAAAGTTAATCTACCAGAAGGAAGAAGAGGCAAGAAAAAATATATAGATATTTTGATTATGAAGAAGGCAGCAGTGTTAGGGCAGGAAAGGTTAGATAGGGCTTTCTGTTTTCTATTTCTTAACTTTCCTACCTTCTATGTTTCTACATACTCTATACTCACTTTTCTATTCCTTTGTTTTAGACTAGACAAGAAATAATAATAATCTTCTTTTTCTTCTTAACCTTTTTTGTGCATTAGACTACAATGGAAGAAGCCGATAATATAAAATATTTTTTAAAAAACCCTACTCTATATCTATTCTCCCTTTCTATTTCTTATGCCTTATCAATAAATGTTAGCGCAATAGCTTAAACTCTTGTTCCGGCAGGACTGCCAACCTAAAGGTTGGGCTGCTGACCTGAAGGTTACCCGTTCAAATCTGTGAGATGGGGTGAGTTCCTGTCTGTCAGCTCTAGCTTGCGGGGACATGAGAAAAGCTTCCCAGCAGGATGGTAACACATCCAGACATCCGCTGGGGAACATCTCTGCAGATGGTCAGTTCTCTCACACCAGAAGTGACTTGCAGTATGTTCTCAAGTTGCTTCTGACACAATTAAAAATCAATTAAATTATATTAGAAAAGAAAACAAAGCAATGTAGAAATTAATGTCTTTCTCCCATGGACTATAAAGGATGGTTACCCATTTTGCCTTCCTGTGTTCAAATCTATTGTCTCACTTTTGTTACACTCAAATCTTGGAAGTAATTCACTGAAAACTTTTTATCCTTGAATCCTTAAGATTTTCAAAAATTGTAATACATTTTATTTCAATTGTTAAATACAGACAACATTATTTCTGGTTCTCATTATGCCAATTAATTACTGGTGGCTTTAATATTTTAATGATCTAATGAAAGAATTAATTGAATAAATTTCATAATTTTAAACAGTTTAATGTCAGGCATCAATGTTATTTAACATTTTACTGTTCTTATTATAATGCTTACAGTAGTGATTTCAAATTCTGGTCCAACAGCCATTTTTTTATTTTTATTGCATTGGCACATAAATCCATAGATGTACTGTTGTTTTTGGTCTAGTCTTTGAAACATAGATGGCAGATTCTTCCATAAGAAACAAATAGTCATTTCTTCCAGGGTTTCCAGCATAATTCAAATGTAGCACTTTTGGGTCTATTGGCAGCATAAGCTTCCATACACTATTCTTATGCTTCCAACTTCTTTCTCTTTGTTATGACCTTATCACACGGCTGCTGGAATTGTCACGGGTTAGGGCTAATTCGGTGACCTTCATGGGTGTGTGTGTGTGTGTGTGTGAGGATCTCACCACCCCATGCCCCACATTGGCTGGCTCCTTATTTTGTTAATCTCATGGGGTGAAGTGGTAGCTGAACAGTTTCCCTCCATTGCTTCTTATGGAAAAAAGAGAAGCATCCCGTGTTACCGTGGCGGCACCATGCACCAGCTCCACTTTAGATTATCCACGGAGCCCCACCAGAAGTTCCTCTGCATCATGTGATTGGAGCTGACTGGCTCCATGGATGACCTAGGGCTAAACTAGTGTATGCCTCTGGAACAAGTCCTGTATGATGAGGTCATTAGTCTTAAAGATTTTGCAAGATCCCTTTGTATGCTGATCCAGACTAACACAGCTATGTCTTTGTTTTCTACCTTAATAATAAATCTTACAGCCAAAATAAACAAGAGAGAAAATGCACAGATGCATTATTCATTATCAGAGGTGGCCTCTGATAAATTGCAAAGCTAAACTGATAAATTTCGCTTTGCTAGAAATTGCTAATAAAGATAAAACTCATGATGAATAAAACAAAACACTAAACCAGTGCATTGGGACATAGATGCAAAAACGGAACACTTTATTTTTCTACCAACATCCATTCTTCCACTTGACAGAAGCAGATTTTTAGAGCATGGCATGGATATGTGTGTGATTAGTTTGGACTTCTGCCATAACTCCCATAGGCTGAGCCAATTAAAAGATAACCAAGAGAAACGGGAGTCCAGAAAGGAGCATATGGTGCTGTGGCATTAAAACCCACAAGAAAAAAAACATATTAACAGTAATGATAACTTTGAAGTGTGTCCAGATGTTAAACGCAATTGATTGTTTGAATTTGTTGAAACCTCTTGATGTCCTCTAGAATATTATCATTCCTGAGTGGTCATTGTTATGGAAACAGAATTTTCCATGAAGCAAGAATGCTGTCCTTGCTTTTGTGGAGAGCAGGTGGGTAGCAAATCCCAATAGTTTAAAAAATAATGTTATATATAAACCTTCTTATCCTCCTTTTCTATTAATCTCATTCTGATTTATCATCGTCTTTCAGAAGGAAAAAATATGAAATTTACATGATCAAAGTATGCATTATTCAGAAAAATAACTACTAGTTAACTTTAAGAACAGTGGAATGCATGTAAAAGGAACCAATGCATTGCTTGGATAAGACCAACTGAAACCAAAAGCTGAAATATTCAGAAAATCAAAGTTAAATGGTAACTTGAGTGCAGTTTTTTTAAAAAAACATTAAAAATTGCAATTCATTGCTATTGTGTACACACAGCAAAATATTTACTAAATCAAGAAAATCTAAAAGCGTTTTAGGGTTGCTGACTAGATAGAAACAAAATTAACAGTCCATCAGCTGTTTTCAAAAGAGGGCTTGACTCATCAACTGAATTACTCTGGAAGCAGTTTGGACACAATTCTAAATTTTTGTTTCTAAAAAAGATGAAAACTTATTTTCATATATTTGATCTTATTTTATATGTAATTGTTCTATGCCAGTTTGATATCATGTAGTAATGTATCACCCAGCAGAGGCAAAGGAGATCTGTGGGGTTTCAGGTGTGGTCTCGGCAGTCTCAGCCAAATGTTATGAATGATTTAAGAAGAACTCTGTGGATTGGCTAGAATGTATCCACTGCGGATTCAGGGAGTAAAATTGTATGAGCATCTGAAGTGATGTATTTATTTATTTATTTCCAACATTTATATCCTGCCCTTCTCACCCGGAGGGACTCAGGATGGCGTACACAACTGGCAACAATTCGATGCCGACACATAAATAAACATAACAGTAAATAAAATCCATTACAAACAATTAATACAGTATAAAATATAAAAACTTATGGTTAAAATCCATTCACCCAATATCCTCATTCTTTAGCCATAAATCAGTCCAGGTTGTCTTTATCAACTATTCATCGAAAGCCTGGGCACATAGCCATGTTTTTAAGGCTTTTCTAAAACTCAAAAGGGTTGAGGCTTATACCTCTGGGGAGGGTGTTCCACAGCCGAGGAGCCACGACTGAGAAGGCCCTGTGCCTCGTTCCCACCAGCCGTGCTTGTGAGCCAGGCGGGACCAAGAGCAGGGCCTCACCTGATGTACCATCTATCCCATCAATAGTAAAGCCCATTCTTACGCAGGATACCATTCAATGTGCAATGAAGGGCATGAGAAAACCCTTTAATTAGATGGAATACTAACTGCAATCTGCCCTATTTTCTGCATTATTCTAAATTGAGTAAGGCATGATTACAAACACTGCATGAATTTCTCCATAGCCGTGGAAATTCCAGTTACCTCAACAGCATGATAAAGAGCTTTACTTCAGTTGCTCTTGCACTGTAGATGATGTGAAAGGATTGAAAAGCACAACTACCACTGAATTTACATTTAATTACTAGGTTACATATTATTTCTGCAAAGAAGGCAGCATCTCAGATGGCCTAACAGTGGTATTTTATTACTTATGTCATGCGCTAAACCACTCAGCTATATCTCTGTCTTCTGTAGCCAACAATTCATTTAGGCTGGCCCACTTGATACAACTCTTGTATTTACTACCTGCCTGGAGGTTCAGAACAAGTGGTTTTTTTTTAATAAAGAGAAAGACTGCATTACATTGTAGTTCATAACGAATGTGCCACAGTGAGATTGATCACTTATATATCACTGACAAAGAAGAATTACATAATTTCCATACTTGGACAAATGAGGGTGCGTATTTGCATAACATTTGCATATATTAATTATATGTTGGTATACAAATTTAGAAAGCAACTATAGTTTAGCTTAGCGGTTGTAACTTGTAGCCTTCCAGATGTTGCTGGATCATAATTGCCAAGAGTCTTAGCCAACCTACCTAATAATAATGGAATATGAAAACTGTTGCACCCCTAGACTGCAGAGACACCTCAAGACCACGCTGGAGCCCCAGACTACAAGCAAAGTATGTTGTTTATTGAAGAATATATGAAAGCAATATTAAATCAAAGTTCAATGTCAATGAAACAGATTTTAGTCCATCAGGTACAAGATACTTGAGAGTCTTGGAGCAAGGGTCCATGAATATGAAACACAAGAATAAACTCCAACAAAGTATCAAAATTAGTCCAAGGAACAGGAAAAAAATGGAACAGATAACAAGATCTTTGACTGGAACAAGGAATCCAAACTGCAAAACTTTCAGGAACAATGACTGGATAATCCAAAATTCCCCAAAGGTAAAAACAAGGACTGGAAACAATACTACATCAACTTGGCATGAAAATCCACAGGAACAAGGAACAAGATTCTATGAGTCCATGAACAGGAACCACGCGCTTTCTTTCTATCAACCTCATTAGGCTTATCACAACTAAAATGCCCATTTGGCAGAGGAACGTTTCACCTTGACTCTCCCAAGGAATGTGGTTCAAACTGCCTGCTTGAAACCATTGTATGCTTGTTCCCAGAATCCTCAGAGACAAACTGGCTGGCGAGGACCAGCAGCTTTCTCCAACTCTGGCTACATGGGAATCCTAGGCCCCAACCCAGATTCATCTGATAGGTCTGGGGCAGGCACAATCACAGGCTGAACAGGACCAACCCCAGGCTTGTCTGACAGCTCAGGTGCAGGCTCAGGGGCAGACAGAAATTGTGGTCCAACACATTGGAAGAGATGTAAGTTGCCCATACATTTAAACTGAATTGAAGTATATCACAGTTTTAGGAATGTCTGTCATTAATAATCTGTATGGCTGCTCATGAACCGTAAATAGACCGTTTCAAGGCCCTGTTTCTTTTGTCTTTCAGTTATTTCCCTTTAAATAAGACCAGTTGTTAAAAGCCCATCAAACAAAGCACTGCTCTCTGTTACTTTGGATGTATTCTCTCTGTGTCATGTTTACAACTGTTTCAAATGTTTTAGTATATTGTAATGATAATGTTTGTATTCTTTGAAATTGTATTGTATTGCCACATTGTAAGCTAAATTCTGGCTTTAAGGAAAATGAATGATATAATGGAGATAATTATAATGATGACAATACCTGTATTCACCTTGATTATTATTTTCTCACTCTTCCAGTAAAGATTTCTAGGAAGGTTACAATAAGAACAGGTGAAAGAATTTAAAATATAAGGCAGCTCACATTTAATGCACTAAAAATAATTTTAATGTTCTAAAAAAACACATTAATTGTTGTATTATTAAATGTTGAAATTATAACAGTATAAAATCACTTATCTGGTACACTGGATTATGAAGCCCCACTTATCTGATGGGTTAGGCACTGGACCACTGTCAAAAATGGAATTAACTGTAAAGTAGAACTCAAGCAAATGTAAAATTAAACATTAGTTGGCACTGAGTCAACAGAGAGAAAAACCAGTTTGCCAAAAAGGCAGACAAGGGATTGAAAGTGTGAAATACTGCTACAATTTGATGTGCTGAAACAGCTGAATTACCAAAAAGGGGTTATCAAAAAGCCAGATTTTAACTTGTCATCAGAAAGAGACTAACGTTCAGGTCACCTAGACCTCTAAGGGAAAGTATTCCACATTTAGGCTGTCAAAGCTGTGAAGGTCCTTTCCCATATTTTTGAACAATATGTTGTTCCCACTGGTAAGACACAGAGGAAGTACCCTCAAGCAGATCTCAGTTCTCAGGCAGACATATACAGGGTGAGGTGCTCTTTCAGGTAGCAGACTGTAAGTGTCATGTTTACTTGAGGCTATTAAGGGAAATGTGAAATTCTGTCAGTCTTAGACTTCTGTTCCTGCTTTCAATACATGGGACCAAAGAATGAGTTGACAGAAGAGATTGTTGAATGAAAAGTTAACTCACTTTCATGGGTGTGTCTGTGTGCCAGCACAACATAGCAACCAGCTTGTTACACACACACATTTGCATTTCTTTTGAAAGACTTTCAAAATATACATAATTATGACAACAGATTCTAATCCTTGATACACCAGTTGCACAACAATTTTTTTAGTCAACCATGGCTTGTAGCTGTAATTGACCTTACCCAAATCAACTCTACTCCTGTCTTTTCAATGACATCCTCTTTACCTAGCTGCATAGCAATATAG
Organism: Anolis carolinensis; assembly: GCF_035594765.1. NCBI lineage: Eukaryota > Metazoa > Chordata > Lepidosauria > Squamata > Anolidae > Anolis > Anolis carolinensis. The sequence continues at coordinate 104,112,737 of NC_085841.1, forward strand.
AAATAAACAGCATCTTATGAGTGTAGTTTGTATTTAAAATGACAGAGTTCCTGTCAAGCTCTTCATCAGCTCCTGGCTGGCATTGGAATAAGCATCCTTCACTGGGTTGTCTTCCTTTATGATATCAATTAGCAAACAATCTGTTTTCCTGGCACATGGCACAATTAGCATGCAAAACAGAGGCCTGTGAACCAAAGCATATTTCAGGTGGAATGCCTTTTTCCCCCAAGAAAAGAGGAAATTGATTTCACCTTGCCAAAGCTGGCATGTAAGAAAAAATATCAAAGGGACAACACCAGGCATATTTACACACTGTCTCCTGTTTCATGAGAGCTGACATGATATTTCACTTTTAAATGATATTTAAAAAGCACTGCTCTGACTGGAGCTGTCTTTTGTTTCATCAGCCATGCCGCATTATCACTTCAAAGGGCTGCAAATATGTCTCCACACACACTAGAGGGCACAAGCGGGCTGTTTTTTAGATTCCTGGCATGATTTGCATTAGAAGAAACTCTCCAAGGATGCCTTAAGCTTACTCATTTGATAGCTGGGTATTCAAAATGGGAGGGAAATATGCAGTTTTTAGATATTTCTTCACTTTTGTATGCTGTTGCCTGTTTAGATCATGTATTGGTTTATTAAATGTCTAGCACTGAAATGCCCTGTTTTACAGAGGTTGTGTGCACACAGAATGTCTCTTCGGGTGGTGCTTGAGTAATAACCAAACAAATGGGGTTTACAGCTTTCATTATAATAGAGTCCCAAGTCTGTTCCCTCTTTTTTCTTGCCATCCCAAGTTGAATTGTTTTCTTTCTTCGATGTGAAGTAATTCTCCTCACAGTATGTTATATGTAGGATTATAACCTGATTAAACAATTGTACAGATGAGCTTTAGTTGATGAATAAGTTAAGGAATGCATTGACTGAATGAGGAATTTGCATAATTGGCAACACATATTTAAAACAATATGCCCCCTTTTGTTTTTAGCTCATGCAAAAATGTGTTGTAGCAGACAACACCTTGGAAGAGCCTTCTTCTTAGCCTTCAGCTATATATACTGTAGTTTTATACATATATATTTTAAGAAAATGACCACAATTCAAAAGAAACCTTTTCTTAAACCCTTTGATTTCTCAGCAACACATTTGATTTACTTAAATGTTTAAAAAGCAGTTACTCTGAGCAATCAATCAGTTAAATACCGATAGTGAAGTCCTCCTTGTATGTTAAGCAGCATAACAGAAATGGATTAAATTACAACCAGCACACTAGGGTAATTTCATTTATCTTATTCCCGTTCTAACACAGACAAGATTTCTAAAATGGACCACATAATAGAGATCAGATTCAGAAACTCTTTATTGGGAATATTACTTGCTACTACAACGTTAAATGCTGTTCTCTGTGTGTTTCCTAATACAGTCTGTATTCATTCAGCAGGCACTGATTCATCAAAACATTTCACTTCCCAGTGACTAATTGGCCTCTATGGGTTAGATAGTCCTACCCTTTCATTGTTATGGAAGTCAGAATTTGAAAATAATATCTCTGGCATCCAAATCCCTCTGAAAGCAGCCAATCGAGTGGCAGTTGATTAGAAAGGGATTCTGATTGGTACTCTTTCTCTTTTGTTATCCACTTCTTTGTGTTGGGAGAACATCTTGCTACTTAACGCTTATTGATGCCTTTTGGTTAAAAATCTGAAATTTTGTTGTTTAAAGCAGGATAATTAATTCTTTACTGTATCCCAATTGCCCCCTAAAAGTGCTTTAGCAAAACTCACTGACTGGTAAAATTAGTTAATACATAAAAAGGACCTGTCAAATTTAAATTTCCACCAGCTAAATAAGAGCTTGGAAAGCCATGGTTAAAAACGTGACTTCAAAACACAAAAGGAGTTATGCAAAGACTTTATGGTTACTACTTTAAAAGTAACTTTATTTCTTCATGTCTTAAAAGTACCCAAAATAGTTGCTTAATACTATAAAGCTCTGACTTGTAGTGCAAAACCCATTTCATTGTTGTCCCAACACTTAAGCAGAATGTGAAGAAGCAACACAAGACACAATACAGGACAGCATTTGAACCATTTGGTATTCCTCCTTATCTCCATAATTATAAAAGTAAGTAGCAGTTTGAGTTTACAGTTACACTGAAAAAGGAGAAAAGTTATTCACCAGCAAATACAAATTAAAATATAATATAGTTATATCTTACTTAGTAGAGAAAGGTGTTCATTATTAACAACAAGTTATTTATAGTGAAATATTTTTATGATCTGAGGCAAAAATGGGCAAAAACACCTTTTTCACTATACAACATAATGAATTAAAACATTAAATTATCACCAAATATTCTTGATAGCACAATTTTTTAATTAAACAAATGAAGTCTAGCCCTCTTCCATACAATGATAACATGTCAGTAAGCTTACAGTGGCCCTATGATAGCTGTAAACTAATGCGGAGGTGTATGTAATATAAAAATACTATTTGGGGAACGTTTCAGACTTTCACCATCCCACTTCTTGTCATTTCCCTTCATGTGGGCTGCAGTGTGACACATCCCCTATAATACTTTGAGATCTAATCTCACTCCCACTTCCCATCTTGGGTTCTACCAAGAACTGACCCAAAAGAAACTGTAAATATCCTTTAGTGACAGTGTTTATTCTAATTCTCATTTTACCTCAACATGTCAAAATATAGAGGCATTTACACCTTAGAGGTGTCAATAAGCCCTAGGATCACACTGAAAGCAGAGCTTCTTCTGGGGCACTTTTTGCATATCACATACACTACTCAATATTGCACATTTTTGCCAGAAAATTCTCTCATATGTTGGCAACATGCAAAGTTTTTTCATATACTTCTAACAAATGCTCCTTAAAATAAGTTATGATTCAATTCCCAGGATGAGTCTACACTGACTAGCTGTCCCCCAACTTCCAATGAGTATTGCTTTTTAAAGATTTAAACCAACTTTCCCCCACTTTGGGCAAAGTAAGTGGTATTCAAAGCTTGTTGGAAACTAGAGTAGCTTAGGAGCATGTGACTGGTCTGCTATACAGATAGACACTACACTATCACTGTTTTACTGAACTGAATAGTGAAAGGAAAGGAGATTACTCATCTCATGGCAATGACAAAGCTACCCCCAACCAGCCATTGAGCTCTGTCCAAACTCTTGGCCATAGCGGGTGCTTCTGATGTCAAAATGGGGTGCCAATTTGCCCTTTTGGTCATTGTTTATAGAGTCATGAAATTGTCTGACAGCTTTATAAGCCTGATTTAATTTTTGAAAGACAAATCAGTGATGGCATTTAGCCATCACAGTTAAAGTGGTGTCAAACTGAATTACTTCTACAGTGTAGATTTGCCCCTAGTTTCTAGTTGTTTCTAATTCTTTAATGGAAAGAAAAAGTGATATTAGGTTAGTGAGAAATATTCTCATGGCCTGCTTTACACATTGACAAAAGTAGCAGCGCACCACAGAAAGTGAATGTTTAGTTCAGCATTTTATACAAAAAATAAGTTATTTTTAAAATTATTTTTAAAAATGCATTTTGGGACATTATAACTGCAATATAACCACTCCATTTGGATCCACCTTGCTGTACCAGACCCTTCCATGAAACTGCCACCAGAAGGGACACTTGCTCTTAGTGGTACAATATCTCTTTTGGCATTGGGACAAGGGCTGTGGCTTTGTTGCTGGTGCTGTTGTTCTAGGAAGAAAAGATGTGATTTTCGTTTGGATTTTCTATTTTACTTTAACATTAGCCAGTGTTTTAAATATTTGTGAGTTAGATTTCATTGCTTTGTATTTTGTTTTTGCCTTCATCTTGGTGAACTCCCTAGGATAGCTGAATATGGACACAAACAAATAATAATCAAAAACTATATAACATAACAAACCCTTCCTAATAGGTGGCAACCTTTAGAGATTTAAAAATTCTAATGTTTGTAAGCCAATTGATTTTTTAAAAAGTATTTATTTATTGTGGGAAAGACCAGTGAAAATTTTATTTAAAAGCAGATCACTCCAGCTTTTCAAACAACAATATTTTAAGACACAAAAAATTAGAACCAAGACTGAAAAGGGATTAGAAAGGAGTTCCACTGACATGGGGATGTAATGCTTTTGAGATGTAGATATTTTCCTGACATTCCCCATAGCTGTCCCAAAATGAAGGAGCAAAAAAATCTAGGCAGCTTGGTTGATCCATATCCAAGTTGCTCTAGGAACTCTTGTGAGGCTGATGGCCCTGAACGTCCTATGCAAAAATATTCTTTATTAAAACAGATCACAATGATGTTTTGTTCCTGGGAAATAAATTTGCCCTTCAACTATTGTGAGTTTTGTAGCTGAGCCCAGTAGGAACAGGGAAGTCTAATGATGTGGCAGCCTGATGTTAAAAAGTTCTTACTCTTCTGCTCTGAAAGTCTTGACTCTGACATTCCACTGATATGCCAGAAAACAAATCCCTTTGGCATCTGGACCACTTGAACACATGATTATCTCAGCATGCATCTACATTGCAGTTTGACACCACTTTAATTACTATGGAATGCTGGGAGTTAGGTCTTTTTCTTCTCTGTCAAAATAAATGGCGATGTTTTACCAGATTACATATTCAAGATTCCATAGTATGGAGCCAGGACAGTCAAAATAGTGTCAAACTACATTAATTGGACAATGTAGATATACTCTAAGTCTCCCACTACATAGGACAGCTCATGAACTTGTAGAATTTTCAGTTCTGAACTTCTACAATAAGCAGAAAAGAGCAGTAGTGCAGTCTGAAGCAATATAGATACCAACACCAACAAAGTTAGGGTATTCAAAGTCATGTTTTCTGCAATGACTGTAAATCAGCTGGCTTGTATAAAGCAAAAAGGAAAAACGAAGGCAGATGGAGGTAACAGATTATTTTCCATGGATCCTAAGCTATTCTTCATTTTAAACAGCTCGTTAGACAGAGTGGTGAGCTTTGCTCCTGATAGAGAACAATAAACTCAAATAAGTAAGGTAGAATAGTGGAAAAAGGACAAAGATAAATGTTGGAGGTAAGTGGTTTGCGGAAGAGTCAAGTGCAAACAGAGAAAGGAGGGGAAAGTAGTTGCAGCCTTACAGCAATAGTATGTCATGGTGAGGGATGACCCTTAAATTTCTGATTAGCTGCATAGCACTGAAGCCAGGAGAAAGTTCAAATAGCTTCAGCCCTGCCACGTCCTTGCAATGTAAGGGCAGCCCTTGCAATGGAGGCTACACAGTGTTTCCTTGAGTTTATTGTTTTGCAATAAAAAAGAATAAAAACACATATGAGCTTTGCTTTTGATTTGTCTCAGGCACCCTGCTTTTAAAGCCATGTAGTCTCTGAATCTTGACCTTATGGTATCTATGACCTGTCCTCTCCTAATTTTTCCCATCCTTTCTTTCCATATTGCTCCAGAAATTGTTTGAAATAGCAGTGGCTGTACCCACAAGTATCTTGATTATTCTCCCCAGCTATATAATTTAAATTCATTAGATTGTCCAAATTTCTGAATAGTTTTTCCTTATGTATCTTTACCATTACTTTGAACTCAAGGAACATAAAATGCCAGTGTGGTATAGACTGGGACCTAAGACAAAAGTCAGGTTTAAGTCCCCAGTCACCACAAAGCCAATCCCATCAGTTTTACTTAGGGTTCGTGTAGTATCAAACAATCCCTTATGGCAGTGGTTCTCCACCTGGGGTCCCCCAGATGTTTTTGGCCTTCAACTCCCAGAAATCCTAACAGCTAGTAAACTACCTGGAATTTCTGCAAGTTGTAGGCCAAAAACATCTGGGGACCCCAGGTTGAGAACCACTGCCTTAGGGCAACTCAAGATGAGGAAAGGAGGAAAAAAGGGCTTAGATTGTGTCAAACATGTGTACACATCAAAAAGTTAGTTACTTAGGCTCTTTGAATCTTTTGCATGTTGACTCAAAAGTGAGTCCTATCAATGGATCTTAATAATCAAAGGTGCACAAAGATTTTAGCTGAAATTTCAAACAGTGATTGAAAACTGAGTCATGTGACTATCACCAGGATGGATTTGATAGCTTTCTTATACTGCAACCCCATACTTGTTTGTTCATGAGTAAGCAATAAATTCCACAGAGTTAAGTAAATCTGACTTCTGAATGCAGCATTACAGCTTTATTGGCATATATTCAGAATGTAAGCTGTTTCATTAGTGTTTTGGCAATGTAAGAAAACCTGAAGACATTTGTGATTGATGTTAGTAATTAAATAAATCAGATTAATTATTGGAAATAAAATGCAATAATTATTTTTTCTAATGATTTGATCATGACAACTCTGGCACTAAATCCCCCTGATCCTGGCAGCTAAGGAGTCCATCACTGGTTAGTACTTGAATGGGAGATTGTCAATTAATATCAGGTACTGTAGGTTACAGCTGCTTTGAATATTTTTGGGAGAAAAAATGCAGGATATAAATAATAATGGTAATAATGATAATGATAACAACAATAATGATAATATTTCAGAAGGATCTGGCAAAACCGTCTTTGAGTATTCCTTGCTTAGAAAAACCCTATGAAATTTGAAAGGTTGCCATAAATTAGCATATGACTTGAAGATACATACACATACCGACCATTTTAGTGCCATCACTATTCTCATACACCCCTTTTTAATTTCATGATGAGGCTGTCTTATCACTTTAACTCTTGAACACTAACACAGGATATTTTTGTTCCCCAGAATCATGTTTTAGGTGCAGCTAGTTTGCGTGCTGGATTATGACTTTGGAGACCAAAGTTTAATTTCCTGTTTTGTCATAGAAACCCACTGGGTGACCTTGGATGAGTCATATACTCTCAGCCGCAGAAAATCCCATGATTAGACTTAGGGTTATTGTAAGTCACATTTTAGGGTACAGAACAACAACAAACAACAACAACAACATTAAGATGAAAGCAAAGGAAACTGCTCGTGTAGGGGGTTACATGATACTGCATACTTTCATACATAAGCTTTTTTCAAAAGATGCCAGTGTAATGCCCAAATAGGAATCTGGCCCAAGGATGTGGGCATTCTAAGACATTGTCACCTACACAGTTGTAAGAAATATCTCCAACTTTACCTATAGTGAATCATTTTGAATGTTTGTGTGCATGTTTGAGGGATTGCCAAGATAAAAAAGAAGCCCCAATAAATTCTCTCTCCTTTTTTGTCATGTCTGAGCTTTATTTTTTTGAAATCACAATGAACGTAACACATTGCATTTAAAAAAAAAAGCCAACTGGGATGGAGTGAAGCAAAAATGATGAGGTTGTGAGTAGGTTTTCCCCATTTGGGAGAAGCTGATATTGCTTTTGGGAGAGAATGGAATTAATTGGGGCCAAAAATATTCCACAAATCTAGAATCTGCATTTTATCTTAACTTTGTCTGCTTCTGTTTTACTTTTACACTCTGCTATTTTCTGGTTCTCAATATTTGGGTGAATTTTGTACACATGAATTGTTATGGTTGAGCCTTATGGCTCCGATACTGGGAGACGTGGTCGTAAGACTCCTCGGGAGTTAGACTCTCTTGAGGAGCGAGAAAGGAAACGGCTGCGGGACTTATTTGCAGAACCAACTGACGAAGACTCCTTTGAGGGTTTTACCGAGGGAATGGAGGAAGAGATGGTTAGCTCAGAGGAGGATGATATGGAATGGACTCGTGTGAGGGAGGATTTGGGTGCCACCGGCAATGATAGTATGGGAGGCGACTGGGGAGTTGCAGGATTAGACCCGTGGACGAGCTGGAGGGATGGGACGGGATCCACAGCTGGGGATGCTGTGGGGAGTAGTCAAAGGTGTTTTAGCTCTGATGAGGAGGATGATGATGAGGCACCTGGAATTAGGGTAACAGCTGACAGCGATGAGGGGTTGTAAACTGGCATAAAATGGGGTTTAGAATCCAGGGCTAATGGCGTTGGGCAAGGTAATCTGGACGAACGCTTGGGCTCTTGTTGGGAATTTCCTGAAGACGGGTGTGATTCGTTTGCTGAATACCTTGGACCTCCGTCGTCTTTTTGACGGACATTAATTGCCTACTCTGGATTGACGCTGGACTGACTGACTGACTGACTGACTAAGACCTCGGACTATCCCTTCTGTGATTATCGGTGGAACTGGTGAACTAAAGACGTCTGTACCTGGCCTTCGACCTTGGACCGGATTGGGACCCCGCTGACTGCTTCTGCCCTGATTGATGTGTTTGGACCCGGAGTTCGCTTGCTGCACGGAGGAGTAACAACTTAGTTAATCAACCACAGCTGTTGAGTAGCAGAGAGTAATCTGCTGCCAGTTATTTACGTTTCATTGAATCTTAGTTTACCAGTTTTTGTTTGTTTTAAGAGCCAGGCTGAAGTAAGCATTTTTGGTTTCACCCGGATTAAACTCCCGTTTAATCCGGTTTATCTTTTGAACTGTTTTTTAGTGTCTTTTCATATTGAAGTCGAGTCTTGCCTAGCCCTTTGTCTTTTACGGGCATTTTTGGTTCTGTATCCTTAATAAACTGTGTTGAATCTTATCTGGTGGCGTTCTGTCTGTGACATGAATTCTGCGCACATACAACCTCCTCTGGAAATGGGGCACAATTTTTACATCATAATTCACTGGAATGCCTATCAGGACCAGAAAACTCCCTCCCAGTGTTTCTGTTCATTAGAGTTAACTTACCTTGGCAGCTGAAATTCATTTCTTCCACTTCATAGCATTGGATCATGTTTTTTCCTCCATCAGCATTGTTCTAGTTAGCATCACAGATCCTTTGGCAATGTATTTTTCCTTTAAAATAAACAAAGAAATAAATAACAGATAATTGCAAAATGTTTTAATAAATGGCTTCTGACTTCAGTAACTAACATTTTCAGATTCATTTCCTTTGTGACTTAAAAACAAGTGTTTATTTAGAAAATGCCTTCAGCAAGGATTCATTGGGGGATTTATTTTATGTCATAGATTAAATTATTTCTTGTTTATTCTCCTCACTTGAAATGCATAATTAATATTTCACAGCATGCTCAGATTAGTAGTTACATTTGCTTCTTTGCTTAATTTTTAAAAGTCACTTACAGTACTCTTACTGAGACTTAGCCTTAGTGCTCTCACAGCACAACCCATAAATCAGGTTAAATATTTGAGCAAGTGAGCTCTAAAGCTTCTTTTAAATCAAGAACACTTACTTACTAAGTTGTCTTGAAGGGAGGCATACAGAAAGAAACAATTTTGGGTACTGTGCAGTTGTTTTTTGCATCTGAGTTGTTGTGATTGTGTGTCAATTCTGACTTATGGAGACCCTATGGGGACCCTATCACTGGGTTTTCTGGTACAAAGTTTGTAACTTCTCCAAAGTTACCCAGTGGGCTTCTATGACCAACTGGGGAATCGAATCCTAAATAATCAGGCCTGAGTGATTCTAATGGATCTAAATAAACTACATCATGTAGGAACCTCAGAAGCTGAGAAGCCATCACATGTTCTAGAACAGGCCTTCACAACATACAGCCTGTGGGCTGAATGCAGTCCACAAAAATCTTTCCTGTGGCCCATGGGTGAGGCAGGGCTTCCCCTTTGCTAGACAGCCCCTCATCTGGGAATGGAGCAAGGTTGGTGAAGGGTTGGAGCTTCTCTTTTGCCAGTACCTGTGTGCCACTCCACCACATTCCCTCTCTTTTTGGTCATGTAGACAGGAAGGAGTAGAGGCCTGCAGAGGTTTGTTATTATTACTGGCACTTTACAAAGGCCAAATTGTGTGAGCCTGCTCCAGAACCTTGACCCAAAATGGAAGGATGGGTACTGACCTATTCTAATCCAGCATAGTGGGAAGAGTAATTTTTAAAGATCTCACAACAGTCTTCTTCAGGTGTGTCCACTAACTTACACAATATGTGTAAGGGGTTTAACCTTCCTGTGGCTCTTCCTCCTTAACAACCTAATAGGAATAAGATTGTAATGGTAAAGAAAATGCACAGAGAAAGGCTTTGCCCACACTATTCTTTCTCCATCTTGCTTGCCAAACAGCTATTCATTGGGTTAAGAAGGGAACAGAAATTAAGGTTGTAGGAATTCATGGAAAACATACAACTGCATTGAAGCTCTCCAAGGACCTTATCACATTAGGAAATACTCCATTTCAATCAATATGTATCCCATGTTATTTTATGACTGATTGCATACTGTATTCAAACAGATGCATACTGACCCCATGATACCAGATTACTCTGATTCTTACATTTAGAAAATACTGAGCTTTGACTCATCACACCATGGAAGGCAGGCTTCTCCCAAAGCATTCAAATGCCTCCCTATGTCACTGTAATCTTTTTTTAAAAAAAATTCTAAGATTGCATAGTGATGTAGCCTCAAAGTTCCAAATTACCACTCTTGCAAGATTTGAAAAAAGATCTTGCATCTGCATAGTACTAGGTTCACCTGATGACTAGCTTTTGGCACAAAACAAAAAACCTCACAATCTCTGAGAATGCCTGCCATAGATGTGGGTGGAACATCTGTAGAGAATGCTTTTGGAACATGGCCATACAGCCTGGAAAACTCACATCAACCCAAAAAATCATGTGAATTCTTATTTTCATTTATCAGCAAAGTAACATTTTGAATCTGGCTCCATTGCTGCAATTCTTGCTTTGTTTAGTGATTCAATTCTATAAAGCTGAACCCGAGGCAATGTAGACACAAATTAGCCTTCTGTCAGCACTGCTTTTCCTTTTGAGAAGGCATAGGTAATGTCAGGTTTCCCCCTGACATTAAGTCTAGTCATGTCCGACGCTGGTGGTTGGTTCTCATCTTCATTTCTAAGTCGAAGAGCCAGCGTTGTCAAGGTCATGGCTGGCATGACTGCATGAGCACCATTACCTTCCTGCTAGAGTGGTAGCTATTGATCTACTCACATTTGCATGTTTTCGATTTGCTAGATTGGCAGAAACTGGGGCTAACAGTGGGAGCTCACTCCGCTTCCCTGATTCGAACCACCAATCTTTTGGTCAGCAAGTTCAGCAGCTCAGCGGTTTAACCCACTGTGCCACCAGGGCTCCAAATAAGGCATAACAGATATTAATTTGGAATCTTTGATGATTGGGTTGCTGGAGTGGACAGTGCCCTTACATGGGAAGGGACCGACCACCCCAGAGCCAAGGTGATGCTAGCTGAGGAATGAATTCAGGAGACCTTTGTAGTAATATAGCTAAATAAGAAAGGAAGAGGTGATATCTTTATAAAAAAAACAGAAATATAGTTTTTTTGTGATATAAAAAGACAACTGAAATAGAACAGAGGGAAGAAATTGCACAGATTTCAGTAAATTTAAAATAACAATGAGGTAAAATGGCAATTGCCATTTCAGTACTCCCAGATATCTTTCCCCTTCAATGTCCAAAACAGAAATAACAGTTGTTTCCATTATGAAAAGTCAGAGGTCATGAGACCTGGCCCCCAGAAATGTCTCTGAATGACAAATGGTATTGTTGCTGATGGGATGCATACAGACTTTCTGATCACACATAAAAACAGCACCTCAGCAATGGAAAAAAATGTTGTATTTCAGAAAACACAATTAGAATTCCACATGCAAATAATCTGTTTCTGTCATGCTTCACGGACAAATTATGATGGAATACTGATAGGAATGGGGCAAATGACATGTAATGGGACTCATTTGAGATCAGTCTTAAACAGGAGTATTTCATGACGTGATAAGATCCAAAGTGTTGCATTAGTCTGGTGGCTAGTAGATTGCCCACATGTGATATAGTAGTAGCTGTATCATGTAATGCCAACTTCACATTAGGGCAGAGAAAGGCTTCTGTTGTATTTTACTCATAAAAGAGATTAATTATATATGAAGGTCTAGGGACGAGTTTACAGGTGTAAAAACTGATATCCTCATGAATTCACTCCTGGTTGTTCTCATGATGTACTAGTACTTCTGCGAATGTTGTGGTTTATTTTAAGTTAAATTAGTTTTAACTTGCTTCAGGCAAAGTTGGCAAATACTTGAGAGTTTACTGGAAATTCCAGAGTGTCCCACGGCTTTAGGGCAGTGTAGACAACTAAAGTAATTTGAATTGGTCTGCTTATCAGAACAAAGACACCAGGAAGGAGATGGAGAAATTGGCCCACTCTTTCTTCCTGGTTGCATGGTCATCTCTGCTAATGTCAGAACAAGGTGCCCGTGAAGAGTTCTGTTGCCAGCTGGGACTGGTAATGATGACATAGAAGGTGGCATGATCTGCTGGAGCTGATGCAATCTTCACCTAGCTGGACTATGTGGACACTAATGTAGCAATGCATGAGTTCAGTGCATGTGGCTATCTCTGGGGCCATTTCTACTCCAGCCTGGTCACAGATTTACCAAACAATGTAGACTTGTCCTAGGATGATGGAAATGCAACAGAAGGAGCACTACTAAATAGCAA